>NW_027664138.1:0-54000 GCF_964034855.1 Anser brachyrhynchus
GGGTTGTGGTTACAAAGTTTGTTAAAGATGGAATTAGTATGCCTGGCATTTTTTCTCTGTATTTTAATTTGTGTTAATAGTGCTTTCTTAATTTGTGTTACTCTTGCTTTCTTAATGTCTGTTAATCGCGCCTTCTTAATTTGTGTTAAACCTGCTTTCTTAATTTGTGTTAATCGAGCTCTTTTATGTTAATAAAGAAGGGGGAGATGTGGGAGCGTGGCCATGGGGGTCGACAAGTCCCATGGTTGGTGATAACATCCAACTCTTAAGGATGAGACCATCAGGAATTTAAAGAGTTGAGAGGGAACAAAGAAGGGTGATTCAGGTGACACCTTCTTGTCTGGGGTGGCTAGTTCTCCAGCCATTAATGCATGGAAGTGGCTGGGTGTTTGCTGTTGCCGGGCAAAGTTTTTGACCAATGACTAGTTAGTGGAAAGGTACTGCTGTGAGGCGGAAGTTATAGGAAGGGAGCCTTTCCTGAATAAGGGATAGAATGAAGTTGTGCCCTCACTCTGAGAGATGAAGTTATGCCCTCAGTAAGAGAGAGTTCAAGTTATGTCATCAATAAAGAGGTAGCAGTTACAGATCCTGAAAGAACCCCGTTGTCCGTGCGGTCTTTACGCCACAAATCGCCCCCCAACAGGGACAAGAAAAAGAACAGGGACGAGAAGAAAACAAACAGGGACATGAAGAACAGGAACAGGGACAGGCTAACAGAACAGGGACAAAAACAAAAAAGGAATGAATAGGGACAGGCAAACGGAACAGGAAAAAGAAAAAAAAAGGAATGAATAGGTACAGGCTAACAGAACAGGGACGAACAAAAAGAGCTTATGGGAGGGTCACGCTGGCTTACGCAGGACCCACAAACAAGGACTCCAGGAGTTGGAGGGGCAGCCAGAGCCCCCCGGCTGGGCAGCACTCAGTGCCTGCCTCTCCCAGGGATGGGGTTGCAAAGTTTGTTAAAGATAGTCTTAGTATGCCTGGCAGTTTTTCTCTGTGTTTTAGTTTGTGTTGATCCTGCCTTCTTAATTTGTGTTAATTGCGCTTTCTTATGTTAATAAAGAAGGGGAAGATGTGGGAGTGTGGCCATGGGGGTCGACAAGCCCCATGGTTGGTGATCACATCCGACTCTTAAAGATGAGGCCATGAGGAAAGTAAAGCCTTGAGAGGGAACAAAGAAGGGTGATTCAGGAGACACCTTAAACAGGGACATGAAGAACAGGAACAGGGACAGGCTAACAGAGCAGGGAGAAACAAAAAACAGCATATGGGAGGGTCCCACTGGCATATGCTGGACCCACAAACAAGGACTCCAGGAGTTGGAGGGGCAGCCAGAGCCCCCCAGCTGGGAAGCACTCAGTGCCTGCCTCTCCCAGGGATGGGGTTACAAAGTTTGTTAAAGATGGAATTAGTATGCCTGGCACTTTTTCTCTGTATTTTAATTTGTGTTGAGTGCTTTCTTAATTTGTGTTTCTCTTGCTTTCTTAATTTCTGTTAATCGCGCCTTCTTAATTTGTGTTAAACCTGCTTTCTTAATTTGTGTTAATCGAGCTCTTTTATGTTAATAAAGAAGGGGGAGATGTGGGAGCATGGCCATGGGGGTCGACAAGTCCCATGGTTGGTGATAACATCCGACTCTTAAAGATGAGGCCATCAGGAAAGTAAAGAGTTGAGAGGGAACAAAGAAGGGTGATTCAGGAGACACCTTAAACAGGGACATGAAGAACAGGAACAGGGATAGTCTAACAGAACACGGACGAAAACAAAAAAGGAATGAATAGGGACAGGAAAACGGAACAGGGACAAACAAAAAACAGCATATGGGAGGGTCTCGCTGGCATAGGCAGGACCCCCAAACAAGGACTCCAGGAGTTGGAGGGTCAGCCAGAGCCCCCGGCTGGGCAGCACTCAGTGCCTGCCTCTCCCACGGCTGGTTTTACAAAGATTGTTAAAGATAGACTTAGTATGCCTGGCAGTTTTTATCTGTGTTTTAGTTTGTGCTGATTCTGCCTTCTTAATTTGTGTTAATCGCGCTTTCTTAAGTTAATAAAGAAGGGGAAGATGTGGGAGTGTGGCCATGGGGGTCGACAAGCCCCATGGTTGGTGATAACATCAGACTCTTAAAGATGAGACCATCAGGAAAGTAAAGCCCTGAGAGGGAACAAAGGGTGATTCAGGAGACACCTTAAACAGGGACATGAAGAACAGGAACAGGGACAGGCTAACAGAACAGGGACAAACAAAAAACAGCGTATGGGAGGGTCTCGCTGGCATAGGCAGGACCCAGAAACAAGGACTCCAGGAGTTGGAGGGGCAGCCAGAGCCCCCCGGCTGGGCAGCACTCAGTGCCTGCCTCTCCCAGGGATGGGGTTACAAAGTTTGTTAAAGATGGAATTAGTATGCCTGGCAGTTTTTCTCTGTATTTTAGTTTGTGTTAATAGTGCTTTCTTAATTTGTGTTACTCTTGCTTTCTTAATTTCTGTTAATCGCGCCTTCATAATTTGTGTTAAACCTGCTTTCTTAATTTGTGTTAATCGAGCTCTTTTATGTTAATAAAGAAGGGGGAGATGTGGGAGCGTGGCCATGGGGGTCGACAAGTCCCATGGTTGGTGATAACATCCAACTCTTAAGGATGAGACCATCAGGAATTTAAAGAGTTGAGAGGGAACAAAGAAGGGTGATTCAGGTGACACCTTCTTGTCTGGGGTGGCTAGTTCTCCAGCCATTAATGCATGGAAGTGGCTGGGTGTTTGCTGTTGCCGGGCAAAGTTTTTGACCAATGACTAGTTAGTGGAAAGGTACTGCTGTGAGGCGGAAGTTATAGGAAGGGAGCCTTTCCTGAATAAGGGATAGAATGAAGTTGTGCCCTCACTCTGAGAGATGAAGTTATGCCCTCAGTAAGAGAGAGTTCAAGTTATGTCATCAATAAAGAGGTAGCAGTTACAGATCCTGAAAGAACCCCGTTGTCCGTGCGGTCTTTACGCCACAAATCGCCCCCCAACAGGGACAAGAAAACGAACAGGGACGAGAAGAAAACAAACAGGGACATGAAGAACAGGAACAGGGACAGGCTAACAGAACAGGGACAAAAACAAAAAAGGAATGAATAGGGACAGGCAAACGGAACAGGAAAAAGAAAAAAAAAGGAATGAATAGGTACAGGCTAACAGAACAGGGACGAACAAAAAGAGCTTATGGGAGGGTCACGCTGGCTTACGCAGGACCCACAAACAAGGACTCCAGGAGGTGGAGGGGCAGCCAGAGCCCCCCGGCTGGGCAGCACTCAGTGCCTGCCTCTCCCAGGGATGGGGTTGCAAAGTTTGTTAAAGATAGTCTTAGTATGCCTGGCAGTTTTTCTCTGTGTTTTAGTTTGTGTTGATCCTGCCTTCTTAATTTGTGTTAATTGCGCTTTCTTATGTTAATAAAGAAGGGGAAGATGTGGGAGTGTGGCCATGGGGGTCGACAAGCCCCATGGTTGGTGATCACATCCGACTCTTAAAGATGAGGCCATGAGGAAAGTAAAGCCTTGAGAGGGAACAAAGAAGGGTGATTCAGGAGACACCTTAAACAGGGACATGAAGAACAGGAACAGGGACAGGCTAACAGAGCAGGGAGAAACAAAAAACAGCATATGGGAGGGTCCCACTGGCATATGCTGGACCCACAAACAAGGACTCCAGGAGTTGGAGGGGCAGCCAGAGCCCCCCAGCTGGGAAGCACTCAGTGCCTGCCTCTCCCAGGGATGGGGTTACAAAGTTTGTTAAAGATGGAATTAGTATGCCTGGCACTTTTTCTCTGTATTTTAATTTGTGTTGAGTGCTTTCTTAATTTGTGTTTCTCTTGCTTTCTTAATTTCTGTTAATCGCGCCTTCTTAATTTGTGTTAAACCTGCTTTCTTAATTTGTGTTAATCGAGCTCTTTTATGTTAATAAAGAAGGGGGAGATGTGGGAGCATGGCCATGGGGGTCCACAAGCCCCATGGTTGGTGATAACATCCGACTCTTAAAGATGAGGCCATCAGGAAAGTAAAGAGTTGAGAGGGAACAAAGAAGGGTGATTCAGGAGACACCTTAAACAGGGACATGAAGAACAGGAACAGGGACAGGCTAACAGAGCAGGGAGAAACAAAAAACAGCATATGGGAGGGTCCCACTGGCATAGGCAGGACCCACAAAGAAGGACTCCAGGAGTTGGAGGGGCAGCCAGAGCCCCCCAGCTGGGCAGCACTCAGTGCCTGCCTCTCCCAGGGATGGGGTTGCAAAGTTTGTTGAAGATAGACTTAGTATGCCTGGCAGTTTTTCTCTGTGTTTTAGTTTGTGCTGATCCTGCCTTCTTAATTTGTGTTAATCGCGCTTTCTTAAGTTAATAAAGAAGGGGAAGATGTGGGAGTGTGGCCATGGGGTTCGACAAGCCCCATGGTTGGTGATCACATCCGACTCTTAAAGATGAGGCCATCAGGAAAGTAAAGCCTTGAGAGGGAACAAAGAAGGGTGATTCAGGAGACACCTTAAGCAAGGACATGAAGAACCGGAACAGGGATAGTCTAACAGAACAGGGACAAAAACAAAAAAGGAATGAATAGGGACATGCTATCAGAACAGGGACAAACAAAAAACAGCGTATGGGAGGGTCTCGCTGGCATAGGCAGGACCCCCAAACAAAAACTCCAGGTGTTGGAGGGGCAGCCAGAGGCCCCGGCTGGGCAGCACTCAGTGCCTGCCTCTCCCAGGGATGGGGTTACAAAGTTTGTTAAAGATGGAATTAGTATGCCTGGCAGTTTTTCTCTGTATTTTAATTTGTGTTAATAGTGCTTTCTTAATTTGTGTTTCTCTAGCTTTCTTAATTTCTGTTAATCGCGCCTTCTTAATTTGGGTTAAACCTGCTTTCTTAATTTGTGTTAATCGAGCTCTTTTATGTTAATAAAGAAGGGGGAGATGTGGGAGCATGGCCATGGGGGTCGACAAGTCCCATGGTTGGTGATAACATCCGACTCTTAAAGATGAGGCCATCAGGAAAGGAAAGCCTTGAGAGGGAATAAAGAAGGGTGATTCAGGAGACACCTTAAACAGGGACATGAAGAACAGGAACAGGGACAGGCTAACAGAGCAGGGAGAAACAAAAAACAGCATATGGGAGGGTCCCACTGGCATAGGCAGGACCCACAAACAAGGACTCCAGGAGTTGGAGGGGCAGCCAGAGCCCCCCGGCTGGGCAGCACTCAGTGCCTGCCTCTCCCAGGGATGGTTTTACAAAGGTTGTTAAACATAGACTTAGTATGCCTGGCAGTTTTTCTCTGTGTTTTAGTTTGTGTTGATCCTGCCTTCTTAATTTGTGTTAATCGCGCTTTCTTATGTTAATAAAGAAGGGGGAGATGTGGGAGTGTGGCCATGGGGGTCAACAGGCCCCATGGTTGGTGATAACATCGGACTCTTAAAGATGAGGCCATCAGGAATTTAAAGAGTTGAGAGGGAACAAAGAAGGGTGATTCAGGTGACACCTTCTTGTCTGGGGTGGCTAGTTCTCCAGCCATTAATGCATGGAAGTGGCTGGGTGTTTGCTGTTGCCGGGCAAAGTTGTTGACCAATGACTAGTTAGTGGAAAGGTACTGCTGTGAGGTGGAAGTTATAGGAAGGGAGCCTTTCCTGAATAAGGGATAGAATGAAGTTGTGCCCTCACTCTGAGAGATGAAGTTATGCCCTCAGTAAGAGAGAGTTCAAGTTATGTCATCAATAATGAGGTAGCAGTTACAGATCCTGAAAGAACCCCGGTGTCCGAGCGGTCTTTACGCCACAAATCGCCCCCCAACAGGGACATGAAAACGAACAGGGACGAGAAGAATACAAACAGGGACATGAAGAAGAGGAACAGGGACAGGCAAACAGAACAGGGACAAAAACATAAAAGGAATGAATAGGGATAGGAAAACGGAACAGGGACAAAAACAGAAAAGGAATGATCAGGTACAGGCTAACAGAACAGGGATGACCAAAAAGAGCATATGGGAGGGCCACGATGGTTTACGCAGGACCCCCAAACAAGGACTCCAGGAGTTGGAGGGGCAGCCAGAGCCCCCCAGCTGGGCAGCACTCAGTGCCTGCCTCTCCCAGGGATGGGGTTACAAAGTTTGTTAAAGATGGAATTAGTATGCCTGGCATTTTTTCTCTGTATTTTAATTTGTGTTAATAGTGCTTTCTTAATTTGTGTTTCTCTAGCTTTCTTAATTTCTGTTAATCGCGCCTTCTTAATTTGTTTTAAACCTGCTTTCTTAATTTGTGTTAATCGAGCTCTTTTATGTTAATAAAGAAGGGGGAGATGTGGGAGCCTGGCCATGGGGGTCCACAAGTCCCATGGTTGGTGATAACATCCGACTCTTAAGATGAGGCCATCAGGAAACTAAAGAGTTGAGAGGGAACAAAGAAGGGTGATTCAGGAGACACCTTAAACAGGGACATGAAGAACAGGAACAGGGATAGTCTAACAGAACAGGGACAAAAACAAAAAAGGAATGAATAGGGACAGGCTAACAGAGCAGGGAGAAACAAAAAACAGCATATGGGAGGGTCCCACTGGCATATGCTGGACCCACAAACAAGGACTCCAGGAGTTGGAGGGGCAGCCAGAGCCCCCCGGCTGGGCAGCACTCAGTGCCTGCCTCTCCCAGGGATGGTTTTACAAAGATTGTTAAAGACAGACTTAGTATGCCTGGCAGTTTTTCTCTGTGTTTTAGTTTGTGTTGATCCTGCCTTCTTAATTTGTGTTAATCGCGCTTTCTTAAGTTAATAAAGAAGGGGAAGATGTGGGAGTGTGGCCATGGGGGTCGACAAGCCCCATGGTTGGTGATAACATCGGACTCTTAAAGATGAGACCATCAGGAAAGTAAAGCCTTGAGAGGGAACAAAGAAGGGTGATTCAGGAGACACCTTAAACAGGGACATGAAGAACAGGAACAGGGACAGGCTAACAGAGCAGGGAGAAACAAAAAAGAGCATATGGGAGGGTCCCACTGGCATAGGCAGGACCCACAAACAAGGACTCCAGGAGTTGGAGGGGCAGCCAGAGCCCCCCGGCTGGGCAGCACTCAGTGCCTGCCTCTCCCAGGGATGGGGTTACAAAGGTTGTTAAAGATAGACTTAGTATGCCTGGCAGTTTTTCTCTGTGTTTTAGTTTGTGTTGATCCTGCCTTCTTAATTTGTGTTAATCGCGCTTTCTTAAGTTAATAAAGAAGGGGAAGATGTGGGAGTGTGGCCATGGGGGTCGACAGGCCCCATGGTTGGTGATAACATCGGACTCTTAAAGATGAGACCATCAGGAAAGTAAAGCCCTGAGAGGGAACAAAGGGTGATTCAGGAGACACCTTAAACAGGGACATGAAGAACAGGAACAGGGACAGGCTAACAGAACAGGGACAAACAAAAAACAGCGTATGGGAGGGTCTCGCTGGCATAGGCAGGACCCAGAAACAAGGACTCCAGGAGTTGGAGGGGCAGCCAGAGCCCCCCGGCTGGGCAGCACTCAGTGCCTGCCTCGCCCAGGGATGGGGTTACAAAGTTTGTTAAAGATGGAATTAGTATGCCTGGCAGTTTTTCTCTGTATTTTAATTTGTGTTAATAGTGCTTTCTTAATTTGTGTTACTCTTGCTTTCTTAATTTCTGTTAATCGCGCCTTCATAATTTGTGTTAAACCTGCTTTCTTAATTTGTGTTAATCGAGCTCTTTTATGTTAATAAAGAAGGGGGAGATGTGGGAGTGTGGCCATGGGGGTCGACAAGTCCCATGGTTGGTGATAACATCGGACTCTTAAGGATGAGACCATCAGGAATTTAAAGAGTTGAGAGGGAACAAAGAAGGGTGATTCAGGTGACACCTTCTTGTCTGGGGTGGCTAGTTCTCCAGCCATTAATGCATGGAAGTGGCTGGGTGTTTGCTGTTGCCGGGCAAAGTTTTTGACCAATGACTAATTAGTGGAAAGTTACTGCTGTGAGGCGGAAGTTATAGGAAGGGAGCCTTTCCTGAATAAGGGATAGAATGAAGTTGTGCCCTCACTCTGAGAGATGAAGTTATGCCCTCAGTAAGAGAGAGTTCAAGTTATGTCATCAATAAAGAGGTAGCAGTTACAGATCCTGAAAGAACCGCGTTGTCCGTGCGGTCTTTACGCCACAAATCGCCCCCCAACAGGGACAAGAAAACGAACAGGGACGAGAAGAAAACAAACAGGGACATGAAGAACAGGAACAGGGACAGGCTAACAGAACAGGGACAAAAACAAAAAAGGAATGAATAGGGACAGGCAAACGGAACAGGAAAAAGAAAAAAAAAGGAATGAATAGGTACAGGCTAACAGAACAGGGACAAACAAAAAACAGCGTATGGGAGGGTCTCGCTGGCATAGGCAGGACCCACAAAGAAGGACTCCAGGAGTTGGAGGGGCAGCCAGAGCCCCCCAGCTGGGCAGCACTCAGTGCCTGCATCTCCCAGGGATGGGGTTACAAAGTCTGTAAAAGATGGAATTAGTATGCCTGGCAGTTTTTCTCTGTGTTTTAGTTTGTGTTGATCCTGCCTTCTTAATTTGTGTTAATCGCGCTTTCTTAAGTTAATGAAGAAGGGGAAGATGTGGGAGTGTGGCCATGGGGGTCGACAAGCCCCATGGTTGGTGATAACATCGGACTCTTAAAGTAGAGACCATCAGGAAAGTAAAGCCTTGAGAGGGAACAAAGAAGGGTGATTCAGGAGACACCTTAAGCAGGGACATGAAGAACAGGAACAGGGACAGGCTAACAGAACAGGGACAAAAGAAAAAAGGAATGAATAGGGACATGCTATCAGAACAGCGACAAACAAAAAACAGCGTATGGGAGGGTCTCCCTGGCATAGGCAGGACCCACAAACAAGGACTCCAGGAGTTGGAGGGGCAGCCAGAGCCCCCCAGCTGGGCAGCACTCAGTGCCTGCCTCTCCCAGGGATGGGGTTACAAAGTTTGTTAAAGATGGAATTAGTATGCCTGGCAGTTTTTCTCTGTATTTTAGTTTGTGTTAATAGTGCTTTCTTAATTTGTGTTACTCTTGCTTTCTTAATTTCTGTTAATCGCGCCTTCATAATTTGTGTTAAACCTGCTTTCTTAATTTGTGTTAATCGAGCTCTTTTATGTTAATAAAGAAGGGGGAGTTGTGGGAGCATGGCCATGGGGGTCGACAAGTCCCATGGTTGGTGATAACATCTGACTCTTAAAGATGAGGCCATCAGGAAAGTAAAGCCTTGAGAGGGAACAAAGAAGGGTGATTCAGGAGACACCTTAACCAGGGACATGAAGAACAGGAACAGGGACAGGCTAACAGAGCAGGGAGAAACAAAAAACAGCATATGGGAGGGTCCCACTGGCGTATGCTGGACCCACAAACAAGGACTCCAGGAGTTGGAGGGGCAGCCAGAGCCCCCCGGCTGGGCAGCACTCAGTGCCTGCCTCTCCCACGGCTGGTTTTACAAAGATTGTTAAAGATAGACTTAGTATACCTGGCAGTTTTTCTCTGTGTTTTAGTTTGTGTTGGTCCTGCCTTCTTAATTTGTGTTAATCGCGCTTTCTTATGTTAATAAAGAAGGGGAAGATGTGGGAGTGTGGCCATGGGGGTCGACAGGCCCCATGGTTGGTGATAACATCCGACTCTTAAAGATGAGGCCATCAGGAATTTAAAGAGTTGAGAGGGAACAAAGAAGGGTGATTCAGGTGACACCTTCTTGTCTGGGGTGGCTAGTTCTCCAGCCATTAATGCATGGAAGTGGCTGGGTGTTTGCTGTTGCAGGGCAAAATTGTTTAACCAATGACTAATTAGTGGAAAGGTACTGCTGTGAGGTGGAAGTTATAGGAAGGGAGCCTTTCCTGAATAAGGGATAGAATGAAGTTGTGCCCTCACTCTGAGAGATGAAGTTATGCCCTCAGTAAGAGAGAGTTCAAGTTATGTCATCAATAATGAGGTAGCAGTTACAGATCCTGAAAGAACCCCGGTGTCCGAGCGGTCTTTACGCCACAAATCGCCCCCCAACAGGGACATGAAAACGAACAGGGACGAGAAGAATACAAACAGGGACATGAAGAAGAGGAACAGGGACAGGCAAACAGAACAGGGACAAAAACAAAAAAGGAATGAATAGGGACAGGAAAACGGAACAGGGACAAAAACAGAAAAGAAATGATCAGGTACAGGCTAACAGAACAGGGATGACCAAAAAGAGCATATGGGAGGGCCACGATGGTTTACGCAGGACCCCCAAACAAGGACTCCAGGAGTTGGAGGGGCAGCCAGAGCCCCCCGGCTGGGCAGCACTCAGTGCCTGCCTCTCCCAGGGATTGGGGTTATAAAGTTTGTTAAAGATAGACTTAGTATGCCTGGCAGTTTTTCTCTGTATTTTAGTTTGTGTTAATAGTGCTTTCTTAATTTGTGTTTCTCTTGCTTTCTTAATTTCTGTTAATCGCGCCTTCTTAATTGGTGTTAAACCTGCTTTCTTAATTTGTGTTAATCGAGCTCTTTTATGTTAATAAAGGAGGGGGAGATGTGGGAGCCTGGCCATGGGGTTAGACAAGCCCCATGGTTGGTGATAAGATCTGACTAATAAAGTAGAGACCATCAGGAAAGTAAAGCCTTGAGAGGGAACAAAGAAGGGTGATTCAGGAGACACCTTAAACAGGGACATGAAGAACAGGAACAGGGATAGTCTAACAGAACAGGGACGAAAATAAAAAAGTAATGAATAGGGACAGGCTATCAGAACAGGGACAAACAAAAAACAGCGTATGGGAGGGTCTCGCTGGCATAGGCAGGACCCCCAAACAAGGACTCCAGGAGTTGGAGGGGCAGCCAGAGCCCCCCAGCTGGGCAGCACTCAGTGCCTGCCTCTCCCAGGGTTGTGGTTACAAAGTTTGTTAAAGATGGAATTAATATGCCTGGCATTTTTTCTCTGTATTTTAATTTGTGTTAATAGTGCTTTCTTAATTTGTGTTTCTCTAGCTTTCTTAATTTCTGTTAATCGTGCCTTCTTAATTTGTGTTAAACCTGCTTTCTTAATTTGTGTTAATCGAGCTCTTTTATGTTAATAAAGAAGGAGGAGATGTGGGAGTGTGGCCATGGGGGCCGACAAGCCCCATGGTTGATGATCACATCCGACTCTTAAAGATGAGGCCATGAGGAAAGTAAAGCCTTGAGAGGGAACAAAGAAGGGTGATTCAGGAGACACCTTAAGCAGGGACATGAAGAACAGGAACAGGGACAGGCTAACAGAGCAGGGAGAAACAAAAAACAGCATATGGGAGGGTCCCACTGGCATAGGCAGGACCCACAAACAAGGACTCCAGGAGTTGGAGGGGCAGCCAGAGCCCCCCAGCTGGGAAGCACTCAGTGCCTGCCACTCCCAGGGATGGGGTTGCAAAGTTTGTTAAAGATAGTCTTAGTATGCCTGGCAGTTTTTCTCTGTGTTTTAGTTTGTGTTGATCCTGCCTTCTTAATTTGTGTTAATTGCGCTTTCTTATGTTAATAAAGAAGGAGGAGATGTGGAAGTGTGGCCATGGGGGTCGACAAGCCCCATGGTTGGTGATAACATCGGACTCTTAAGGATGAGACCATCAGGAAAGTAAAGCCTTGAGAGGGAACAAAGAAGGGTGATTCAGGAGACACCTTAAACAGGGACATGAAGAACAGGAACAGGGATAGTCTAACAGAACAGGGACAAACACAAAAAAGGAAAGAATAGGGACATGCTATCAGAACAGGGACAAACAAAAAACAGCGTATGGGAGGGTCTCGCTGGCATAGGCAGGACCCACAAACAAGGACTCCAGGAGTTGGAGGGGCAGCCAGAGCCCCCCAGCTGGGCAGCACTCAGTGCCTGCCTCTCCCAGGGTTGTGGTTACTAAGTTTGTTAAAGATGGAATTAGTATGCCTGGCAGTTTTTCTCTGTATTTTAGTTTGTGTTAATAGTGCTTTCTTAATTTGTGTTACTCTTGCTTTCTTAATTTCTGTTAATCGCGCCTTCTTAATTTGTGTTAAACCTGCTTTCTTAATTTGTGTTAATCGAGCTCTTTTATGTTAATAAAGAAGGGGGAGATGTGGGAGCATGGCCATGGGGGTCGACAAGTCCCATGGTTGGTGATAACATCCAACTCTTAAAGATGAGACCATCAGGAAAGTAAAGCCTTGAGAGGGAATAAAGAAGGGTGATTCAGGAGACACCTTAAGCAGGGACATGAAGAACAGGAACAGGGATAGTCTAACAGAACAGGGACGAAAACAAAAAGGTAATGAATAGGGACAGGCTATCAGAACAGGGACAAACAAAAAACAGCCTATGGGAGGGTCTCGCTGGCATAGGCAGGACCCACAAACAAGGACTCCAGGAGTTGGAGGGGCAGCCAGAGCCCCCCAGCTGGGCAGCACTCAGTGCCTGCCTCTCCCAGGGATGGGGTTACAAAGTTTGTTAAAGATGGAATTAGTATGCCTGGCAGTTTTTCTCTGTATTTTAGTTTATGTTAATAGTGCTTTCTTAATTTGTGTTACTCTTGCTTTCTTAATTTCTGTTAATCGCGCCTTCTTAATTTGTGTTAAACCTGCTTTCTTAATTTGTGTTAATCGAGCTCTTTTAGGTTAATAAAGAAGGGGTAATGTGGGAGCCTGGCCATGGGGGTCGACAAGTCCCATGGTTGGTGATAACATCCGACTCTTAAAGATGAGGCCATGAGGAAAGTAAAGCCTTGAGAGGGAACAAAGAAGGGTGATTCAGGAGACACCTTAAACAGGGACATGAAGAACAGGAACAGCGACAGGCTAACAGAACAGGGACAAACAAAAAACAGCGTATGGGAGGGTCTCGCTGGCATAGGCAGGACCCAGAAACAAGGACTCCAGGAGTTGGAGGGGCAGCCAGAGCCCCCCGGCTGGGCAGCACTCAGTGCCTGCCTCTCCCAGGGATGGGGTTACAAAGTTTGTTAAAGATGGAATTAGTATGCCTGGCAGTTTTTCTCTTTATTTTAGTTTGTGTTAATAGTGCTTTCTTAATTTGTGTTACTCTTGCTTTCTTAATTTCTGTTAATCGCGCCTTCATAATTTGTGTTAAACCTGCTTTCTTAATTTGTGTTAATCGAGCTCTTTTATGTTAATAAAGAAGGAGGAGATGTGGGAGCGTGGCCATGGGGGTCGACAAGTCCCATGGTTGGTGATAACATCCAACTCTTAAGGATGAGACCATCAGGAATTTAAAGAGTTGAGAGGGAACAAAGAAGGGTGATTCAGGTGACACCTTCTTGTCTGGGGTGGCTAGTTCTCCAGCCATTAATGCATGGAAGTGGCTGGGTGTTTGCTGTTGCCGGGCAAAGTTGTTGACCAATGACTAGTTAGTGGAAAGGTACTGCTGTGAGGCGGAAGTTATAGGAAGGGAGCCTTTCCTGAATAAGGGCTAGAATGAAGTTGTGCCCTCACTCTGAGAGATGAAGTTATGCCCTCAGTAAGAGAGAGTTCAAGTTATGTCATCAATAAAGAGGTAGCAGTTACAGATCCTGAAAGAACCCCGTTGTCCATGCGGTCTTTACGCCACAAATCGCCCCCCAACAGGGACAAGAAAACGAACAGAGACGAGAAGAAAACAAACAGGGACATGAAGAACAGGAACAGGGACAGGCTAACAGAACAGGGACAAAAACAAAAAAGGAATGAATAGGGACAGGCAAACGGAACAGATAAAAGAAAAAAAAAGGAATGAATAGGTACAGGCTAACAGAACAGGGACGAACAAAAAGAGCTTATGGGAGGGTCACGCTGGCTTACGCAGGACCCACAAAAAAGGACTCCAGGAGTTGGAGGGGCAGCCAGAGCCCCCCGGTTGGGCAGCACTCAGTGCCTGCCTATCCCAGGGATGGGGTTGCAAAGTTTGTTAAAGATAGTCTTAGTATGCCTGGCAGTTTTTCTCTGTGTTTTAGTTTGTGTTGATCCTGCCTTCTTAATTTGTTTTAATTGCGCTTTCTTATGTTAATAAAGAAGGAGGAGATGTGGGAGTGTGGCCATGGGGGTCGACAAGCCCCATGGTTGGTGATCACATCCGACTCTTAAAGATGAGACCATGAGGAAAGTAAAGCCTTGAGAGGGAACAAGGAAGGGTGATTCAGGAGACACCTTAAACAGGGACATGAAGAACAGGAACAGGGACAGGCTAACAGAGCAGGGAGAAACAAAAAACAGCATATGGGAGGGTCCCACTGGCATATGCTGGACCCACAAACAAGGACTCCAGGAGTTGGAGGGGCAGCCAGAGCCCCCCAGCTGGGAAGCACTCAGTGCCTGCCTCTCCCAGGGATGGGGTTACAAAGTTTGTTAAAGATGGAATTAGTATGCCTGGCACTTTTTCTCTGTATTTTAATTTGTGTTGAGTGCTTTCTTAATTTGTGTTTCTCTTGCTTTCTTAATTTCTGTTAATCGCGCCTTCTTAATTTGTGTTAAACCTGCTTTCTTAATTTGTGTTAATCGAGCTCTTTTATGTTAATAAAGAAGGGGGAGATGTGGGAGCATGGCCATGGGGGTCCACAAGCCCTATGGTTGGTGATAACATCCAACTCTTAAAGATGAGGCCATCAGGAAAGTAAAGAGTTGAGAGGGAACAAAGTAGGGTGATTCAGGAGACACCTTAAACAGGGACATGAAGAACAGGAACAGGGACAGGCTAACAGAGCAGGGAGAAACAAAAAACAGCATATGGGAGGGTCCCACTGGCATAGGCAGGACCCACAAAGAAGGACTCCAGGAGTTGGAGGGGCAGCCAGAGCCCCCCAGCTGGGCAGCACTCAGTGCCTGCCTCTCCCAGGGATGGTTTTACAAAGATTGTTAAAGATAGACTTAGTATGCCTGGCAGTTTTTCTCTGTGTTTTAGTTTGTGCTGATCCTGCCTTCTTAATTTGTGTTAATCGCGCTTTCTTAAGTTAATAAAGAAGGGGAAGATGTGGGAGTGTGGCCATGGGGGTCGACAAGCCCCATGGTTGGTGATCACATCCGACTCGTAAAGATGAGTCCATCAGGAAAGTAAAGCCCTGAGAGGGAACAAAGAAGGGTGATTCAGGAGACACCTTAAGCAGGGACATGAAGAACAGGAACAGGGATAGTCTAACAGAACAGGGAGGAAAACAAAAAAGGAATGAATAGGGACATGCTATCAGAACAGGGACAAACAAAAAACAGCGTATGGGAGGGTCTCGCTGGCATAGGCAGGACCTCCAAACAAGGACTCCAGGAGTTGGAGGGGCAGCCAGAGCCCCCCAGCTGGGCAGCACTCAGTGCCTGCCACTCCCCGCGATGGGGTTGCAAAGTTTGTTAAAGATGGAATTAGTATGCCTGGCAGTTTTTCTCTGTATTTTAGTTTGTGTTAATAGTGCTTTCTTAATTTGTGTTTCTCTTGCTTTCTTAATTTCTGTTAATCGCGCCTTCTTAATTTGTGTTAAACCTGCTTTCTTAATTTGTGTTAATCGAGCTCTTTTATGTTAATAAAGAAGGGGGAGATGTGGGAGCATGGCCATGGGGGTCGACAAGTCCCATGGTTGGTGATAACATCCAACTCTTAAAGATGAGACCATCAGGAAAGTAAAGCCTTGAGAGGGAACAAAGAAGGGTGATTCAGGAGACACCTTAAGCAGGGACATGAAGAACAGGAACAGGGATAGTCTAACAGAACAGGGACGAAAACAAGAAGGGAATGAATAGGGACAGGCTATCAGAACAGGGACAAACAAAAAACAGCCTATGGGAGGGTCTCGCTGGCATAGGCAGGACCCACAAACAAGGACTCCAGGAGTTGGAGGGGCAGCCAGAGCCCCCCGGCTGGGCAGCACTCAGTGCCTGCCTCTCCCAGGGTTGTGGTTACAAAGTTTGTTAAAGATGGAATTAGTATGCCTGGCAGTTTTTCTCTGTATTTTAATTTGTGTTATTAGTGCTTTCTTAATTTGTGTTTCTCTAGCTTTCTTAATTTCTGTTAATCGCGCCTTCTTAATTTGGGTTAAACCTGCTTTCTTAATTTGTGTTAATCGAGCTCTTTTATGTTAATAAAGAAGGGGGAGATGTGGGAGCATGGCCATGGGGGTCGACAAGTCCCATGGTTGGTGATAACATCCGACTCTTAAAGATGAGGCCATCAGGAAAGTAAAGAGTTGAGAGGGAACAAAGAAGGGTGATTCAGGAGACACCTTAAACAGGGACATGAAGAACAGGAACAGGGACAGGCTAACAGAGCAGGGAGAAACAAAAAACAGCATATGGGAGGGTCCCACTGGCATAGGCAGGACCCACAAACAAGGACTCCAGGAGTTGGAGGGGCAGCCAGAGCCCCCCGGCTGGGCCGCACTCAGTGCCTGCCTCTCCCAGGGATGGTTTTACAAAGGTTGTTAAAGATGGAATTAGTATGCCTGGCAGTTTTTCTCTGTGTTTTAGTTTGTGTTGATCCTGCCTTCTTAATTTGTGTTAATCGCGCTTTCTTATGTTAATAAAGAAGGGGGAGATGTGGGAGTGTGGCCATGGGGGTCGACAGGCCCCATGGTTGGTGATAACATCGGACTCTTAAAGATGAGGCCATCAGGAATTTAAAGAGTTGAGAGGGAGCAAAGAAGGGTGATTCAGGTGACACCTTCTTGTCTGGGGTGGCTAGTTCTCCAGCCATTAATGCATGGAAGTGGCTGGGTGTTTGCTGTTGCCGGGCAAAGTTGTTGACCAATGACTAGTTAGTGGAAAGGTACTGCTGTGAGGCGGAACTTATAGGAAGGGAGCCTTTCCTGAATAAGGGATAGAATGAAGTTGTGCCCTCACTCTGAGAGATGAAGTTATGCCCTCAGTAAGAGAGAGTTCAAGTTATGTCATC
Source organism: Anser brachyrhynchus (assembly GCF_964034855.1). Taxonomy (NCBI): domain Eukaryota; kingdom Metazoa; phylum Chordata; class Aves; order Anseriformes; family Anatidae; genus Anser; species Anser brachyrhynchus. The sequence continues at coordinate 16,872 of NW_027664138.1, forward strand.
AATAATGAGGTAGCAGTTACAGATCCTGAAAGAACCCCGGTGTCCGAGCGGTCTTTACGCCACAAATCGCCCCCCAACAGGGACATGAAAACGAACAGGGACGAGAAGAATACAAACAGGGACATGAAGAAGAGGAACAGGGACAGGCAAACAGAACAGGGACAAAAACAAAAAAGGAATGAATAGGGACAGGAAAACGGAACAGGGACAAAAACAGAAAAGGAATGATCAGGTACAGGCTAACAGAACAGGGATGACCAAAAAGAGCATATGGGAGGGCCACGATGGTTTACGCAGGACCCCCAAACAAGGACTCCAGGAGTTGGAGGGGCAGCCAGAGCCCCCCGGCTGGGCAGCACTCAGTGCCTGCCTCTCCTAGGGATGGGGTTATAAAGTTTGTTAAAGATAGACTTAGTATGCCTGGCAGTTTTTCTCTGTATTTTAGTTTGTGTTAATAGTGCTTTCTTAATTTGTGTTTCTCTTGCTTTCTTAATTTCTGTTAATCGTGCCTTCTTAATTTGTGTTAAACCTGCTTTCTTAATTTGTGTTAATCGAGCTCTTTTATGTTAATAAAGGAGGGGGAGATGTGGGAGCCTGGCCATGGGGTTAGACAAGCCCCATGGTTGGTGATAAGATCTGACTAATAAAGTAGAGACCATCAGGAAAGTAAAGCCTTGAGAGGGAACAAAGAAGGGTGATTCAGGAGACACCTTAAACAGGGACATGAAGAACAGGAACAGGGATAGTCTAACAGAACAGGGACGAAAATAAAAAAGTAATGAATAGGGACAGGCTATCAGAACAGGGACAAACAAAAAACAGCGTATGGGAGGGTCTCGCTGGCATAGGCAGGACCCCCAAACAAGGACTCCAGGAGTTGGAGGGGCAGCCAGAGCCCCCCGGCTGGGCAGCACTCAGTGCCTGCCTCTCCCAGGGATGGTTTTACAAAGGTTGTTAAAGATGGAATTAGTATGCCTGGCAGTTTTTCTCTGTGTTTTAGTTTGTGTTGATCCTGCCTTCTTAATTTGTGTTAATCGCGCTTTCTTAAGTTAATAAAGAAGGGGAAGATGTGGGAGTGTGGCCATGGGGGTCGACAGGCCCCATGGTTGGTGATAACATCGGACTCTTAAAGATGAGGCCATCAGGAATTTAAAGAGATGAGAGGGAACAAAGAAGGGTGATTCAGGTGACACCTTCTTGTCTGGGGTGGCTAGTTCTCCAGCCATTAATGCATGGAAGTGGCTGGGTGTTTGCTGTTGCCGGGCAAAGTTGTTGACCAATGACTAGTTAGTGGAAAGGTACTGCTGTGAGGTGGAAGTTATAGGAAGGGAGCCTTTCCTGAATAAGGGATAGAATGAAGTTGTGCCCTCACTCTGAGAGATGAAGTTATGCCCTCAGTAAGAGAGAGTTCAAGTTATGTCATCAATAATGAGGTAGCAGTTACAGATCCTGAAAGAACCCCGGTGTCCGAGCGGTCTTTACGCCACAAATCGCCCCCCAACAGGGACATGAAAACGAACAGGGACGAGAAGAATACAAACAGGGACATGAAGAAGAGGAACAGCGACAGGCAAACAGAACAGGGACAAAAACAAAAAAGGAATGAATAGGGACAGGAAAACGGAACAGGGACAAAAACAGAAAAGGAATGATCAGGTACAGGCTAACAGAACAGGGATGACCAAAAAGAGCATATGGGAGGGCCACGATGGTTTACGCAGGACCCCCAAACAAGGACTCCAGGAGTTGGAGGGGCAGCCAGAGCCCCCCGGCTGGGCAGCACTCAGTGCCTGCCTCTCCCAGGGATGGTTTTACAAAGATTGTTAAAGATAGACTTAGTATGCCTGGCAGTTTTTCTCTGTGTTTTAGTTTGTGTTGATCCTGCCTTCTTAATTTGTGTTAATCGCGCTTTCTTAAGTTAATAAAGAAGGGGAAGATGTGGGAGTGTGGCCATGGGGGTCGACAAGCCCCATGGTTGGTGATAACATCGGACTCTTAAAGATGAGACCATCAGGAAAGTAAAGCCTTGAGAGGGAACAAAGAAGGGTGATTCAGGAGACACCTTAAACAGGGACATGAAGAACAGGAACAGGGATAGTCTAACAGAACAGGGAGGAAAACAAAAAAGGAATGAATAGGGACAGGCTATCAGAACAGGGACAAACAAAAAACAGCGTATGGGAGGGTCTCGCTGGCATAGGCAGGACCCCCAAACAAGGACTCCAGGAGTTGGAGGGGCAGCCAGAGACCCCCGGCTGGGCAGCACTCAGTGCCTGCCTCTCCCAGGGATGGGGTTGCAAAGTTTGTTAAAGATAGTCTTAGTATGCCTGGCAGTTTTTCTCTGTGTTTTAGTTTGTGTTGATCCTGCCTTCTTAATTTGTGTTAATCGCGCTTTCTTATGTTAATAAAGAAGGAGGAGATGTGGGAGTGTGGCCATGGGGGTCGACAAGCCCCATGGTTGGTGATCACATCCGACTCTTAAAGATGAGGCCATGAGGAAAGTAAAGCCTTGAGAGGAAACAAAGAAGGGTGATTCAGGAGACACCTTAAGCAGGGACATGAAGAACAGGAACAGGGACAGGCTAACAGAGCAGGGAGAAACAAAAAACAGCATATGGGAGGGTCCCACTGGCGTATGCTGGACCCACAAACAAGGACTCCAGGAGTTGGAGGGGCAGCCAGAGCCCCCCAGCTGGGAAGCACTCAGTGCCTGCCACTCCCAGGGATGGGGTTGCAAAGTTTGTTAAAGATAGTCTTAGTATGCCTGGCAGTTTTTCTCTGTGTTTTAGTTTGTGTTGATCCTGCTTTCTTAATTTGTGTTAATTGTGCTTTCTTATGTTAATAAAGAAGGGGAAGATGTGGGAGTGTGGCCATGGGGGTCGACAAGCCCCATGGTTGGTGATAACATCGGACTCTTAAGGATGAGAACATCAGGAAAGGAAAGCCTTGAGAGGGAACAAAGAAGGGTGATTCAGGAGACACCTTAAACAGGGACATGAAGAACAGGAACAGGGATAGTCTAACAGAACAGGGACAAACACAAAAAAGGAAAGAATAGGGACATCCTATCAGAACAGGGACAAACAAAAAACAGCGTATGGGAGGGTCTCGCTGGCATAGGCAGGACCCACAAACAAGGACTCCAGGAGTTGGAGGGGCAGCCAGAGCCCCCCAGCTGGGCAGCACTCAGTGCCTGCCACTCCCCGCGATGGGGTTGCAAAGTTTGTTAAAGATGGAATTAGTATGCCTGGCAGTTTTTCTCTATATTTTAGTTTGTGTTAATAGTGCTTTCTTAATTTGTGTTACTCTTGCTTTCTTAATTTCTGTTAATCGCGCCTTCTTAATTTGTGTTAAACCTGCTTTCTTAATTTGTGTTAATCGAGCTCTTTTATGTTAATAAAGAAGGGGGAGATGTGGGAGCATGGCCATGGGGGTCGACAAGTCCCACGGTTGGTGATAACATCCAACTCTTAAAGATGAGACCATCAGGAAAGTAAAGAGTTGAGAGGGAACAAAGAAGGGTGATTCAGGAGACACCTTAAGCAGGGACATGAAGAACAGGAATAGGGATAGTCTAACAGAACAGGGACGAAAACAAAAAGGGAATGAATAGGGACAGGCTATCAGAACAGGGAGAAACAAAAAACAGCCTATGGGAGGGTCTCGCTGGCATAGGCAGGACCCACAAACAAGGACTCCAGGAGTTGGAGGGGCAGCCAGAGCCCCCCGGCTGGGCAGCACTCAGTGCCTGCCTCTCCCAGGGATGGTTTTACAAAGATTGTTAAAGATAGACTTAGTATGCCTGGCAGTTTTTCTCTGTGTTTTAGTTTGTGTTGATCCTGCCTTCTTAATTTGTGTTAATTGCGCTTTCTTATGTTAATAAAGAAGGGGAAGATGTGGGAGTGTGGCCATGGGGGTCGACAAGCCCCATGGTTGGTGATCACATCCAACTCTTAAAGATGAGACCATGAGGAAAGTAAAGCCTTGAGAGGGAACAAAGAAGGGTGATTCAGGAGACACCTTAAACAGGGACATGAAGAACAGGAACAGGGATAGTCTAACAGAACAGGGACAAAAACAAAAAAGGAATTAATAGGGACAGGCTATCAGAACAGGGACAAACAAAAAACAGCGTATGGGAGGGTCTCGCTGGCATAGGCAGGACCCACAAACAAGGACTCCAGGAGTTGGAGGGGCAGCCAGAGCCCCCCAGCTGGGCAGCACTCAGTGCCTGCCTCTCCCAGGGATGGGGTTACAAAGTTTGTTAAAGATGGAATTAGTATGCCTGGCAGTTTTTCTCTGTATTTTAGTTTGTGTTAATAGTGCTTTCTTAATTTGTGTTACTCTTGCTTTCTTAATTTCTGTTAATCGCGCCTTCTTAATTTGTGTTAAACCTGCTTTCTTAATTTGTGTTAATCGAGCTCTTTTAGGTTAATAAAGAAGGGGGAGATGTGGGAGCCTGGCCATGGGGGTCGACAAGTCCCATGGTTGGTGATAACATCCGACTCTTAAAGACGAGGCCATGAGGAAAGTAAAGCCTTGAGAGGGAACAAAGAAGGGTGATTCAGGAGACACCTTAAACAGGGACATGAAGAACAGGAACAGGGACAGGCTAACAGAGCAGGGAGAAACAAAAAACAGCATATGGGAGGGTCCCACTGGCATAGGCAGGACCCACAAACAAGGACTCCAGGAGTTGGAGGGGCAGCCAGAGCCCCCCGGCTGGGCAGCACTCAGTGCCTGCCTCTCCCAGGGATGGTTTTACAAAGATTGTTAAAGATAGACTTAGTATGCCTGGCAGTTTTTCTCTGTGTTTTAGTTTGTGTTGATCCTGCCTTCTTAATTTGTGTTAATTGCGCTTTCTTATGTTAATAAAGAAGGGGAAGATGTGGGAGTGTGGCCATGGGGGCCGACAAGTCCCATGGTTGGTGATAACATCCAACTCTTAAGGATGTGACCATCAGGAATTTAAAGAGTTGAGAGGGAACAAAGAAGGGTGATTCAGGTGACACCTTCTTGTCTGGGGTGGCTAGTTCTCCAGCCATTAATGCATGGAAGTGGCTGGGTGTTTGCTGTTGCCGGGCAAAGTTGTTGACCAATGACTAGTTAGTGGAAAGGTACTGCTGTGAGGCGGAAGTTATAGGAAGGGAGCCTTTCCTGAATAAGGGATAGAATGAAGTTGTGCCCTCACTCTGAGAGATGAAGTTATGCCCTCAGTAAGAGAGAGTTCAAGTTATGTCATCAATAATGAGGTAGCAGTTACAGATCCTGAAAGAACCCCGGTGTCCGAGCGGTCTTTACGCCACAAATCGCCCCCCAACAGGGACATGAAAACGAACAGGGACAAGAAGAAAACAAACAGGGACATGAAGAACAGGAACAGGGACAGGCTAACAGAACAGGGACAAAAACAAAAAAGGAATGAATAGGGACAGGCAAACGGAACAGGGACAAAAACAGAAAAGGAATGAATAGGTACAGGCTAACAGAACAGGGACGAACAAAAAGAGCGTATGGGAGGGTCACGCTGGCTTACGCAGGACCCCCAAACAAGGACTCCAGGAGTTGGAGGGGCAGCCAGAGCCCCCCGGCTGGGCAGCACTCAGTGCCTGCCTCTCCCAGGGTTGGTTTTACAAAGTTTGTTAAAGATGGAATTAGTATGCCTGGCAGTTTTTCTCTGTGTTTTAGTTTGTGTTAATAGTGCTTTCTTAATTTGTGTTACTCTTGCTTTCTTAATTTCTGTTAATCGCGCCTTCATAATTCGTGTTAAACCTGCTTTCTTAATTTGTGTTAATCGAGCTCTCTTATGTTAATAAAGAAGGGGGAGATGTGGGAGCATGGCCATGGGGGTCGACAAGTCCCATGGTTGGTGATAACATGCGACTCTTAAAGATGAGGCCATCAGGAAAGTAAAGAGTTGAGAGGGAACAAAGAAGGGTGATTCAGGAGACACCTTAAACAGGGACATGAAGAACAGGAACAGGGATAGTCTAACAGAACAGGGACGAAAACAAAAAAGGAATGAATAGGGACAGGCTATCAGAACAGGGACAAACAAAAAACAGCCTATGGGAGGGTCTCGCTGGCATAGGCAGGACCCACAAACAAGGACTCCAGGAGTTGGAGGGTCAGCCAGAGCCCCCGGCTGGGCAGCACTCAGTGCCTGCCTCTCCCACGGCTGGTTTTACAAAGATTGTTAAAGATAGACTTAGTATGCCTGGCAGTTTTTATCTGTGTTTTAGTTTGTGCTGATTCTGCCTTCTTAATTTGTGTTAATCGCGCTTTTTTAAGTTAATGAAGAAGGGGAAGATGTGGGAGTGTGGCCATGGGGGTCGACAAGCCCCATGGTTGGTGATAACATCAGACTCTTAAAGATGAGACCATCAGGAAAGTAAAGCCCTGAGAGGGAACAAAGGGTGATTCAGGAGACACCTTAAACAGGGACATGAAGAACAGGAACAGGGACAGGCTAACAGAGCAGGGACAAACAAAAAACAGCGTATGGGAGGGTCTCGCTGGCATAGGCAGGACCCAGAAACAAGGACTCCAGGAGTTGGAGGGGCAGCCAGAGCCCCCCGGCTGGGCAGCACTCAGTGCCTGCCTCTCCCAGGGATGGGGTTACAAAGTTTGTTAAAGATGGAATTAGTATGCCTGGCAGTTTTTCTCTGTATTTTAGTTTGTGTTAATACCGCTTTCTTAATTTGTGTTACTCTTGCTTTCTTAATTTCTGTTAATCGCGCCTTCATAATTTGTGTTAAACCTGCTTTCTTAATTTGTGTTAATCGAGCTCTTTTAGGTTAATAAAGAAGGGGGAGATGTGGGAGCGTGGCCATGGGGGTCGACAAGTCCCATGGTTGGTGATAACATCCAACTCTTAAGGATGAGACCATCAGGAATTTAAAGAGTTGAGAGGGAACAAATTCAGGTGACACCTTCTTGTCTGGGGTGGCTAGTTCTCCAGCCATTAATGCATGGAAGTGGCTGGGTGTTTGCTGTTGCCGGGCAAAGTTGTTGACCAATGACTAGTTAGTGGAAAGGTACTGCTGTGAGGCGGAAGTTATAGGAAGGGAGCCTTTCCTGAATAAGGGATAGAATGAAGTTGTGCCCTCACTCTGAGAGATGAAGTTATGCCCTCAGTAAGAGAGAGTTCAAGTTATGTCATCAATAAAGAGGTAGCAGTTACAGATCCTGAAAGAACCCCGTTGTCCGTGCGGTCTTTACGCCACAAATTGCCCCCCAACAGGGACAAGAAAACGAACAGGGACGAGAAGAAAACAAACAGGGACATGAAGAAGAGGAACAGGGACAGGCAAACAGAACAGGGACAAAAACAAAAAAGGAATGAATAGGGACAGGCAAACGGAACAGATAAAAGAAAAAAAAAGGAATGAATAGGTACAGGCTAACAGAACAGGGACGAACAAAAAGAGCTTATGGGAGGGTCACGCTGGCTTACGCAGGACCCACAAAAAAGGACTCCAGGAGTTGGAGGGGCAGCCAGAGCCCCCCGGTTGGGCAGCACTCAGTGCCTGCCTATCCCAGGGATGGGGTTGCAAAGTTTGTTAAAGATAGTCTTAGTATGCCTGGCAGTTTTTCTCTGTATTTTAATTTGTGTTATTAGTGCTTTCTTAATTTGTGTTTCTCTAGCTTTCTTAATTTCTGTTAATCGCGCCTTCTTAATTTCTGTTAAACCTGCTTTCTTAATTTGTGTTAATCGAGCTCTTTTAGGTTAATAAAGAAGGGGGAGATGTGGGAGCCTGGCCATGGGGGTCGACAAGTCCCATGGTTGGTGATAACATCCGACTCTTAAAGATGAGGCCATGAGGAAAGTAAAGCCTTGAGAGGGAACAAAGAAGGGTGATTCAGGAGACACCTTAAACAGGGACATGAAGAACAGGAACAGGGACAGGCTAACAGAGCAGGGAGAAACAAAAAACAGCATATGGGAGGGTCCCACTGGCATAGGCAGGACCCACAAACAAGGACTCCAGGAGTTGGAGGGGCAGCCAGAGCCCCCCAGCTGGGCAGCACTCAGTGCCTGCCTCTCCCAGGGATGGTTTTACAAAGTTTGTTGAAGATAGACTTAGTATGCCTGGCAGTTTTTCTCTGTGTTTTAGTTTGTGTTGATCCTGCCTTCTTAATTTGTGTTAATTGCGCTTTCTTATGTTAATAAAGAAGGGGAAGATGTGGGAGTGTGGCCATGGGGGTCGACAAGCCCCATGGTTGGTGATAACATCCAACTCTTAAGGATGAGACCATCAGGAATTTAAAGAGTTGAGAGGGAACAAAGAAGGGTGATTCAGGTGACACCTTCTTGTCTGGGGTGGCTAGTTCTCCAGCCATTAATGCATGGAAGTGGCTGGGTGTTTGCTGTTGCCGGGCAAAGTTGTTGACCAATGACTAGTTAGTGGAAAGGTACTGCTGTGAGGTGGAAGTTATAGGAAGGGAGCCTTTCCTGAATAAGGGATAGAATGAAGTTGTGCCCTCACTCTGAGAGATGAAGTTATGCCCTCAGTAAGAGAGAGTTCAAGTTATGTCATCAATAATGAGGTAGCAGTTACAGATCCTGAAAGAACCCCGGTGTCCGAGCGGTCTTTACGCCACAAATCGCCCCCCAACAGGGACATGAAAACGAACAGGGACGAGAAGAATACAAACAGGGACATGAAGAAGAGGAACAGGGACAGGCAAACAGAACAGGGACAAAAACAAAAAAGGAATGAATAGGGACAGGAAAACGGAACAGGGACAAAAACAGAAAAGGAATGATCAGGTACAGGCTAACAGAACAGGGATGACCAAAAAGAGCATATGGGAGGGCCACGATGGTTTACGCAGGACCCCCAAACAAGGACTCCAGGAGTTGGAGGGGCAGCCAGAGCCCCCCGGCTGGGCAGCACTCAGTGCCTGCCTCTCCCAGGGATGGCGTTATAAAGTTTGTTAAAGATAGACTTAGTATGCCTGGCAGTTTTTCTCTGTATTTTAGTTTGTGTTAATAGTGCTTTCTTAATTTGTGTTTCTCTTGCTTTCTTAATTTCTGTTAATCGCGCCTTCTTAATTTGTGTTAAACCTGCTTTCTTAATTTGTGTTAATCGAGCTCTTTTATGTTAATAAAGGAGGGGGAGATGTGGGAGCCTGGCCATGGGGTTAGACAAGCCCCATGGTTGGTGATAAGATCTGACTAATAAAGTAGAGACCATCAGGAAAGTAAAGCCTTGAGAGGGAACAAAGAAGGGTGATTCAGGAGACACCTTAAGCAGGGACATGAAGAACAGGAACAGGGATAGTCTAACAGAACAGGGACAAAAACAAAAAAGGAATGAATAGGGACATGCTATCAGAACAGGGACAAACAAAAAACAGCGTATGGGAGGGTCTCGCTGGCATAGGCAGGACCTCCAAGCAAGGACTCCAGGAGTTGGAGGGGCAGCCAGAGCCCCCCGGCTGGGCAGCACTCAGTGCCTGCCTCTCCCAGGGTTGTGGTTACAAAGTTTGTTAAAGATGGAATTAGTATGCCTGGCAGTTTTTCTCTGTATTTTAATTTGTGTTAATAGTGCTTTCTTAATTTGTGTTTCTCTAGCTTTCTTAATTTCTGTTAATCGCGCCTTCTTACTTTGGGTTAAACCTGCTTTCTTAATTTGTGTTAATCGAGCTCTTTTATGTTAATAAAGAAGGGGGAGATGTGGGAGCATGGCCATGGGGGTCGACAAGTCCCATGGTTGGTGATAACATCCGACTCTTAAAGATGAGGCCATCAGGAAAGTAAAGAGTTGAGAGGGAACAAAGAAGGGTGATTCAGGAGACACCTTAAACAGGGACATGAAGAACAGGAACAGGGACAGGCTAACAGAGCAGGGAGAAACAAAAAACAGCATATGGGAGGGTCCCACTGGCATAGGCAGGACCCACAAACAAGGACTCCAGGAGTTGGAGGGGCAGCCAGAGCCCCCCGGCTGGGCAGCACTCAGTGCCTGCCTCTCCCAGGGATGGTTTTACAAAGGTTGTTAAAGATGGAATTAGTATGCCTGGCAGTTTTTCTCTGTGTTTTAGTTTGTGTTGATCCTGCCTTCTTAATTTGTGTTAATCGCGCTTTCTTATGTTAATAAAGAAGGGGGAGATGTGGGAGTGTGGCCATGGGGGTCGACAGGCCCCATGGTTGGTGATAACATCGGACTCTTAAGGATGAGACCATCAGGAAAGGAAAGCCTTGAGAGGGAACAAAGAAGGGTGATTCAGGAGACACCTTAAGCAGGGACATGAAGAACAGGAACAGGGATAGTCTAACAGAACAGGGACAAACACAAAAAAGGAAAGAACAGGGACATGCTATCAGAACAGGGACAAACAAAAAACAGCGTATGGGAGGGTCTCGCTGGCATAGGCAGGACCCACAAACAAGGACTCCAGGAGTTGGAGGGGCAGCCAGAGCCCCCCTGCTGGGCAGCACTCAGTGCCTGCCTCTCCTAGGGATGGGGTTATAAAGTTTGTTAAAGATAGACTTAGTATGCCTGGCAGTTTTTCTCTGTCTTTTATTTTGTGTTAATAGTGCTTTCTTAATTTGTGTTTCTCTTGCTTTCTTAATTTCTGTTAATCGCGCCTTCTTAATTTGTGTTAAACCTGCTTTCTTAATTTGTGTTAATCGAGCTCTTTTATGTTAATAAAGGAGGGGGAGATGTGGGAGCCTGGCCATGGGGTTAGACAAGCCCCATGGTTGGTGATAAGATCTGACTAATAAAGTAGAGACCATCAGGAAAGTAAAGCCTTGAGAGGGAACAAAGAAGGGTGATTCAGGAGACACCTTAAACAGGGACATGAAGAACAGGAACAGGGATAGTCTAACAGAACAGGGACGAAAATAAAAAAGTAATGAATAGGGACAGGCTATCAGAACAGGGACAAACAAAAAACAGCGTATGGGAGGGTCTCGCTGGCAAAGCCAGGACCCCCAAACAAGGACTCCAGGAGTTGGAGGGGCAGCCAGAGCCCCCCGGCTGGGCAGCACTCAGTGCCTGCCTCTCCTAGGGATGGGGTTATAAAGTTTGTTAAAGATAGACTTAGTATGCCTGGCAGTTTTTCTCTGTCTTTTATTTTGTGTTAATAGTGCTTTCTTAATTTGTGTTTCTCTTGCTTTCTTAATTTCTGTTAATCGCGCCTTCTTAATTTGTGTTAAACCTGCTTTCTTAATTTGTGTTAATCGAGCTCTTTTATGTTAATAAAGGAGGGGGAGATGTGGGAGCCTGGCCATGGGGTTAGACAAGCCCCATGGTTGGTGATAAGATCTGACTAATAAAGTAGAGACCATCAGGAAAGTAAAGCCTTGAGAGGGAACAAAGAAGGGTGATTCAGGAGACACCTTAAACAGGGACATGAAGAACAGGAACAGGGATAGTCTAACAGAACAGGGACGAAAATAAAAAAGTAATGAATAGGGACAGGCTATCAGAACAGGGACAAACAAAAAATAGCGTATGGGAGGGTCTCGCTGGCAAAGCCAGGACCCCCAAACAAGGACTCCAGGAGTTGGAGGGGCAGCCAGAGCCCCCCGGCTGGGCAGCACTCAGTGCCTGCCTCTCCCAGGGTTGTGGTTACAAAGTTTGTTAAAGATGGAATTAGTATGCCTGGCATTTTTTCTCTGTATTTTAATTTGTGTTAATAGTGCTTTCTTAATTTGTGTTTCTCTAGCTTTCTTAATTTCTGTTAATCGTCCCTTCTTAATTTGTGTTAAACCTGCTTTCTTAATTTGTGTTAATCGAGCTCTTTTATGTTAATAAAGAAGGGGGAGATGTGGGAGCATGGCCATGGGGGTCGACAAGTCCCATGGTTGGTGATAACATCCGACTCTTAAAGATGAGGCCATCAGGAATTTAAAGAGTTGAGAGGGAACAAAGAAGGGTGATTCAGGTGACACCTTCTTGTCTGGGGTGGCTAGTTCTCCAGCCATTAATGCATGGAAGTGGCTGGGTGTTTGCTGTTGCCGGGCAAAGTTGTTGACCAATGACTAGTTAGTGGAAAGGTACTGCTGTGAGGTGGAAGTTATAGGAAGGGAGCCTTTCCTGAATAAGGGATAGAATGAAGTTGTGCCCTCACTCTGAGAGATGAAGTTATGCCCTCAGTAAGAGAGAGTTCAAGTTATGTCATCAATAATGAGGTAGCAGTTACAGATCCTGAAAGAACCCCGGTGTCCGAGCGGTCTTTACGCCACAAATCGCCCCCCAACAGGGACATGAAAACGAACAGGGACGAGAAGAATACAAACAGGGACATGAAGAAGAGGAACAGCGACAGGCAAACAGAACAGGGACAAAAACAAAAAAGGAATGAATAGGGACAGGAAAACGGAACAGGGACAAAAACAGAAAAGGAATGATCAGGTACAGGCTAACAGAACAGGGATGACCAAAAAGAGCATATGGGAGGGCCACGATGGTTTACGCAGGACCCCCAAACAAGGACTCCAGGAGTTGGAGGGGCAGCCAGAGCCCCCCGGATGGGCAGCACTCAGTGCCTGCCTCTCCCAGGGATGGGGTTACAAAGTTTGTTAAAGATGGAATTAGTATGCCTGGCAGTTTTTCTCTGTGTTTTAGTTTGTGTTGATCCTGCCTTCTTAATTTGTGTTAATCGCGCTTTCTTATGTTAATAAAGAAGGAGGAGATGTGGGAGTGTGGCCATGGGGGTCGACAAGCCCCATGGTTGGTGATAACATCGGACTCTTAAGGATGAGACCATCAGGAAAGGAAAGCCTTGAGAGGGAACAAAGAAGGGTGATTCAGGAGACACCTTAAGCAGGGACATGAAGAACAGGAACAGGGATAGTCTAACAGAACAGGGACAAACACAAAAAAGGAAAGAATAGGGACATGCTATCAGAACAGGGACAAACAAAAAACAGCGTATGGGAGGGTCTCGCTGGCATAGGCAGGACCCACAAACAAGGACTCCAGGAGTTGGAGGGGCAGCCAGAGCCCCCCTGCTGGGCAGCACTCAGTGCCTGCCACTCCCCGCGATGGGGTTGCAAAGTTTGTTAAAGATGGAATTAGTATGCCTGGCAGTTTTTCTCTGTATTTTAGTTTGTGTTAATAGTGCTTTCTTAATTTGTGTTACTCTTGCTTTCTTAATTTCTGTTAATCGCGCCTTCTTAATTTGTGTTAAACCTGCTTTCTTAATTTGTGTTAATCGAGCTCTTTTATGTTAATAAAGAAGGGGGAGATGTGGGAGCATGGCCATGGGGGTCGACAAGTCCCATGGTTGGTGATAACATCCAACTCTTAAAGATGAGACCATCAGGAAAGTAAAGAGATGAGAGGGAACAAAGAAGGGTGATTCAGGAGACACCTTAAGCAGGGACATGAAGAACAGGAATAGGGATAGTCTAAGAGAACAGGGACGAAAACAAAAAGGGAATGAATAGGGACAGGCTATCAGAACAGGGAGAAACAAAAAACAGCCTATGGGAGGGTCTCGCTGGCATAGGCAGGACCCACAAACAAGGACTCCAGGAGTTGGAGGGGCAGCCAGAGCCCCCCGGCTGGGCAGCACTCAGTGCCTGCCTCTCCCAGGGATGGTTTTACAAAGATTGTTAAAGATAGACTTAGTATGCCTGGCAGTTTTTCTCTGTGTTTTAGTTTGTGTTGATCCTGCCTTCTTAATTTGTGTTAATTGCGCTTTCTTATGTTAATAAAGAAGGGGAAGATGTGGGAGTGTGGCCATGGGGGTCGACAAGCCCCATGGTTGGTGATAACATCCGACTCTTAAAGATGAGGCCATGAGGAAAGTAAAGCCTTGAGAGGGAACAAAGAAGGGTGATTCAGGAGACACCTTAAACAGGGACATGAAGAACAGGAACAGGGACAGGCTAACAGAGCAGGGAGAAACAAAAAACAGCATATGGGAGGGTCCCACTGGCATAGGCAAGACCCACAAACAAGGACTCCAGGAGTTGGAGGGGCAGCCAGAGCCCCCCAGCTGGGCAGCACTCAGTGCCTGCCTCTCCCAGGGATGGTTTTACAAAGATTGTTAAAGATAGACTTAGTATGCCTGGCAGTTTTTCTCTGTGTTTTAGTTTGTGTTGATCCTGCCTTCTTAATTTGTGTTAATTGCGCTTTCTTATGTTAATAAAGAAGGGGAAGATGTGGGAGTGTGGCCATGGGGGTCGACAAGCCCCATGGTTGGTGATAACATCCAACTCTTAAGGATGAGACCATCAGGAATTTAAAGAGTTGAGAGGGAACAAAGAAGGGTGATTCAGGTGACACCTTCTTGTCTGGGGTGGCTAGTTCTCCAGCCATTAATGCATGGAAGTGGCTGGGTGTTTGCTGTTGCCGGGCAAAGTTGTTGACCAATGACTAGTTAGTGGAAAGGTACTGCTGTGAGGCGGAAGTTATAGGAAGGGAGCCTTTCCTGAATAAGGGATAGAATGAAGTTGTGCCCTCACTCTGAGAGATGAAGTTATGCCCTCAGTAAGAGGGAGTTCAAGTTATGTCATCAATAATGAGGTAGCAGTTACAGATCCTGAAAGAACCCCGGTGTGCGAGCGGTCTTTACGCCACAAATCGCCCCCCAACAGGGACATGAAAACGAACAGGGACGAGAAGAATACAAACAGGGACATGAAGAACAGGAACAGGGACAGGCAAACAGAACAGGGACAAAAACAAAAAAGGAATGAATAGGGACACGCAAACGGAACAGGAAAAAGAAAAAAAAAGGAATGAATAGGTACAGGCTAACAGAACAGGGACGAACAAAAAGAGCTTATGGGAGGGTCACGCTGGCTTACGCAGGACCCACAAACAAGGACTCCAGGAGTAGGAGGGGCAGCCAGAGCCCCCCGGCTGGGCAGCACTCAGTGCCTGCCTCTCCCAGGGATGGGGTTGCAAAGTTTGTTAAAGATAGTCTTAGTATGCCTGGCAGTTTTTCTCTGTGTTTTAGTTTGTGTTGATCCTGCCTTCTTAATTTGTGTTAATTGCGCTTTCTTATGTTAATAAAGAAGGAGGAGATGTGGGAGTGTGGCCATGGGGGTCGACAAGCCCCATGGTTGGTGATCACATCCGACTCTTAAAGATGAGGCCATGAGGAAAGTAAAGCCTTGAGAGGGAACAAAGAAGGGTGATTCAGGAGACACCTTAAGGAGGGACATGAAGAACAGGAACAGGGACAGGCTAACAGAGCAGGGAGAAACAAAAAACAGCATATGGGAGGGTCCCACTGGCATAGGCAGGACCCACAAACAAGGACTCCAGGAGTTGGAGGGGCAGCCAGAGCCCCCAAGCTGGGAAGCACTCAGTGCCTGCCTCTCCCAGGGATGGGGTTACAAAGTTTGTTAAAGATAGACTTAGTATGCCTGGCAGTTTTTCTCTGTATTTTAGTTTGTGTTAATAGTGCTTTCTTAATTTGTGTTTCTCTTGCTTTCTTAATTTCTGTTAATCGCGCCTTCTTAATTGGTGTTAAACCTGCTTTCTTAATTTGTGTTAATCGAGCTCTTTTATGTTAATAAAGGAGGGGGAGATGTGGGAGCCTGGCCATGGGGTTAGACAAGCCCCATGGTTGGTGATAAGATCTGACTAATAAAGTAGAGACCATCAGGAAAGTAAAGCCTTGAGAGGGAACAAAGAAGGGTGATTCAGGAGACACCTTAAACAGGGACATGAAGAACAGGAACAGGGATAGTCTAACAGAACAGGGACAAAAACAAAAAAGGAATTAATAGGGACAGGCTATCAGAACAGGGACAAACAAAAAACAGCGTATGGGAGGGTCTCGCTGGCATAGGCAGGACCCCCAAACAAGGACTCCAGGAGTTGGAGGGGCAGCCAGAGCCCCCCGGCTGGGCAGCACTCAGTGCCTGCCTCTCCCAGGGTTGTGGTTACAAAGTTTGTTAAAGATGGAATTAGTATGCCTGGCACTTTTTCTCTGTATTTTAATTTGTGTTAAGAGTGCTTTCTTAATTTGTGTTTCTCTTGCTTTCTTAATTTCTGTTAATCGCGCCTTCTTAATTTGTGTTAAACCTGCTTTCTTAATTTGTGTTAATCGAGCTCTTCTATGTTAATAAAGAAGGGGGAGATGTGGGAGCCTGGCCATGGGGGTCGACAAGTCCCATGGTTGGTGATAACATCCGACTCTTAAAGATGAGGCCATCAGGAAAGTAAAGAGTTGAGAGGGAACAAAGAAGGGTGATTCAGGAGACACCTTAAGCAGGGACATGAAGAACAGGAACAGGGACAGGCTAACAGAGCAGGGAGAAACAAAAAAGAGCATATGGGAGGGTCCCACTGGCATATGCTGGACCCACAAACAAGGACTCCAGGAGTTGGAGGGGCAACCAGAGCCCCCCGGCTGGGCAGCACTCAGTGCCTGCCTCTCCCAGGGATGGTTTTACAAAGATTGTTAAAGATAGACTTAGTATGCCTGGCAGTTTTTCTCTGTGTTTTAGTTTGTGTTGATCCTGCCTTCTTAATTTGTGTTAATTGCGCTTTCTTATGTTAATAAAGAAGGAGGAGATGTGGGAGTGTGGCCATGGGGGTCGACAAGCCCCATGGTTGGTGATCACATCCGACTCTTAAAGATGAGGCCATGAGGAAAGTAAAGCCTTGAGAGGGGACAAAGAAGGGTGATTCAGGAGACACCTTAAACAGGGACATGAAGAACAGGAACAGGGATAGTCTAACAGAACAGGGACAAATACAAAAAAGGAATGAATAGGGACAGGCTATCAGAACAGGGACAAACAAAAAACAGCATATGGGAGGGTCTCGCTGGCATAGGCAGGACCCACAAACAAGGACTCCAGGAGTTGGAGGGGCAGCCAGAGCCCCCCAGCTGGGCAGCACTCAGTGCCTGCCTCTCCCAGGGATGGGGTTACAAAGTTTGTTAAAGATGGAATTAGTATGCCTGGCAGTTTTTCTCTGTATTTTAGTTTGTGTTAATAGTGCTTTCTTAATTTGTGTTACTCTTGCTTTCTTAATTTCTGTTAATCGCGCCTTCTTAATTTGTGTTAAACCTGCTTTCTTAATTTGTGTTAATCGAGCTCTTTTAGGTTAATAAAGAAGGGGGAGATGTGGGAGCATGGCCATGGGGGTCGACAAGTCCCATGGTTGGTGATAACATCCAACTCTTAAAGATGAGACCATCAGTAAAGTAAAGCCTTGAGAGGGAACAAAGAAGGGTGATTCAGGAGACACCTTAAGCAGGGACATGAAGAACAGGAACAGGGATAGTCTAACAGAACAGGGACAAACGCAAAAAAGGAATTAATAGGGACAGGCTATCAGAACAGGGACAAACAAAAAACAGCGTATGGGAGGGTCTCGCTGGCATAGGCAGGACCCAGAAACAAGGACTCCAGGAGTTGGAGGGGCAGCCAGAGCCCCCCAGCTGGGCAGCACTCAGTGCCTGCCTCTCCCAGGGATGGGGTTACAAAGTTTGTTAAAGATGGAATTAGTATGCCTGGCAGTTTTTCTCTGTATTTTAGTTTGTGTTAATAGTGCTTTCTTAATTTGTGTTACTCTTGCTTTCTTAATTTCTGTTAATCGCGCCTTCTTAATTTGTGTTAAACCTGCTTTCTTAATTTGTGTTAATCGAGCTCTTTTAGGTTAATAAAGAAGGGGGAGATGTGGGAGCATGGCCATGGGGGTCCACAAGCCCTATGGTTGGTGATAACATCCAACTCTTAAAGATGAGGCCATCAGGAAAGTAAAGAGTTGAGAGGGAACAAAGTAGGGTGATTCAGGAGACACCTTAAACAGGGACATGAAGAACAGGAACAGGGACAGGCTAACAGAACAGGGACAAAAACAAAAAAGGAATGAATAGGGACAGGCAAACGGAACAGGAAAAAGAAAAAAAAAGGAATGAATAGGTACAGGCTAACAGAACAGGGACGAACAAAAAGAGCTTATGGGAGGGTCACGCTGGCTTACGCAGGACCCCCAAACAAGGACTCCAGGAGTTGGAGGGGCAGCCAGAGCCCCCCGGCTGGGCAGCACTCAGTGCCTGCCTCTCCCAGGGATGGGGTTGCAAAGTTTGTTAAAGATAGACTTAGTATGCCTGGCAGTTTTTCTCTGTGTTTTAGTTTGTGTTGATCCTGCCTTCTTAATTTGTGTTAATTGCGCTTTCTTATGTTAATAAAGAAGGAGGAGATGTGGGAGTGTGGCCATGGGGGTCGACAAGCCCCATGGTTGGTGATCACATCCGACTCTTAAAGATGAGGCCATGAGGAAAGTAAAGCCTTGAGAGGGAACAAAGAAGGGTGATTCAGGAGACACCTTAAACAGGGACATGAAGAACAGGAACAGGGACAGGCTAACAGAGCAGGGAGAAACAAAAAACAGCATATGGGAGGGTCCCACTGGCATATGCTGGACCCACAAACAAGGACTCCAGGAGTTGGAGGGGCAGCCAGAGCCCCCCAGCTGGGAAGCACTCAGTGCCTGCCTCTCCCAGGGATGGGGTTACAAAGTTTGTTAAAGATGGAATTAGTATGCCTGGCACTTTTTCTCTGTATTTTAATTTGTGTTGAGTGCTTTCTTAATTTGTGTTTCTCTTGCTTTCTTAATTTCTGTTAATCGCGCCTTCTTAATTTGTGTTAAACCTGCTTTCTTAATTTGTGTTAATCGAGCTCTTTTATGTTAATAAAGAAGGGGGAGATGTGGGAGCATGGCCATGGGGGTCCACAAGCCCCATGGTTGGTGACAACATCAAACTCTTAAAGATGAGGCCATCAGGAAAGTAAAGAGTTGAGAGGGAACAAAGTAGGGTGATTCAGGAGACACCTTAAACAGGGACATGAAAAACAGGAACAGGGATAGTCTAACAGAACAGGGACGAAAACAAAAAAAGGAATGAATAGGGACAGGCTATCAGAACAGGGACAAACAAAAAACAGCGTATGGGAGGGTCTCGCTGGCATAGGCAGGACCCAGAAACAAGGACTCCAGGAGTTGGAGGGGCAGCCAGAGCCCCCCGGCTGGGCAGCACTCAGTGCCTGCCTCTCCCACGGCTGGTTTTACAAAGGTTGTTAAACATAGACTTAGTATGCCTGGCAGTCTTTCTCTGTGTTTTAGTTTGTGTTGATCCTGCCTTCTTAATTTGTGTTAATCGCGCTTTCTTATGTTAATAAAGAAGGGGAAGATGTGGGAGTGTGGCCATGGGGGTCGACAAGCCCCATGGTTGGTGATAACATCCAACTCTTAAGGATGAGACCATCAGGAATTTAAAGAGTTGAGAGGGAACAAAGAAGGGTGATTCAGGTGACACCTTCTTGTCTGGGGTGGCTAGTTCTCCAGCCATTAATGCATGGAAGTGGCTGGGTGTTTGCTGTTGCAGGGCAAAATTGTTTAACCAATGACTAGTTAGTGGAAAGGTACTGCTGTGAGGCGGAAGTTATAGGAAGGGAGCCTTTCCTGAATAAGGGATAGAATGAAGTTGTGCCCTCACTCTGAGAGATGAAGTTATGCCCTCAGTAAGAGAGAGTTCAAGTTATGTCATCAATAATGAGGTAGCAGTTACAGATCCTGAAAGTACCCCGGTGTCCGTGCCGTCTTTACGCCACAAATCGCCCCCCAACAGGGACATGAAAACGAACAGGGACGAGAAGAATACAAACAGGGACATGAAGAAGAGGAACAGGGACAGGCAAACAGCACAGGGACAAAAACAAAAAAGGAATGAATAGGGACAGGCAAACGGAACAGGGACAAAAACAGAAAAGGAATGATCAGATACAGGCTAACAGAACAGGGATGACCAAAAAGAGCATATGGGAGGGTCACGATGGTTTACGCAGGACCCCCAAACAAGGACTCCAGGAGTTGGAGGGGCAGCCAGAGCCCCCCGGCTGGGCAGCACTCAGTGCCAGCCTCTCCCAGGGATGGGGTTATAAAGTTTGTTAAAGATGGAATTAGTATGCCTGGCAGTTTTTCTCTGTATTTTAGTTTGTGTTAATAGTGCTTTCTTAATTTGTGTTACTCTTGCTTTCTTAATTTCTGTTAATCGCGCCTTCTTAATTGGTGTTAAACCTGCTTTCTTAATTTGTGTTAATCGAGCTCTTTTATGTTAATAAAGAAGGGGGAGTTGTAGGAGTGTGGCCATGGGGGTCGACAAGTCCCATGGTTGGTGATAACATCCGACTCTTAAAGATGAGGCCATCAGGAAAGTAAAGAGTTGAGAGGGAACAAAGAAGGGTGATTCAGGAGACACCTTAAACAGGGACATGAAGAACAGGGACAGGCTAACAGAGCAGGGAGAAACAAAAAACAGCGTATGGGAGGGTCTCTCTGGCATATGCTAGACCCACAAACAAGGACTCCAGGAGTTGGAGGGGCAGCCAGAGCCCCCCGGCTGGGCAGCACTCAGTGCCTGCATCTCCCAGGGATGGGGTTTTACAAAGATTGTTAAAGATAGACTTAGTATGCCTGGCAGTTTTTCTCTGTGTTTTAGTTTGTGCTGATCCTGCCTTCTTAATTTGTGTTAATTGTGCTTTCTTATGTTAATAAAGAAGGGGAAGATGTGGGAGTGTGGCCATGGGGGTCGACAAGCCCCATGGTTGGTGATAACATCGGACTCTTAAAGATGAGACCATCAGGAAAGTAAAGCCTTGAGAGGGAACAAAGAAGGGTGATTCAGGAGACACCTTAAACAGGGACATGAAGAACAGGAACAGGGATAGTCTAACAGAACAGGGAGGAAAACAAAAAAGGAATGAATAGGGACAGGCTATCAGAACAGGGACAAACAAAAAACAGCGTATGGGAGGGTCTCGCTGGCATAGGCAGGACCCACAAAGAAGGACTCCAGGAGTTGGAGGGGAAGCCAGAGCCCCCCTGCTGGGCAGCACTCAGTGCCTGCATCTCCCAGGGATGGGGTTACAAAGTCTGTAAAAGATGGAATTAGTATGCCTGGCAGTTTTTCTCTGTGTTTTAGTTTGTGTTGATCCTGCCTTCTTAATTTGTGTTAATCGCGCTTTCTTAAGTTAATGAAGAAGGGGAAGATGTGGGAGTGTGGCCATGGGGGTCGACAAGCCCCATGGTTGGTGATAACATCGGACTCTTAAAGTAGAGACCATCATGAAAGTAAAGCCTTGAGAGGGAACAAAGAAGGGTGATTCAGGAGACACCTTAAGCAGGGACATGAAGAACAGGAACAGGGACAGGCTAACAGAACAGGGACAAAAGAAAAAAGGAATGAATAGGGACATGCTATCAGAACAGCGACAAACAAAAAATAGCGTATGGGAGGGTCTCGCTGGCATAGGCAGGACCCACAAACAAGGACTCCAGGAGTTGGAGGGGCAGCCAGAGCCCCCCAGCTGGGAAGCACTCAGTGCCTGCCTCTCCCAGGGATGGGGTTACAAAGTTTGTTAAAGATGGAATTAGTATGCCTGGCAGTTTTTCTCTGTATTTTAGTTTGTGTTAATAGTGCTTTCTTAATTTGTGTTACTCTTGCTTTCTTAATTTCTGTTAATCGCGCCTTCATAATTTGTGTTAAACCTGCTTTCTTAATTTGTGTTAATCGAGCTCTTTTATGTTAATAAAGAAGGGGGAGTTGTGGGAGCATGGCCGTGGGGGTCGACAAGTCCCATGGTTGGTGATAACATCTGACTCTTAAAGATGAGGCCATCAGGAAAGTAAAGCCTTGAGAGGGAACAAAGAAGGGTGATTCAGGAGACACCTTAAACAGGGACATGAAGAACAGGAACAGGGACAGGCTAACAGAGCAGGGAGAAACAAAAAACAGCATATGGGAGGGTCCCACTGGCGTATGCTGTACCCACAAACAAGGACTCCAGGAGTTGGAGGGGCAGCCAGAGACCCCCGGCTGGGCAGCACTCAGTGCCTGCCTCTCCCACGGCTGGTTTTACAAAGATTGTTAAAGATAGACTTAGTATGCCTGGCAGTTTTTCTCTGTGTTTTAGTTTGTGTTGGTCCTGCCTTCTTAATTTGTGTTAATCGCGCTTTCTTATGTTAATAAAGAAGGGGGAGATGTGGGAGTGTGGCCATGGGGGTCGACAGGCCCCATGGTTGGTGATAACATCCGACTCTTAAAGATGAGGCCATCAGGAATTTAAAGAGTTGAGAGGGAACAAAGAAGGGTGATTCAGGTGACACCTTCTTGTCTGGGGTGGCTAGTTCTCCAGCCATTAATGCATGGAAGTGGCTGGGTGTTTGCTGTTGCAGGGCAAAATTGTTTAACCAATGACTAATTAGTGGAAAGGTACTGCTGTGAGGTGGAAGTTATAGGAAGGGAGCCTTTCCTGAATAAGGGATAGAATGAAGTTGTGCCCTCACTCTGAGAGATGAAGTTATGCCCTCAGTAAGAGAGAGTTCAAGTTATGTCATCAATAATGAGGTAGCAGTTACAGATCCTGAAAGAACCCCGGTGTCCGAGCGGTCTTTACGCCACAAATCGCCCCCCAACAGGGACATGAAAACGAACAGGGACGAGAAGAATACAAACAGGGACATGAAGAAGAGGAACAGGGACAGGCAAACAGAACAGGGACAAAAACAAAAAAGGAATGAATAGGGACAGGAAAACGGAACAGGGACAAAAACAGAAAAGGAATGATCAGGTACAGGCTAACAGAACAGGGATGACCAAAAAGAGCATATGGGAGGGCCACGATGGTTTACGCAGGACCCCCAAACAAGGACTCCAGGAGTTGGAGGGGCAGCCAGAGCCCCCCGGCTGGGCAGCACTCAGTGCCTGCCTCTCCCAGGGATTGGGGTTATAAAGTTTGTTAAAGATAGACTTAGTATGCCTGGCAGTTTTTCTCTGTATTTTAGTTTGTGTTAATAGTGCTTTCTTAATTTGTGTTTCTCTTGCTTTCTTAATTTCTGTTAATCGCGCCTTCTTAATTTGTGTTAAACCTGCTTTCTTAATTTGTGTTAATCGAGCTCTTTTATGTTAATAAAGGAGGGGGAGATGTGGGAGCCTGGCCATGGGGTTAGACAAGCCCCATGGTTGGTGATAAGATCTGACTAATAAAGTAGAGACCATCAGGAAAGTAAAGCCTTGAGAGGGAACAAAGAAGGGTGATTCAGGAGACACCTTAAACAGGGACATGAAGAACAGGAACAGGGATAGTCTAACAGAACAGGGACGAAAATAAAAAAGTAATGAATAGGGAGAGGCTATCAGAACAGGGACAAACAAAAAACAGCGTATGGGAGGGTCTCGCTGGCATAGGCAGGACCCCCAAACAAGGACTCCAGGAGTTGGAGGGGCAGCCAGAGCCCCCCGGCTGGGCAGCACTCAGTGCCTGCCTCTCCCAGGGTTGTGGTTACAAAGTTTGTTAAAGATGGAATTAGTATGCCTGGCATTTTTTCTCTGTATTTTAATTTGTGTTAATAGTGCTTTCTTAATTTGTGTTTCTCTAGCTTTCTTAATTTCTGTTAATCGTGCCTTCTTAATTTGTGTTAAACCTGCTTTCTTAATTTGTGTTAATCGCGCTTTCTTAAGTTAATAAAGAAGGGGAAGATGTGGGAGTGTGGCCATGGGGGTCGACAAGCCCCATGGTTGGTGATAACATCGGACTCTTAAAGATGAAACCATCAGGAAAGTAAAGCCTTGAGAGGGAACAAAGAAGGGTGATTCAGGAGACACCTTAAGCAGGGACATGAAGAACAGGAACAGGGATAGTCTAACAGAACAGGGACAAAAACAAAAAAGGAATGAATAGGGACATGCTATCAGAACAGGGACAAACAAAAAACAGCGTATGGGAGGGTCTCGCTGGCATAGGCAGGACCCCCAAACAAGGACTCCAGGAGTTGGAGGGGCAGCCAGAGCCCCCCGGCTGGGCAGCACTCAGTGCCTGCCTCTCCCAGGGTTGTGGTTACAAAGTTTGTTAAAGATGGAATTAGTATGCCTGGCAGTTTTTCTCTGTATTTTAATTTGTGTTAATAGTGCTTTCTTAATTTGTGTTTCTCTAGCTTTCTTAATTTCTGTTAATCGCGCCTTCTTAATTTGGGTTAAACCTGCTTTCTTAATTTGTGTTAATCGAGCTCTTTTATGTTAATAAAGAAGGGGGAGATGTGGGAGCATGGCCATGGGGGTCGACAAGTCCCATGGTTGGTGATAACATCCGACTCTTAAAGATGAGGCCATCAGGAAAGTAAAGAGTTGAGAGGGAACAAAGAAGGGTGATTCAGGAGACACCTTAAACAGGGACATGAAGAACAGGAACAGGGACAGGCTAACAGAGCAGGGAGAAACAAAAAACAGCATATGGGAGGGTCCCACTGGCATAGGCAGGACCCACAAAGAAGGACTCCAGGATTTGGAGGGGCAGCCAGAGCCCCCCGGCTGGGCAGCACTCAGTGCCTGCCTCTCCCAGGGATGGTTTTACAAAGGTTGTTAAACATAGACTTAGTATGCCTGGCAGTTTTTCTCTGTGTTTTAGTTTCTGTTGATCCTGCCTTCTTAATTTGTGTTAATCGCGCTTTCTTATGTTAATAAAGAAGGGGGAGATGTGGGAGTGTGGCCATGGGGGTCAACAGGCCCCATGGTTGGTGATAACATCCGACTCTTAAAGATGAGGCCATCAGGAATTTAAAGAGTTGAGAGGGAACAAAGAAGGGTGATTCAGGTGACACCTTCTTGTCTGGGGTGGCTAGTTCTCCAGCCATTAATGCATGGAAGTGGCTGGGTGTTTGCTGTTGCCGGGCAAAGTTGTTGACCAATGACTAGTTAGTGGAAAGGTACCGCTGTGAGGTGGAAGTTATAGGAAGGGAGCCTTTCCTGAATAAGGGATAGAATGAAGTTGTGCCCTCACTCTGAGAGATGAAGTTATGCCCTCAGTAAGAGAGAGTTCAAGTTATGTCATCAATAATGAGGTAGCAGTTACAGATCCTGAAAGAACCCCGGTGTCCGAGCGGTCTTTATGCCACAAATCGCCCCCCAACAGGGACATTAAAACGAACAGGGACGAGAAGAATACAAACAGGGACATGAAGAACAGGAACAGGGACAGGCAAACAGAACAGGGACAAAAACAAAAAAGGAATGAATAGGGACAGGAAAACGGAACAGGGACAAAAACAGAAAAGGAATGATCAGGTACAGGCTAACAGAACAGGGATGACCAAAAAGAGCATATGGGAGGGCCGCGATGGTTTACGCAGGACCCCCAAACAAGGACTCCAGGAGTTGGAGGGGCAGCCAGAGCCCCCCGGCTGGGCAGCACTCAGTGCCTGCCTCTCCCAGGGATGGGGTTACAAAGTTTGTTAAAGATAGACTTAGTATGCCTGGCAGTTTTTCTCTGTATTTTAGTTTGTGTTAATAGTGCTTTCTTAATTTGTGTTTCTCTTGCTTTCTTAATTTCTGTTAATCGCGCCTTCTTAATTGGTGTTAAACCTGCTTTCTTAATTTGTGTTAATCGAGCTCTTTTATGTTAATAAAGGAGGGGGAGATGTGGGAGCCTGGCCATGGGGTTAGACAAGCCCCATGGTTGGTGATAAGATCTGACTAATAAAGTAGAGACCATCAGGAAAGTAAAGCCTTGAGAGGGAACAAAGAAGGGTGATTCAGGAGACACCTTAAACAGGGACATGAAGAACAGGAACAGGGATAGTCTAACAGAACAGGTACGAAAATAAAAAAGTAATGAATAGGGACAGGCTATCAGAACAGGGACAAACAAAAAACAGCGTATGGGAGGGTCTCGCTGGCATAGGCAGGACCCCCAAACAAGGACTCCAGGAGTTGGAGGGGCAGCCAGAGCCCCCCGGCTGGGCAGCACTCAGTGCCTGCCTCTCCCAGGGTTGTGGTTACAAAGTTTGTTAAAGATGGAATTAGTATGCCTGGCATTTTTTCTCTGTATTTTAATTTGTGTTAATAGTGCTTTCTTAATTTGTGTTTCTCTAGCTTTCTTAATTTCTGTTAATCGTGCCTTCTTAATTTGTGTTAAACCTGCTTTCTTAATTTGTGTTAATCGAGCTCTTTTATGTTAATAAAGAAGGGGGAGATGTGGGAGCCTGGCCATGGGGGTCGACAAGTCCCATGGTTGGTGATAACATCCGACTCTTAAAGATGAGGCCATCAGGAAACTAAAGAGTTGAGAGGGAACAAAGAAGGGTGATTCAGGAGACACCTTAGACAGGGACATGAAGAACAGGAACAGGGACAGGCTAACAGAGCAGGGAGAAACAAAAAAGAGCATATGGGAGGGTCCCACTGGCATAGGCAGGACCCACAAACAAGGACTCCAGGAGTTGGAGGGGCAGCCAGAGCCCCCCGGCTGGGCAGCACTCAGTGCCTGCCTCTCCCAGGGATGGCGTTACAAAGGTTGTTAAACATAGACTTAGTATGCCTGGCAGTTTTTCTCTGTGTTTTAGTTTGTGTTGATCCTGCCTTCTTAATTTGTGTTAATCGCGCTTTCTTATGTTAATAAAGAAGGGGGAGATGTGGGAGCGTGGCCATGGGGGTCGACAAGTCCCATGGTTGGTGATAACATCCAACTCTTAAGTATGAGACCATCAGGAATTTAAAGAGTTGAGAGGGAACAAAGAAGGGTGATTCAGGTGACACCTTCTTGTCTGGGGTGGCTAGTTCTCCAGCCATTAATGCATGGAAGTGGCTGGGTGTTTGCTGTTGCCGGGCAAAGTTGTTGACCAATGACTAGTTAGTGGAAAGGTACTGCTGTGAGGCGGAAGTTATAGGAAGGGAGCCTTTCCTGAATAAGGGATAGAATGAAGTTGTGCCCTCACTCTGAGAGATGAAGTTATGCCCTCAGTAAGAGAGAGTTCAAGTTATGTCATCAATAATGAGGTAGCAGTTACAGATCCTGAAAGAACCGCGTTGTCCGTGCGGTCTTTACGCCACAAATCGCCCCCCAACAGGGACAAGAAAACGAACAGGGACGAGAAGAAAACAAACAGGGACATGAAGAACAGGAACAGGGACAGGCTAACAGAACAGGGACAAAAACAAAAAAGGAATGAATAGGGACAGGCAAACGGAACAGGAAAAAGAAAAAAAAAGGAATGAATAGGTACAGGCTAACAGAACAGGGACGAACAAAAAGAGCTTATGGGAGGGTCACGCTGGCTTACGCAGGACCCACAAACAAGGACTCCAGGAGTTGGAGGGGCAGCCAGAGCCCCCCGGCTGGGCAGCACTCAGTGCCTGCCTCTCCCAGGGATGGGGTTGCAAAGTTTGTTAAAGATAGTCTTTGTATGCCTGGCAGTTTTTCTCTGTGTTTTAGTTTGTGTTGATCCTGCCTTCTTAATTTGTGTTAATTGCGCTTTCTTATGTTAATAAAGAAGGAGGAGATGTGGGAGTGTGGCCATGGGGGTCGACAAGCCCCATGGTTGGTGATCACATCCGACTCTTAAAGATGAGGCCATGAGGAAAGTAAAGCCTTGAAGGGAACAAAGAAGGGTGATTCAGGAGACACCTTAAACAGGGACATGAAGAACAGGAACAGGGACAGGCTAACAGAGCAGGGAGAAACAAAAAAGAGCATCTGGGAGGGTCCCACTGGCATATGCTGGACCCACAAACAAGGACTCCAGGAGTTGGAGGGGCAGCCAGAGCCCCCCGGCTGGGCAGCACTCAGTGCCTGCCTCTCCCAGGGATGGGGTTACAAAGTTTGTTAAAGATGGAATTAGTATGCCTGGCACTTTTTCTCTGTATTTTAATTTGTGTTGAGTGCTTTCTTAATTTGTGTTTCTCTTGCTTTCTTAATTTCTGTTAATCGCGCCTTCTTAATTTGTGTTAAACCTGCTTTCTTAATTTGTGTTAATCGAGCTCTTTTATGTTAATAAAGAAGGGGGAGATGTGGGAGCATGGCCATGGGGGTCCACAAGCCCTATGGTTGGTGATAACATCCGACTCTTAAAGATGAGGCCATCAGGAAAGTAAAGAGTTGAGAGGGAACAAAGTAGGGTGATTCAGGAGACACCTTAAACAGGGACATGAAGAACAGGAACAGGGACAGGCTAACAGAACAGGGACAAAGACAAAAAAGGAATGAATAGGGACAGGCAAACGGAACAGGAAAAAGAAAAAAAAAGGAATGAATAGGTACAGGCTAACAGAACAGGGACGAACAAAAAGAGCTTATGGGAGGGTCACGCTGGCTTACGCAGGACCCCCAAACAAGGACTCCAGGAGGTGGAGGGGCAGCCAGAGCCCCCCGGTTGGGCAGCACTCAGTGCCTGCCTCTCCCAGGGATGGCGTTACAAAGGTTGTTAAAGATGGAATTAGTATGCCTGGCAGTTTTTCTCTGTGTTTTAGTTTGTGTTTATCCTGCCTTCTTAATTTGTGTTAATTGTGCTTTCTTATGTTAATAAAGAAGGGGAAGATGTGGGAGTGTGGCCATGGGGGTCGACAGGCCCCATGGTTGGTGATAACATCGGACTCTTAAAGATGAGACCATCAGGAAAGTAAAGCCCTGAGAGGGAACAAAGGGTGATTCAGGAGACAGCTTAAACAGGGACATGAAGAACAGGAACAGGGACAGGCTAACAGAACAGGGACAAACAAAAAACAGCGTATGGGAGGGTCTCGCTGGCATAGGCAGGACCCAGAAACAAGGACTCCAGGAGTTGGAGGGGCAGCCAGAGCCCCCCGGCTGGGCAGCACTCAGTGCCTGCCTCGCCCAGGGATGGGGTTACAAAGTTTGTTAAAGATGGAATTAGTATGCCTGGCAGTTTTTCTCTGTATTTTAGTTTGTGTTAATAGTGCTTTCTTAATTTGTGTTTCTCTTGCTTTCTTAATTTCTGTTAATCGCGCCTTCATAATTTGTGTTAAACCTGCTTTCTTAATTTGTGTTAATCGAGCTCTTTTATGTTAATAAAGAAGGGGGAGATGTGGGAGCGTGGCCATGGGGGTCGACAAGTCCCATGGTTGGTGATAACATCCAACTCTTAAGGATGAGACCATCAGGAATTTAAAGAGTTGAGAGGGAACAAAGAAGGGTGATTCAGGTGACACCTTCTTGTCTGGGGTGGCTAGTTCTCCAGCCATTAATGCATGGAAGTGGCTGGGTGTTTGCTGTTGCCGGGCAAAGTTTTTGACCAATGACTAGTTAGTGGAAAGGTACTGCTGTGAGGCGGAAGTTATAGGAAGGGAGCCTTTCCTGAATAAGGGATAGAATGAAGTTGTGCCCTAACTCTGAGAGATGAAGTTATGCCCTCAGTAAGAGAGAGTTCAAGTTATGTCATCAATAAAGAGGTAGCAGTTACAGATCCTGAAAGAACCCCGTTGTCCGTGCGGTCTTTACGCCACAAATCGCCCCCCAACAGGGACAAGAAAAAGAACAGGGACGAGAAGAAAACAAACAGGGACATGAAGAACAGGAACAGGGACAGGCTAACAGCACAGGGACAAAAACAAAAAAGGAATGAATAGGGACAGGCAAACGGAACAGGAAAAAGAAAAAAAAAGGAATGAATAGGTACAGGCTAACAGAACAGGGACGAACAAAAAGAGCTTATGGGAGGGTCACGCTGGCTTACGCAGGACCCACAAACAAGGACTCCAGGAGTTGGAGGGGCAGCCAGAGCCCCCCGGCTGGGCAGCACTCAGTGCCTGCCTCTCCCAGGGATGGGGTTGCAAAGTTTGTTAAAGATAGTCTTAGTATGCCTGGCAGTTTTTCTCTGTGTTTTAGTTTGTGTTGATCCTGCCTTCTTAATTTGTGTTAATTGCGCTTTCTTATGTTAATAAAGAAGGAGGAGATGTGGGAGTGTGGCCATGGGGGTCGACAAGCCCCATGGTTGGTGATCACATCCGACTCTTAAAGATGAGGCCATGAGGAAAGTAAAGCCTTGAGAGGGAACAAAGAAGGGTGATTCAGGAGACACCTTAAACAGGGACATGAAGAACAGGAACAGGGACAGGCTAACAGAGCAGGGAGAAACAAAAAACAGCATATGGGAGGGTCCCACTGGCATATGCTGGACCCACAAACAAGGACTCCAGGAGTTGGACGGGCAGCCAGAGCCCCCCAGCTGGGAAGCACTCAGTGCCTGCCTCTCCCAGGGATGGGGTTACAAAGTTTGTTAAAGATGGAATTAGTATGCCTGGCACTTTTTCTCTGTATTTTAATTTGTGTTGAGTGCTTTCTTAATTTGTGTTTCTCTTGCTTTCTTAATTTCTGTTAATCGCGCCTTCTTAATTTGTGTTAAACCTGCTTTCTTAATTTGTGTTAATCGAGCTCTTTTATGTTAATAAAGAAGGGGGAGATGTGGGAGCATGGCCATGGGGGTCCACAAGCCCTATGGTTGGTGATAACATCCAACTCTTAAAGATGAGGCCATCAGGAAAGTAAAGAGTTGAGAGGGAACAAAGTAGGGTGATTCAGGAGACACCTTAAACAGGGACATGAAGAACAGGAACAGGGACAGGCTAACAGAACAGGGACAAAGACAAAAAAGGAATGAATAGGGACAGGCAAACGGAACAGGAAAAAGAAAAAAAAAGGAATGAATAGGTACAGGCTAACAGAACAGGGACGAACAAAAAGAGCTTATGGGAGGGTCACGCTGGCTTACGCAGGACCCACAAACAAGGACTCCAGGAGGTGGAGGGGCAGCCAGAGCCCCCCGGTTGGGCAGCACTCAGTGCCTGCCTCTCCCACGGATGGGGTTGCAAAGTTTGTTAAAGATAATCTTAGTATGCCTGGCAGTTTTTCTCTGTGTTTTAGTTTGTGTTGATCCTGCCTTCTTAATTTGTGTTAATTGCGCTTTCTTATGTTAATAAAGAAGGAGGAGATGTGGGAGTGTGGCCATGGGGGTCGACAAGCCCCATGGTTGGTGATCACATCCGACTCTTAAAGATGAGGCCATGAGGAAAGTAAAGAGTTGAGAGGGAACAAAGAAGGGTGATTCAGGAGACACCTTAAACAGGGACATGAAGAACAGGAACAGGGATAGTCTAACAGAACACGGACGAAAACAAAAAAGGAATGAATAGGGACAGGAAAACGGAACAGGGACAAACAAAAAACAGCATATGAGAGGGTCTCGCTGGCATAGGCAGGACCCCCAAACAAGGACTCCAGGAGTTGGAGGGTCAGCCAGAGCCCCCGGCTGGGCAGCACTCAGTGCCTGCCTCTCCCACGGCTGGTTTTACAAAGATTGTTAAAGATAGACTTAGTATGCCTGGCAGTTTTTATCTGTGTTTTAGTTTGTGCTGATTCTGCCTTCTTAATTTGTGTTAATCGCGCTTTCTTAAGTTAATAAAGAAGGGGAAGATGTGGGAGTGTGGCCATGGGGGTCGACAAGTCCCATGGTTGGTGATAACATCCGACTCTTAAAGATGAGGCCATGAGGAAAGTAAAGCCTTGAGAGGGAACAAAGGGTGATTCAGGAGACACCTTAAACAGGGACATGAAGAACAGGGACAGGCTAACAGAGCAGGGAGAAACAAAAAACAGCGTATGGGAGGGTCTCGCTGGCATAGGCAGGACCCACAAACAAGGACTCCAGGAGTTGGAGGGGCAGCCAGAGCCCCCCGGCTGGGCAGCACTCAGTGCCTGCCTCTCCCAGGGATGGGGTTACAAAGTTTGTTAAAGATGGAATTAGTATGCCTGGCAGTTTTTCTCTGTATTTTAGTTTGTGTTAATAGTGCTTTCTTAATTTGTGTTACTCTTGCTTTCTTAATTTCTGTTAATCCCGCCTTCTTAATTTGTGTTAAACCTGCTTTCTTAATTTGTGTTAATCGAGCTCTTTTATGTTAATAAAGAAGGGGGAGATGTGGGAGCGTGGCCATGGGGGTCGACAAGTCCCATGGTTGGTGATAACATCCAACTCTTAAGGATGAGACCATCAGGAATTTAAAGAGTTGAGAGGGAACAAAGAAGGGTGATTCAGGTGACACCTTCTTGTCTGGGGTGGCTAGTTCTCCAGCCATTAATGCATGGAAGTGGCTGGGTGTTTGCTGTTGCCGGGCAAAGTTTTTGACCAATGACTAGTTAGTGGAAAGGTACTGCTGTGAGGCGGAAGTTATAGGAAGGGAGCCTTTCCTGAATAAGGGATAGAATGAAGTTGTGCCCTCACTCTGAGAGATGAAGTTATGCCCTCAGTAAGAGAGAGTTCAAGTTATGTCATCAATAAAGAGGTAGCAGTTACAGATCCTGAAAGAACCCCGTTGTCCGTGCGGTCTTTACGCCACAAATCGCCCCCCAACAGGGACAAGAAAACGAACAGGGACGAGAAGAAAACAAACAGGGACATGAAGAACAGGAACAGGGACAGGCTAACAGAACAGGGACAAAAACAAAAAAGGAATGAATAGGGACAGGCAAACGGAACAGATAAAAGAAAAAAAAAGGAATGAATAGGTACAGGCTAACAGAACAGGGACGAACAAAAAGAGCTTATGGGAGGGTCACGCTGGCTTACGCAGGACCCACAAACAAGGACTCCAGGAGGTGGAGGGGCAGCCAGAGCCCCCCGGTTGGGCAGCACTCAGTGCCTGCCTCTCCCAGGGATGGGGTTGCAAAGTTTGTTAAAGATAGTCTTAGTATGCCTGGCAGTTTTTCTCTGTGTTTTAGTTTGTGTTGATCCTGCCTTCTTAATTTGTGTTAATTGCGCTTTCTTATGTTAATAAAGAAGGGGAAGATGTGGGAGTGTGGCCATGGGGGTCGACAAGCCCCATGGTTGGTGATCACATCCGACTCTTAAAGATGAGGCCATGAGGAAAGTAAAGCCTTGAGAGGGAACAAAGAAGGGTGATTCAGGAGACACCTTAAACAGGGACATGAAGAACAGGAACAGGGACAGGCTAACAGAGCAGGGAGAAACAAAAAACAGCATATGGGAGGGTCCCACTGGCATATGCTGGACCCACAAACAAGGACTCCAGGAGTTGGAGGGGCAGCCAGAGCCCCCCAGCTGGGAAGCACTCAGTGCCTGCCTCTCCCAGGGATGGGGTTACAAAGTTTGTTAAAGATGGAATTAGTATGCCTGGCACTTTTTCTCTGTATTTTAATTTGTGTTGAGTGCTTTCTTAATTTGTGTTTCTCTTGCTTTCTTAATTTCTGTTAATCGCGCCTTCTTAATTTCTGTTAAACCTGCTTTCTTAATTTGTGTTAATCGAGCTCTTTTATGTTAATAAAGAAGGGGGAGATGTGGGAGCATGGCCATGGGGGTCCACAAGCCCCATGGTTGGTGATAACATCCAACTCTTAAAGATGAGGCCATCAGGAAAGTAAAGAGTTGAGAGGGAACAAAGAAGGGTGATTCAGGAGACACCTTAAACAGGGACATGAAGAACAGGAACAGGGACAGGCTAACAGAGCAGGGAGAAACAAAAAACAGCATATGGGAGGGTCCCACTGGCATAGGCAGGACCCACAAAGAAGGACTCCAGGAGTTGGAGGGGCAGCCAGAGCCCCCCGGCTGGGCAGCACTCAGTGCCTGCCACTCCCAGGGATGGGGTTGCAAAGTTTGTTGAAGATAGACTTAGTATGCCTGGCAGTTTTTCTCTGTGTTTTAGTTTGTGCTGATCCTGCCTTCTTAATTTGTGTTAATCGCGCTTTCTTAAGTTAATAAAGAAGGGGAAGATGTGGGAGTGTGGCCATGGGGTTCGACAAGCCCCATGGTTGGTGATCACATCCAACTCTTACAGATGAGTCCATCAGGAAAGTAAAGCCTTGAGAGGGAACAAAGAAGGGTGATTCAGGAGACACCTTAAGCAGGGACATGAAGAACAGGAACAGGGATAGTCTAACAGAACAGGGACAAAAACAAAAAAGGAATGAATAGGGACATGCTATCAGAACAGGGACAAACAAAAAACAGCGTATGGGAGGGTCTCGCTGGCATAGGCAGGACCTCCAAACAAGGACTCCAGGAGTTGGAGGGGCAGCCAGAGCCCCCCGGCTGGGCAGCACTCAGTGCCTGCCTCTCCCAGGGATGGGGTTACAAAGTTTGTTAAAGATGGAATTAGTATGCCTGGCAGTTTTTCTCTGTATTTTAATTTGTGTTATTAGTGCTTTCTTAATTTGTGTTTCTCTAGCTTTCTTAATTTCTGTTAATCGCGCCTTCTTAATTTGGGTTAAACCTGCTTTCTTAATTTGTGTTAATCGAGCTCTTTTATGTTAATAAAGAAGGGGGAGATGTGGGAGCATGGCCATGGGGGTCCACAAGCCCTATGGTTGGTGATAACATCCAACTCTTAAAGATGAGGCCATCAGGAAAGTAAAGAGTTGAGAGGGAACAAAGTAGGGTGATTCAGGAGACACCTTAAACAGGGACATGAAGAACAGGAACAGGGACAGGCTAACAGAGCAGGGAGAAACAAAAAAGAGCATATGGGAGGGTCCCACTGGCATAGGCAGGACCCAAAAAGAAGGACTCCAGGAGTTGGAGGGGCAGCCAGAGCCCCCCAGCTGGGAAGCACTCAGTGCTTGCCTCTCCCAGGGATGGTTTTACAAAGATTGTTAAAGATAGACTTAGTATGCCTGGCAGTTTTTCTCTGTGTTTTAGTTTGTGCTGATCCAGCCTTCTTAATTTGTGTTAATCGCGCTTTCTTAAGTTAATAAAGAAGGGGAAGATGTGGGAGTGTGGCCATGGGGGTCGACAAGCCCCATGGTTGGTGATCACATCGGACTCTTAAGGATGAGACCATCAGGAAAGGAAAGCCTTGAGAGGGAACAAAGAAGGGTGATTCAGGAGACACCTTAACCAGGGAAATGAAGAACAGGAACAGGGATAGTCTAACAGAACAGGGACAAACACAAAAAAGGAAAGAATAGGGACATGCTATCAGAACAGGGACAAACAAAAAACAGCGTATGGGAGGGTCTCGCTGGCATAGGCAGGACCCCCAAACAAGGACTCCAGGAGTTGGAGGGGCAGCCAGAGCCCCCCAGCTGGGCAGCACTCTGTGCCTGCCACTCCCCGCGATGGGGTTGCAAAGTTTGTTAAAGATGGAATTAGTATGCCTGGCAGTTTTTCTCTGTATTTTAGTTTGTGTTAATAGTGCTTTCTTAATTTGTGTTACTCTTGCTTTCTTAATTTCTGTTAATCGCGCCTTCTTAATTTGTGTTAAACCTGCTTTCTTAATTTGTGTTAATCGAGCTCTTTTATGTTAATAAAGAAGGGGGAGATGTGGGAGCATGGCCATGGGGGTCGACAAGTCCCATGGTTGGTGATAACATCCAACTCTTAAAGATGAGACCATCAGGAAAGTAAAGCCTTGAGAGGGAACAAAGAAGGGTGATTCAGGAGACACCTTAAACAGGGACATGAAGAACAGGAACAGGGACAGGCTAACAGAGCAGGGAGAAACAAAAAACAGCATATGGGAGGGTCCCACTGGCGTATGCTGGACCCACAAACAAGGACTCCAGGAGTTGGAGGGGCAGCCAGAGCCCCCCGGCTGGGCAGCACTCAGTTCCTGCCTCTCCCAGGGACGGTTTTACAAAGATTGTTAAAGATAGACTTAGTATGCCTGGCAGTTTTTCTCTGTGTTTTAGTTTGTGTTGATCCTGCCTTCTTAATTTGTGTTAATCGCGCTTTCTTATGTTAATAAAGAAGGGGAAGATGTGGGAGTGTGGCCATGGGGGTCGACAGGCCCCATGGTTGGTGATAACATCCGACTCTTAAAGATGAGGCCATCAGGAATTTAAAGATTTGAGAGGGAACAAAGAAGGGTGATTCAGGTGACACCTTCTTGTCTGGGGTGGCTAGTTCTCCAGCCATTAATGCATGGAAGTGGCTGGGTGTTTGCTGTTGCAGGGCAAAATTGTTTAACCAATGACTAGTTAGTGGAAAGGTACTGCTGTGAGGTGGAAGTTATAGGAAGGGAGCCTTTCCTGAATAAGTGATAGAATGAAGTTGTGCCCTCACTCTGAGAGATGAAGTTATGCCCTCAGTAAGAGAGAGTTCAAGTTATGTCATCAATAATGAGGTAGCAGTTACAGATCCTGAAAGTACCCCGGTGTCCGTGCCGTCTTTACGCCACAAATCGCCCCCCAACAGGGACATGAAAATGAACAGGGACGAGAAGAATACAAACAGGGACATGAAGAAGAGGAACAGGGACAGGCAAACAGCACAGGGACAAAAACAAAAAAGGAATGAATAGGGACAGGCAAACGGAACAGGGACAAAAACAGAAAAGGAATGATCAGGTACAGGCTAACAGAACAGGGATGACCAAAAAGAGCATATGGGAGGGTCACGATGGTTTACGCAGGACCCCCAAACAAGGACTCCAGGAGTTGGAGGGGCAGCCAGAGCCCCCCGGCTGGGCAGCACTCAGTGCCAGCCTCTCCCAGGGATGGGGTTATAAAGTTTGTTAAAGATGGAATTAGTATGCCTGGCAGTTTTTCTCTGTATTTTAGTTTGTGTTAATAGTGCTTTCTTAATTTGTGTTACTCTTGCTTTCTTAATTTCTGTTAATCGCGCCTTCTTAATTGGTGTTAAACCTGCTTTCTTAATTTGTGTTAATCGAGCTCTTTTATGTTAATAAAGAAGGGGGAGTTGTAGGAGTGTGGCCATGGGGGTCGACAAGTCCCATGGTTGGTGATAACATCTGACTCTTAAAAATGAGGCCATCAGGAAAGTAAAGCCTTGAGAGGGAACAAAGAAGGGTGATTCAGGAGACACCTTAAACAGGGACATGAAGAACAGGGACAGGCTAACAGAGCAGGGAGAAACAAAAAACAGCGTATGGGAGGGTCTCGCTGGCATATGCTGGACCCACAAACAAGGACTCCAGGAGTTGGAGGGGCAGCCAGAGCCCCCCGGCTGGGCAGCACTCAGTGCCTGCATCTCCCAGTGAAGGGTTTACAAAGGTTGTTAAAGATAGACTTAGTATGCCTGGGAGTTTTTCTCTGTGTTTTAGTTTGTGCTGATCCTGCCTTCTTAATTTGTGTTAATTGCGCTTTCTTATGTTAAAAAAGAAGGAGGAGATGTGGGAGTGTGGCCATGGGGGTCGACAAGCCCCATGGTTGGTGATCACATCCGACTCTTAAAGATGAGACCATCAGGAAAGTAAAGCCTTGAGAGGGAACAAAGAAGGGTGATTCAGGAGACACCTTAACCAGGGACATGAAGAACAGGAACAGGGATAGTCTAACAGAACAGGGAGGAAAACAAAAAAGGAATGAATAGGGACAGGCTATCAGAACAGGGACAAACAAAAAACAGCGTATGGGAGGGTCTCGCTGACATAGGCA
>NW_027664137.1:0-77865 GCF_964034855.1 Anser brachyrhynchus
CGTAGAATCCATCATAGAATCCATCGTAGAATCCATCATAGAATCCATCGTAGATCCATCGTAGAATCCATCATAGAATCCATCGTAGAATCCATCGTAGAATCCATCATAGAATCCATCGTAGAATCCATCATAGAATCCATCATAGAATCCATCGTAGAATCCATCATAGAATCCATCATAGAATGCATCGTAGAATCCATCGTAGAATCCATCGTAGAATCCATCATAGAATCCATCATAGAATCCATCGTAGAATCCATCGTAGAATCCATCATAGAATCCATCATAGAATCCATCGTAGAATCCATCCTAGAATCCATCATAGAATCCATCGTAGAATCCATCATAGAATCCATCATAGAATCCATCTAGAATCCATCGTAGAATCCATCATAGAATCCATCATAGAATCCATCGTAGATTCCATCATAGAATCCATCATAGAATCCATCGTAGAATCCATCGTAGAATCCATCATAGAATCCATCATAGAATCCATCGTAGAATCCATCATAGAATCCATCATAGAATCCATCGTAGAATCATCATAGAATCCATCATAGAATCCATCATAGAATCATCGTAGAATCCATCCCAGAATCCATATAGAATCCATCCTAGAATCCATCGTAGAATCCATCATAGAATCCATCGTAGAATCATCATAGAATCCATCATAGAATCCATCATAGAATCCATCATAGAATCCATCATAGAATCCATCGTAGAATCCATCATAGAATCCATCGTAGAATCCATCATAGAATCCATCATAGAATCCATCATAGAATCCATCATAGAATCCATCGTAGAATCCATCGTAGAATCCATCATAGAATCCATCGTAGAATCCATCATAGAATCCATCATAGAATCCATCGTAGAATCCATCGTAGAATCCATCGTAGAATCCATCATAGAATCCATCATAGAATCCATCATAGAATCCATCATAGAATCCATCGTAGAATCCATCATAGGAATCCATCATAGAATCCATCGTAGAATCCATCGTAGAATCCATCGTAGAATCCATCGTAGAATCCATCGTAGAATCCATCATAGAAATCCATCATAGAATCCATCGTAGAATCCATCGTAGAATCCCATCGTAGAATCCATCGTAGAATCCATCATAGAATCCATCGTAGAATCCATCGTAGAATCCATCATAGAATCCATCATAGAATCCATCATAGAATCCATCATAGAATCCATCATAGAATCCATCATAGAATCCATCGTAGAATCCATCGTAGAATCCATCATAGAATCCATCATAGAATCCATCATAGAATCCATCATAGAATCCATCATAGAATCCATCATAGAATCCATCGTAGAATCCATCATAGAATCCATCATAGAATCCATCATAGAATCCATCGTAGAATCATCGTAGAATCCATCATAGAATCCATCATAGAATCCATCATAGAATCCATCGTAGAATCCATCGTAGAATCCATCGTAGAATCATCATAGATCCATCGTAGAATCCATCGTAGAATCCATCGTAGAATCCATCGTAGAATCCATCATAGAATCCATCGTAGAATCCATCATAGAATCCATCGTAGAATCCATCGTAGAATCCATCGTAGAATCCATCATAGAATCCATCGTAGAATCCATCATAGAATCCATCGTAGAATCCATCGTAGAATCCATCGTAGAATCCATCATAGAATCCATCATAGAATCCATCGTAGAATCCAATCGTAGAAATCCATCATAGAATCCATCATAGAATCCATCGTAGAATCCATCATAGAATCCATCGTAGAATCCATCGTAGAATCCATCATAGAATCCTCGTAGAATCCATCGTAGAATCCATCATAGAATCCATCATAGATCCATCATAGAATCCATCGTAGAATCCATCGTAGAATCCATCATAGAATCCATCATAGAATCCATCGTAGAATCCATCGTAGAATCCATCGTAGAATCCATCATAGAATCCATCGTAGAATCCATCGTAGAATCCATCGTAGAATCCATCGTAGAATCCATCGTAGAATCCATCGTAGAATCCATCATAGAATCCATCATAGAATCCATCGTAGAATCCATCGTAGAATCCATCATAGAATCCATCGTAGAATCCCATCGTAGAATCCATCATAGAATCCATCATAGAATCCATCATAGAATCCATCATAGAATCCATCGTAGAATCCATCATAGATCCATCATAGAATCCATCGTAGAATCCATCATAGAATCCATCGTAGAATCCATCATAGAATCATCATAGAATCCATCGTAGAATCCATCATAGAATCCATCAGTAGAATCCATCGTAGAATCCATCGTAGAATCCATCATAGAATCCATCATAGAATCCATCATAGAATCCATCGTAGAATCCATCATAGAATCCATCATAGAATCCATCGTAGAATCCATCGTAGAATCCATCGTAGAATCATCGTAGAATCCATCGTAGAATCCATCGTAGAATCCATCGTAGAATCCATCGTAGAATCATCGTAGAATCCATCGTAGAATCCATCGTAGAATCCATCGTAGAATCCATCGTAGAATCCATCGTAGAATCCATCGTAGAATCCATCGTAGAATCCATCGTAGAATCCATCGTAGAATCCATCGTAGAATCCATCGTAGAATCCATCGTAGAATCCATCGTAGAATCCATCATAGAATCCATCGTAGAATCCATCATAGAATCCATCATAGAATCCATCATAGAATCCATCGTAGAATCCATCGTAGAATCCATCATAGAATCCATCATAGAATCCATCATAGAATCCATCGTAGAATCCATCGTAGAATCCTCATAGAATCCATCATAGAATCCATCATAGAATCCATATAGAATCCCATCATAGAATCCATCATAGAATCCATCATAGAATCCATCGTAGAATCCATCATAGAATCCATCGTAGAATCCATCGTAGAATCCATCTTAGAATCCATCGTAGAATCCATCGTAGAATCCATCGTAGAATCCATCGTAGAAATCCATCGTAGAATCCATCGTAGAATCCATCGTAGAATCCATCG
This sequence comes from Anser brachyrhynchus, assembly GCF_964034855.1. Lineage (NCBI taxonomy): Eukaryota > Metazoa > Chordata > Aves > Anseriformes > Anatidae > Anser > Anser brachyrhynchus. The sequence continues at coordinate 3,043 of NW_027664137.1, forward strand.
TAGAATCCATCGTAGAATCCATCGTAGAATCCATCGTAGATCCATCGTAGAATCCATCATAGAATCCATCATAGAATCCATCGTAGAAATCCATCGTAGAATCCATCGTAGAATCCATCGTAGAATCCATCGTAGAATCCATCGTAGAATTCCATCGTAGAATCCATCGTAGAATCCATCGTAGAATCCATCATAGAATCCATCGTAGAATCCATCATAGAATCCATCATAGAATCCATCATAGAATCCATCATAGAATCCATCATAGAATCCATCGTAGAATCCATCATAGAATCCATCATAGAATCCATCGTAGGAATCCATCATAGAATCCATCGTAGAATCCATCATAGAATCCATCATAGAATCCATCGTAGAATCCATCATAGAATCCATCATAGAATCCATCATAGAATCCATCGTAGAATCCATCGTAGAATCCATCGTAGAATCCATCGTAGAATCCATCATAGAATCCATCGTAGAATTCATCGTAGAATCCATCGTAGAATCCACCGTAGAATCCACCGTAGAATCGATATCGTAGAATCCATCGTAGAATCCATCGTAGAATCCATCATAGAATCCATCATAGAATCCATCGTAGAATCCCATCGTAGAATCCATCGTAGAATCCATCATAGAATCCATCGTAGAATCCATCGTAGAATCCATCATAGAATCCATCATAGAATCCATCATAGAATCCATCAGTAGAATCCATCGTAGAATCCATCGTAGAATCCATCGTAGAATCCATCGTAGAATCCATCGGTGAATCCATCGTAGAATCCATCGTAGAATCCATCGTAGAATCCATCGTAGAATCCATCGTAGAATCCATCGTAGAATCCATCGTAGAATCCATCGTAGAATCCATCGTAGAATCCATCGTAGAATCCAGCGTAGAATCCATCGTAGAATCCATCGTAGAATCCATCGTAGAATCCATCGTAGAATCCCATTCGTAGAATCCATCGTAGAATCCATCGTAGAATCCATCGTAGAATCCATCGTAGAATCCATCGTAGAATCCATCGTAGAATCATCGTAGAATCCCATCGTAGAATCCATCTCGTAGAATCCATCGTAGAATCCATCGTAGAATCCATCATAGAATCCATCATAGAATCCATCGTAGAATCATCGTAGAATCCATCGTAGAATCCATCGTAGAATCCATCGTAGAATCCATCATAGAATCCATCGTAGAATCCATCATAGAATCCATCGTAGAATCCATCGTAGGAATCCATCGTAGAATCCATCATAGAATCCATCATAGAATCCATCATAGAATCCATCGTAGAATCCATCGTAGAATCCATCATAGAATCCATCGTAGAATCCATCATAGAATCCATCATAGAATCCATCGTAGAATCCATCGTAGAATCCATCGTAGAATCCATCATAGAATCCATCGTAGAATCCTCATCATAGAATCCATCATAGAATCCATCGTAGAATCCATCATAGAATCCATCATAGAATCCATCATAGAATCCATCGTAGAATCCATCATAGAATCCATCATAGAATCCATCATAGAACTCCATCGTAGAATCCATCGTAGAATCCATCGTAGAATCCATTGTAGAATCCATCGTAGAATCCATCATAGAATCCATCATAGAATCATCGTAGAATCCATCATAGAATCCATCGTAGAATCCATCATAGAATCCATCGTAGAATCCATCATAGAATCCATCGTAGAATCCATCGTAGAATCCATCGTAGAATCCATCGTAGAATCCCATCGTAGAATCCATCATAGAATCCATCATAGAATCCATCATAGAATCCATCCTAGAATCCCTCGTAGAATCATCGTAGAATCCATCGTAGAATCCATCGTAGAATCCATCATAGAATCCATCGTAGAATCCATCATAGAATCCATCGTAGAATCCATCGTAGAAATCCCACGTAGAATCCATCATAGAATCCATCGTAGAATCCATCATAGAATCCATCGTAGAATCCATCGTAGAAATCCATCATAGAATCCATCATAGAATCCATCATAGAATCCATCGTAGAATCCATCGTAGAATCCATCATAGAATCCATCATAGAATCCATCATAGAATCCATCATAGAATCCATCATAGAATCCATCATAGAATCCATCATAGAATCCATCATAGAATCCATCGTAGAATCCATCGTAGAATCCATCATAGAATCCATCATAGAATCCATCGTAGGAATCCATCATAGAATCCATCATAGAATCCATCATAGAATCCATCATAGAATCATCGTAGAATCCATCGTAGAATCCATCATAGAATCCATCATAGAATCCATCATAGAATCCATCATAGAATCCATCGTAGAATCCATCGTAGAATCCATCATAGAATCCATCGTAGAATCCATCATAGAATCCATCATAGAATCCATCGTAGAATCCATCGTAGAATCCATCGTAGAATCCATCGTAGAATCCATCGTAGAATCCATCGTAGAATCCATCGTAGAATCCATCGTAGAATCCATCGTAGAATCCATCATAGAATCCATCATAGAATCAATCATGGAATCGCATCGTAGAATCCATCCTAGAATCCATCATAGAATCCATCATAGAATCCATCATAGAATCCATCGTAGAATCCATCATAGAATCCATCATAGAATCCATCATAGAATCCCATCGTAGAATCCATCGTAGAATCCATCATAGAATCCATCGTAGAATCCATCGTAGAATCTTCATAGAATCCATCGTAGAATCCATCATAGAATCCATCGTAGAATCCATCGTAGAATCCATCGTAGAATCCATCGTAGAATCCATCGTAGAATCCATCGTAGAATCCATCGTAGAATCCATCATAGAACCATCATAGAATCCATCGTAGAATCCATCGTAGAATCCATCATAGAATCCATCATAGAATCCATCAGTAGAATCCATCGTAGAATCCATCATAGAATCATCATAGAATCATCATAGAATCCATCTAGAATCATCTAGAATCCATCATAGAATCCATCGCAGAATCCATCATAGAATCCATCATAGAATCCATCCTAGAATCCATCCTAGAATCCATCATAGAATCCATCATAGAATCCATCGTAGAATCCATCTAGAATCCATCGTAGAATCCATCATAGAATCCATCGTAGAATCCACGTAGAATCCATCATAGAATCCATCGTAGAATCCATCATAGAATCCATCATAGAATCCATCATAGAATCCACGTAGAATCCATCGTAGAATCCATCATAGAATCCATCATAGAATCCATCGAAGAATCCATCATAGAATCCATCGTAGAATCCATCGTAGAATCCATCGTAGAATCCATCGTAGAATCCATCGTAGAATCCATCATAGAATCCATCGTAGAATCCATCATAGAATCCATCATAGAATCCATCATAGAATCCATCGTAGAATCCATCGTAGAATCCATCGTAGACTCCATCATAGAATCCATCATAGAATCCATCGTAGAATCCATCGTAGAATCCATCGTAGGAATCCATCGTAGAATCCATCATAGATCCATCATAGAATCCATCGTAGGAATCCATCATAGAATCCATCATAGAATCCATCGTAGAATCCATCATAGAATCCATCGTAGAATCCATCATGAATCCATCATAGAATCCATCATAGAATCCATCATAGAATCCATCGTAGAATCCATCGTAGAATCCAATCATAGAATCATCGTAGAATCCATCATAGAATCCATGCGTAGAATCCATCGTAGAATCCATCGTAGAATCCATCGTAGAATCCATCGTAGAATCCATCGTAGAATCCATCGTAGAATCCATCGTAGAATCCATCGTAGAATCCATCGTAGAATCCATCGTAGAATCCATCATAGAATCCATCATAGAATCCATCATAGAATCCATCATAGAATCCATCTTAGAATCCATCGTAGAATCCATCGTAGAATCCATCGTAGAAATCCATCGTAGAATCCATCGTAGAATCCATCGTAGAATCCATCATAGAATCCATCGTAGAATCCATCGTAGAATCCATCATAGAATCCATCATAGAATCCATCGTAGAATCCATCGTAGAATCCATCATAGAAATCCATCATAGAATCCATCATAGAATCCATCGTAGAATCCATCGTAGAATCCATCATAGAATCCATCATAGAATCCATCATAGAATCCATCATAGAATCCATCGTAGAATCCATCGTAGAATCCATCATAGAATCCATCGTAGAATCCATCATAGAATCCATCATAGAATCCATCGTAGAATCCATCGTAGAATCCATCGTAGAATCCATCGTAGAATCCATCGTAGAATCCATCGTAGAATCCATCGTAGAATCCATCGTAGAATCCATCATAGAATCCATCATAGAATCAATCATGGAATCCATCGTAGAATCCATCCTAGAATCCATCATAGAATCCATCGTAGAATCCATCATAGAATCCATCGTAGAATCCATCATAGAATCCATCATAGAATCCATCATAGAATCCATCGTAGAATCCATCGTAGAATCCATCATAGAATCCATCGTAGAATCCATCGTAGAATCCTTCATAGAATCCATCGTAGAATCCATCATAGAATCCATCGTAGAATCCATCGTAGAATCCATCGTAGAATCCATCGTAGAATCCATCGTAGTATCCATCGTAGAATCCATCGTAGAATCCATCATAGAATCCATCATAGAATCCATCGTAGAATCCATCGTAGAATCCATCATAGAATCCATCATAGAATCCATCATAGAATCCATCGTAGAATCCATCATAGAATCCATCATAGAATCCATCATAGAATCCATCATAGAATCCATCCTAGAATCCATCATAGAATCCATCGCAGAATCCATCATAGAATCCATCATAGAATCCATCCTAGAATCCATCCTAGAATCCATCATAGAATCCATCATAGAATCCATCGTAGAATCCATCCTAGAATCCATCGTAGAATCCATCATAGAATCCATCGTAGAATCCATCGTAGAATCCATCATAGAATCCATCGTAGAATCCATCATAGAATCCATCATAGAATCCATCATAGAATCCATCGTAGAATCCATCGTAGAATCCATCATAGAATCCATCATAGAATCCATCGAAGAATCCATCATAGAATCCATCGTAGAATCCATCGTAGAATCCATCGTAGAATCCATCGTAGAATCCATCGTAGAATCCATCATAGAATCCATCGTAGAATCCATCATAGAATCCATCATAGAATCCATCATAGAATCCATCGTAGAATCCATCGTAGAATCCATCGTAGAATCCATCATAGAATCCATCATAGAATCCATCGTAGAATCCATCGTAGAATCCATCGTGGAATCCATCGTAGAATCCATCATAGAATCCATCATAGAATCCATCGTAGAATCCATCATAGAATCCATCATAGAATCCATCGTAGAATCCATCATAGAATCCATCGTAGAATCCATCATGGAATCCATCATAGAATCCATCATAGAATCCATCATAGAATCCATCGTAGAATCCATCGTAGAATCCATCATAGAATCCATCGTAGAATCCATCATAGAATCCATCATAGAATCCATCGTAGAATCCATCGTAGAATCCATCGTAGAATCCATCGTAGAATCCATCGTAGAATCCATCGTAGAATCCATCATAGAATCCATCGTAGAATCCATCGTAGAATCCATCATAGAATCCATCATAGAATCCATCATAGAATCCATCATAGAATCCATCGTAGAATCCATCGTAGAATCCATCGTAGAATCCATCGTAGAATCCATCGTAGAATCCATCGTAGAATCCATCATAGAATCCATCATAGAATCCATCATAGAATCCATCATAGAATCCATCATAGAATCCATCGTAGAATCCATCATAGAATCCATCATAGAATCCATCATAGAATCCATCGTAGAATCCATCGTAGAATCCATCGTAGAATCCATCATAGAATCCATCATAGAATCCATCGTAGAATCCATCGTAGAATCCATCGTAGAATCCATCATAGAATCCATCATAGAATCCATCGTAGAATCCATCGTAGAATCCATCATAGAATCCATCATAGAATCCATCATAGAATCCATCGTAGAATCCATCGTAGTATCCATCGTAGAATCCATCATAGAATCCATCGTAGAATCCATCGTAGAATCCATCGTAGAATCCATCATAGAATCCATCATAGAATCCATCGTAGAATCCATCGTAGAATCCATCGTAGAATCCATCGTAGAATCCATCGTAGAATCCATCATAGAATCCATCATAGAATCCATCATAGAATCCATCGTAGAATCCATCGTAGAATCCATCATAGAATCCATCGTAGAATCCATCGTAGAATCCATCATAGAATCCATCGTAGAATCCATCATAGAATCCATCATAGAATCCATCATAGAATCCATCGTAGAATCCATCGTAGTATCCATCGTAGAATCCATCATAGAATCCATCGTAGAATCCATCGTAGAATCCATCGTAGAATCCATCATAGAATCCATCATAGAATCCATCGTAGAATCCATCGTAGAATCCATCGTAGAATCCATCGTAGAATCCATCGTAGAATCCATCATAGAATCCATCATAGAATCCATCATAGAATCCATCGTAGAATCCATCGTAGAATCCATCATAGAATCCATCGTAGAATCCATCGTAGAATCCATCATAGAATCCATCATAGAATCCATCATAGAATCCATCATAGAATCCATCGTAGAATCCATCGTAGAATCCATCATAGAATCCATCGTAGAATCCATCATAGAATCCATCATAGAATCCATCGTAGAATCCATCGTAGAATCCATCGTAGAATCCATCGTAGAATCCATCGTAGAATCCATCGTAGAATCCATCGTAGAATCCATCGTAGAATCCATCATAGAATCCATCATAGAATCAATCATGGAATCCATCGTAGAATCCATCCTAGAATCCATCATAGAATCCATCGTAGAATCCATCATAGAATCCATCGTAGAATCCATCATAGAATCCATCATAGAATCCATCATAGAATCCATCGTAGAATCCATCGTAGAATCCATCATAGAATCCATCGTAGAATCCATCGTAGAATCCTTCATAGAATCCATCGTAGAATCCATCATAGAATCCATCGTAGAATCCATCGTAGAATCCATCGTAGAATCCATCGTAGAATCCATCGTAGTATCCATCGTAGAATCCATCGTAGAATCCATCATAGAATCCATCATAGAATCCATCGTAGAATCCATCGTAGAATCCATCATAGAATCCATCATAGAATCCATCATAGAATCCATCGTAGAATCCATCATAGAATCCATCATAGAATCCATCATAGAATCCATCATAGAATCCATCCTAGAATCCATCATAGAATCCATCGCAGAATCCATCATAGAATCCATCATAGAATCCATCCTAGAATCCATCCTAGAATCCATCATAGAATCCATCATAGAATCCATCGTAGAATCCATCCTAGAATCCATCGTAGAATCCATCATAGAATCCATCGTAGAATCCATCGTAGAATCCATCATAGAATCCATCGTAGAATCCATCATAGAATCCATCATAGAATCCATCATAGAATCCATCGTAGAATCCATCGTAGAATCCATCATAGAATCCATCATAGAATCCATCGAAGAATCCATCATAGAATCCATCGTAGAATCCATCGTAGAATCCATCGTAGAATCCATCGTAGAATCCATCGTAGAATCCATCATAGAATCCATCGTAGAATCCATCATAGAATCCATCATAGAATCCATCATAGAATCCATCGTAGAATCCATCGTAGAATCCATCGTAGAATCCATCATAGAATCCATCATAGAATCCATCGTAGAATCCATCGTAGAATCCATCGTGGAATCCATCGTAGAATCCATCATAGAATCCATCATAGAATCCATCGTAGAATCCATCATAGAATCCATCATAGAATCCATCGTAGAATCCATCATAGAATCCATCGTAGAATCCATCATGGAATCCATCATAGAATCCATCATAGAATCCATCATAGAATCCATCGTAGAATCCATCGTAGAATCCATCATAGAATCCATCGTAGAATCCATCATAGAATCCATCGTAGAATCCATCGTAGAATCCATCGTAGAATCCATCGTAGAATCCATCGTAGAATCCATCGTAGAATCCATCGTAGAATCCATCATAGAATCCATCGTAGAATCCATCGTAGAATCCATCATAGAATCCATCATAGAATCCATCATAGAATCCATCATAGAATCCATCGTAGAATCCATCGTAGAATCCATCGTAGAATCCATCGTAGAATCCATCGTAGAATCCATCGTAGAATCCATCATAGAATCCATCATAGAATCCATCATAGAATCCATCATAGAATCCATCATAGAATCCATCGTAGAATCCATCATAGAATCCATCATAGAATCCATCATAGAATCCATCGTAGAATCCATCGTAGAATCCATCGTAGAATCCATCATAGAATCCATCATAGAATCCATCGTAGAATCCATCGTAGAATCCATCGTAGAATCCATCATAGAATCCATCATAGAATCCATCGTAGAATCCATCGTAGAATCCATCATAGAATCCATCATAGAATCCATCATAGAATCCATCGTAGAATCCATCGTAGTATCCATCGTAGAATCCATCATAGAATCCATCGTAGAATCCATCGTAGAATCCATCGTAGAATCCATCATAGAATCCATCGTAGAATCCATCGTAGAATCCATCGTAGAATCCATCATAGAATCCATCGTAGAATCCATCATAGAATCCATCGTAGAATCCATCGTAGAATCCATCATAGAATCCATCGTAGAATCCATCATAGAATCCATCATAGAATCCATCGTAGAATCCATCGTAGAATCCATCATAGAATCCATCGTAGAATCCATCATAGAATCCATCGTAGAATCCATCATAGAATCCATCATAGAATCCATCGTAGAATCCATCATAGAATCCATCGTAGAATCCATCGTAGAATCCATCATAGAATCCATCATAGAATCCATCATAGAATCCATCGTAGAATCCATCGTAGAATCCATCGTAGAATCCATCGTAGAATCCATCATAGAATCCATCATAGAATCCATCATAGAATCCATCATAGAATCCATCGTAGAATCCATCATAGAATCCATCATAGAATCCATCGTAGAATCCATCGTAGAATCCATCGTAGAATCCATCATAGAATCCATCGTAGAATCCATCGTAGAATCCATCATAGAATCCATCATAGAATCCATCATAGAATCCATCATAGAATCCATCGTAGAATCCATCGTAGAATCCATCGTAGAATCCATCATAGAATCCATCATAGAATCCATCATAGAATCCATCGTAGAATCCATCGTAGAATCCATCGTAGAATCCATCATAGAATCCATCCTAGAATCCATCCTAGAATCCATCCTAGAATCCATCCTAGAATCCATCCTAGAATCCATCCTAGAATCCATCCTAGAATCCATCCTAGAATCCATCCTAGAACCCATCACAGAACCCATCGTAGAATCCATCGTAGAATCCATCGTAGAATCCATCGTAGAATCCATCGTAGAATCCATCGTAGAATCCATCGTAGAATCCAACGTAGAATCCATCGTAGAATCCATCGTAGAATCCATCGTAGAATCCATCGTAGAATCCATCCTAGAATCCATCCTAGAATCCATCCTAGAATCCATCACAGAATCCATCACAGAATCCATCACAGAATCCATCACAGAATCCATCCTAGAATCCATCCTAGAATCCATCCTAGAATCCATCCTAGAATCCATCCTAGAATCCATCGTAGAATCCATCGTAGAATCCATCGTAGAATCCATCGTAGAATCCATCGTAGATTCCATCGTAGAATCCATCGTAGAATCCATCCTAGAATCCATCGTAGAATCCATCGTAGAATCCATCCTAGAATCCATCGTAGAATCCATCGTAGAATCCATCGTAGAATCCAGCGTAGAATCCATCGTAGAATCCATCGTAGAATCCATCGTAGAATCCATCATAGAATCCATCGTAGAATCCATCGTAGAATCCATCATAGAATCCATCGTAGAATCCATCATAGAATCCATCATAGAATCCATCATAGAATCCATCGTAGAATCCATCGTAGAATCCATCATAGAATCCATCGAAGAATCCATCGAAGAATCCATCGTAGAATCCATCGTAGAATCCATCGTAGAATCCATCGTAGAATCCATCGTAGAATCCATCGTAGAATCCATCATAGAATCCATCGTAGAATCCATCATAGAATCCATCATAGAATCCATCATAGAATCCATCGTAGAATCCATCGTAGAATCCATCGTAGAATCCATCGTAGAATCCATCATAGAATCCATCGTAGAATCCATCGTAGAATCCATCGTGGAATCCATCGTAGAATCCATCATAGAATCCATCATAGAATCCATCGTAGAATCCATCATAGAATCCATCATAGAATCCATCGTAGAATCCATCATAGAATCCATCGTAGAATCCATCATGGAATCCATCATAGAATCCATCATAGAATCCATCATAGAATCCATCGTAGAATCCATCGTAGAATCCATCATAGAATCCATCGTAGAATCCATCATAGAATCCATCGTAGAATCCATCGTAGAATCCATCGTAGAATCCATCGTAGAATCCATCGTAGAATCCATCGTAGAATCCATCGTAGAATCCATCGTAGAATCCATCATAGAATCCATCATAGAATCCATCGTAGAATCCATCATAGAATCCATCATAGAATCCATCATAGAATCCATCATAGAATCCATCATAGAATCCATCGTAGAATCCATCGTAGAATCCATCGTAGAATCCATCGTAGAATCCATCGTAGAATCCATCATAGAATCCATCATAGAATCCATCATAGAATCCATCATAGAATCCATCATAGAATCCATCGTAGAATCCATCATAGAATCCATCATAGAATCCATCATAGAATCCATCGTAGAATCCATCGTAGAATCCATCGTAGAATCCATCATAGAATCCATCATAGAATCCATCGTAGAATCCATCGTAGAATCCGTCGTAGAATCCATCATAGAATCCATCATAGAATCCATCGTAGAATCCATCGTAGAATCCATCATAGAATCCATCATAGAATCCATCATAGAATCCATCGTAGAATCCATCGTAGTATCCATCGTAGAATCCATCATAGAATCCATCGTAGAATCCATCGTAGAATCCATCGTAGAATCCATCATAGAATCCATCGTAGAATCCATCGTAGAATCCATCGTAGAATCCATCATAGAATCCATCGTAGAATCCATCATAGAATCCATCGTAGAATCCATCGTAGAATCCATCATAGAATCCATCGTAGAATCCATCATAGAATCCATCATAGAATCCATCGTAGAATCCATCGTAGAATCCATCATAGAATCCATCGTAGAATCCATCGTAGAATCCATCGTAGAATCCATCATAGAATCCATCATAGAATCCATCGTAGAATCCATCATAGAATCCATCATAGAATCCATCATAGAATCCATCATAGAATCCATCGTAGAATCCATCGTAGAATCCATCATAGAATCCATCATAGAATCCATCATAGAATCCATCGTAGAATCCATCGTAGAATCCATCGTAGAATCCATCATAGAATCCATCATAGAATCCATCATAGAATCCATCGTAGAATCCATCGTAGAATCCATCGTAGAATCCATCATAGAATCCATCATAGAATCCATCGTAGAATCCATCGTAGAATCCATCGTAGAATCCATCATAGAATCCATCATAGAATCCATCATAGAATCCATCATAGAATCCATCGTAGAATCCATCATAGAATCCATCGTAGAATCCATCATAGAATCCATCATAGAATCCATCGTAGAATCCATCGTAGAATCCATCGTAGAATCCATCATAGAATCCATCATAGAATCCATCATAGAATCCATCATAGAATCCATCGTAGAATCCATCATAGAATCCATCATAGAATCCATCATAGAATCCATCGTAGAATCCATCATAGAATCCATCGTAGAATCCATCATAGAATCCATCATAGAATCCATCGTAGAATCCATCGTAGAATCCATCGTAGAATCCATCGTAGAATCCATCGTAGAATCCATCATAGAATCCATCGTAGAATCCATCGTAGAATCCATCATAGAATCCATCGTAGAATCCATCAGAGAATCCATCGTAGAATCCATCGTAGAATCCATCGTAGAATCCATCATAGAATCCATCGTAGAATCCATCGTAGAATCCATCGTAGAATCCATCATAGAATCCATCGTAGAATCCATCATAGAATCCATCATAGAATCCATCGTAGAATCCATCATAGAATCCATCATAGAATCCATCATAGAATCCATCATAGAATCCATCGTAGAATCCATCGTAGAATCCATCGTAGAATCCATCGTAGAATCCATCGTAGAATCCATCGTAGAATCCATCGTAGAATCCATCGTAGAATCCATCGTAGAATCCATCGTAGAATCCATCGTAGAATCCATCGTAGAATCCATCGTAGAATCCATCGTAGAATCCATCGTAGAATCCATCGTAGAATCCATCGTAGAATCCATCCTAGAATCCATCGTAGAATCCATCGTAGAATCCATCCTAGAATCCATCCTAGAATCCATCCTAGAATCCATCCTAGAATCCATCCTAGAATCCATCCTAGAATCCATCCTAGAATCCATCCTAGAATCCATCCTAGAATCCATCCTAGAATCCATCCTAGAACCCATCACAGAACCCATCGTAGAATCCATCGTAGAATCCATCGTAGAATCCATCGTAGAATCCATCGTAGAATCCATCGTAGAATCCATCGTAGAATCCAACGTAGAATCCATCGTAGAATCCATCGTAGAATCCATCGTAGAATCCATCGTAGAATCCATCGTAGAATCCATCCTAGAATCCATCCTAGAATCCATCCTAGAATCCATCCTAGAATCCATCACAGAATCCATCACAGAATCCATCACAGAATCCATCACAGAATCCATCCTAGAATCCATCCTAGAATCCATCCTAGAATCCATCCTAGAATCCATCCTAGAATCCATCCTAGAATCCATCGTAGAATCCATCGTAGAATCCATCGTAGATTCCATCGTAGAATCCATCGTAGAATCCATCCTAGAATCCATCGTAGAATCCATCGTAGAATCCATCCTAGAATCCATCGTAGAATCCATCGTAGAATCCATCGTAGAATCCAGCGTAGAATCCATCGTAGAATCCATCGTAGAATCCATCGTAGAATCCATCGTAGAATCCATCATAGAATCCATCGTAGAATCCATCGTAGAATGCATCGTAGAATGCATCGTAGAATGCATCGTAGAATGCATCGTAGAATGCATCGTAGAATGCATCGTAGAATGCATCGTAGAATCCATCGTAGAATCCATCGTAGAATCCATCGTAGAATCCATCGTAGAATCCATCGTAGAATCCATCATAGAATCCATCGTAGAATCCATCGTAGAATCCATCATAGAATCCATCGTAGAATCCATCGTAGAATCCATCGTAGAATCCATCATAGAATCCATCATAGAATCCATCATAGAATCCATCATAGAATCCATCATAGAATCCATCGTAGAATCCAATGTAGAATCCATCATAGAATCCATCATAGAATCCATCATAGAATCCATCATAGAATCCATCGTAGAATCCATCATGGAATCCATCGTAGAATCCATCGTAGAATCCATCATAGAATCCATCATAGAATCCATCGTAGAATCCATCATAGAATCCATCATAGAATCCATCGTAGAATCCATCATAGAATCCATCGTAGAATCCATCATGGAATCCATCATAGAATCCATCATAGAATCCATCATAGAATCCATCGTAGAATCCATCGTAGAATCCATCCTAGAATCCATCCTAGAATCCATCCTAGAATCCATCCTAGAATCCATCCTAGAATCCATCATAGAATCCATCATAGAATCCATCGTAGAATCCATCCTGGAATCCATCATAGAATCCATCGTAGAATCCATCATAGAATCCATCATAGAATCCATCGTAGAATCCATCGTAGAATCCATCATAGAATCCATCGTAGAATCCATCGTAGAATCCATCATAGAATCCATCGTAGAATCCATCGTAGAATCCATCGTAGAATCCATCGTAGAATCCATCGTAGAATCCATCGTAGAATCCATCGTAGAATCCATCGTAGAATCCATCGTAGAATCCATCGTAGAATCCATCGTAGAATCCATCGTAGAATCCATCGTAGAATCCATCGTAGAATCCATCATAGAATCCATCATAGAATCCATCGTAGAATCCATCGTAGAATCCATCGTAGAATCCATCGTAGAATCCATCGTAGAATCCATCGTAGAATCCATCGTAGAATCCATCATAGAATCCATCCTAGAATCCATCGTAGAATCCATCGTAGAATCCATCGTAGAATCCATCATAGAATCCATCCTAGAATCCATCGTAGAATCCATCGTAGAATCCATCGTAGAATCCATCATAGAATCCATCATAGAATCCATCGTAGAATCCATCGTAGAATCCATCATAGAATCCATCGTAGAATCCATCGTAGAATCCATCGTAGAATCCATCGTAGAATCCATCGTAGAATCCATCGTAGAATCCATCGTAGAATCCATCGTAGAATCCATCGTAGAATCCATCGTAGAATCCATCATAGAATCCATCATAGAATCCATCGTAGAATCCATCGTAGAATCCATCGTAGAATCCATCATAGAATCCATCGTAGAATCCATCGTAGAATCCATCGTAGAATCCATCATAGAATCCATCGTAGAATCCATCATAGAATCCATCATAGAATCCATCATAGAATCCATCATAGAATCCATCGTAGAATCCATCGTAGAATCCATCATAGAATCCATCGTAGAATCCATCGTAGAATCCATCATAGAATCCATCGTAGAATCCATCATAGAATCCATCGTAGAATCCATCATAGAATCCATCATAGAATCCATCGTAGAATCCATCATAGAATCCATCGTAGAATCCATCATAGAATCCATCATAGAATCCATCGTAGAATCCATCATAGAATCCATCATAGAATCCATCATAGAATCCATCGTAGAATCCATCGTAGAATCCATCATAGAATCCATCGTAGAATCCATCATAGAATCCATCGTAGAATCCATCGTAGAATCCATCGTAGAATCCATCGTAGAATCCATCATAGAATCCATCATAGAATCCATCATAGAATCCATCATAGAATCCATCGTAGAATCCATCATAGAATCCATCATAGAATCCATCGTAGAATCCATCGTAGAATCCATCGTAGAATCCATCATAGAATCCATCGTAGAATCCATCGTAGAATCCATCATAGAATCCATCATAGAATCCATCATAGAATCCATCATAGAATCCATCGTAGAATCCATCGTAGAATCCATCGTAGAATCCATCATAGAATCCATCATAGAATCCATCATAGAATCCATCGTAGAATCCATCGTAGAATCCATCGTAGAATCCATCATAGAATCCATCATAGAATCCATCATAGAATCCATCGTAGAATCCATCGTAGAATCCATCATAGAATCCATCATAGAATCCATCATAGAATCGATCATAGAATCCATCGTAGAATCCATCGTAAAATCCATCATAGAATCCATCATAGAATCCATCATAGAATCCATCATAGAATCCATCGTAGAATCCATCGTAGAATCCATCGTAGAATCCATCATAGAATCCATCATAGAATCCATCGTAAAATCCATCGTAGAATCCATCATAGAATCCATCATAGAATCCATCGTAGAATCCATCATAGAATCCATCATAGAATCCATCATAGAATCCATCATAGAATCCATCATAGAATCCATCATAGAATCCATCGTAGAATCCATCATAGAATCCATCATAGAATCCATCATAGAATCCATCGTAGAATCCATCCTAGAATCCATCGTAGAATCCATCATAGAATCCATCATAGAATCCATCATAGAATCCATCATAGAATCCATCGTAGAATCCATCATAGAATCCATCGTAGAATCCATCATAGAATCCATCGTAGAATCCATCATAGAATCCATCATAGAATCCATCATAGAATCCATCGTAGAATCCATCGTAGAATCCATCATAGAATCCATCATAGAATCCATCATAGAATCCATCACAGAATCCATCGTAGAATCCATCATAGAATCCATCGTAGAATCCATCATAGAATCCATCATAGAATCCATCGTAGAATCCATCGTAGAATCCATCATAGAATCCATCCTAGAATCCATCGTAGAATCCATCATAGAATCCATCGTAGAATCCATCGTAGAATCCATCGTAGAATCCATCGTAGAATCCATCGTAGAATCCATCATAGAATCCATCATAGAATCCATCATAGAATCCATCGTAGAATCCATCGTAGAATCCATCGTAGAATCCATCATAGAATCCATCATAGAATCCATCGTAGAATCCATCGTAGAATCCATCGTAGAATCCATCGTAGAATCCATCATAGAATCCATCATAGAATCCATCATAGAATCCATCATAGAATCCATCGTAGAATCCATCGTAGAATCCATCATAGAATCCATCATAGAATCCATCATAGAATCCATCGTAGAATCCATCGTATAATCCATCGTAGAATCCATCATAGAATCCATCGTAGAATCCATCATAGAATCCATCATAGAATCCATCGTAGAATCCATCATAGAATCCATCGTAGAATCCATCATAGAATCCATCATAGAATCCATCGTAGAATCCATCATAGAATCCATCATAGAATCCATCATAGAATCCATCATAGAATCCATCATAGAATCCATCGTAGAATCCATCATAGAATCCATCATAGAATCCATCATAGAATCCATCGTAGAATCCATCGTAGAATCCATCGTAGAATCCATCATAGAATCCATCATAGAATCCATCATAGAATCCATCATAGAATCCATCATAGAATCCATCGTAGAATCCATCATAGAATCCATCGTAGAATCCATCATAGAATCCATCGTAGAATCCATCGTAGAATCCATCGTAGAATCCATCGTAGAATCCATCATAGAATCCATCATAGAATCCATCATAGAATCCATCGTAGAATCCATCGTAGAATCCATCGTAGAATCCATCATAGAATCCATCATAGAATCCATCGTAGAATCCATCGTAGAATCCATCATAGAATCCATCGTAGAATCCATCATAGAATCCATCATAGAATCCATCGTAGAATCCATCGTAGAATCCATCGTAGAATCCATCGTAGAATCCATCATAGAATCCATCGTAGAATCCATCATAGAATCCATCATAGAATCCATCATAGAATCCATCATAGAATCCATCGTAGAATCCATCATAGAATCCATCGTAGAATCCATCGTAGAATCCATCGTAGAATCCATCGTAGAATCCATCGTAGAATCCATCATAGAATCCATCATAGAATCCATCATAGAATCCATCATAGAATCCATCATAGAATCCATCATAGAATCCATCATAGAATCCATCATAGAATCCATCATAGAATCCATCGTAGAATCCATCGTAGAATCCATCATAGAATCCATCGTAGAATCCATCGTAGAATCCATCATAGAATCCATCATAGAATCCATCATAGAATCCATCATAGAATCCATCGTAGAATCCATCGTAGAATCCATCATAGAATCCATCATAGAATCCATCATAGAATCCATCATAGAATCCATCGTAGAATCCATCGTAGAATCCATCATAGAATCCATCGTAGAATCCATCATAGAATCCATCGTAGAATCCATCGTAGAATCCATCGTAGAATCCATCGTAGAATCCATCGTAGAATCCATCGTAGAATCCATCGTAGAATCCATCGTAGAATCCATCATAGAATCCATCGTAGAATCCATCATAGAATCCATCATAGAATCCATCATAGAATCCATCATAGAATCCATCATAGAATCCATCGTAGAATCCATCGTAGAATCCATCATAGAATCCATCATAGAATCCATCATAGAATCCATCGTAGAATCCATCGTAGAATCCATCATAGAATCCATCATAGAATCAATCATAGAATCCATCGTAGAATCCATCGTAGAATCCATCATAGAATCCATCATAGAATCCATCATAGAATCAATCCATCGTAGAATCCATCGTAGATCCATCATAGAATCCATCATAGAATCCATCATAGAATCCATCATAGAATCCATCGTAGAATCCATCGTAGAAATCCATCGTAGAATCCATCATAGAATCCATCGTAGAATCCATCATAGAATCCATCATAGAATCCATCATAGAATCCATCATAGAATCCATCGTAGAATCCATCATAGAATCCATCATAGAATCCATCATAGAATCCATCGTAGAGAATCCATCGTAGAATCCATCGTAGAATCCATCATAGAATCCATCATAGAATCCATCGTAGAATCCATCGTAGAATCCATCGTAGAATCCATCATAGAATCCATCGTAGAATCCATCGTAGAATCCTTCATAGAATCCATCGTAGAATCCATCGTAGAATCCATCGTAGAATCCATCGTAGAATCCATCGTAGAATCCATCGTAGAATCCATCGTAGAATCCATCGTAGAATCCATCGTAGAATCCATCGTAGAATCCATCATAGAATCCCATCATAGAATCCATCGTAGAATCCATCATAGAATCCATCGTAGAATCCATCATGGAATCCATCATAGAATCCATCATAGAATCCATCATAGAATCCATCGTAGAATCCATCGTAGAATCCATCATAGAATCCATCATAGAATCCATCATAGAATCCATCGTAGAATCCATCGTAGAATCCATCGTAGAATCCATCGTAGAATCCATCGTAGAATCCATCATAGAATCCATCGTAGAATCCATCGTAGAATCCATCGTAGAATCCATCATAGAAATCCATCGTAGAATCCATCGTAGAATCCATCGTAGAATCCATCATAGAATCCATCGTAGAATCCATCATAGAATCCATCGTAGAATCCATCGTAGAATCCATCATAGAATCCATCGTAGAATCCATCATAGAATCCATCATAGAATCCATCGTAGAATCCATCATAGAATCCATCATAGAATCCATCGTAGAATCCATCATAGAATCCATCGTAGAATCCATCATAGAATCCCATCATAGAATCCCATCGTAGAATCCATCATAGAATCCATCATAGAATCCATCATAGAATCCATCATAGAATCCATCGTAGAATCCATCATAGAATCCATCATAGAATCCATCATAGAATCCATCGTAGAATCCATCGTAGAATCCATCGTAGAATCCATCGTAGAATCCATCATAGAATCCATCATAGAATCCATCGTAGAATCCATCGTAGAATCCATCGTAGAATCCATCGTAGAATCCATCATAGAATCCATCATAGAATCCATCATAGAATCCATCATAGAATCCATCGTAGAATCCATCATAGAATCCATCATAGAATCCATCGTAGAATCCATCGTAGAATCCATCGTAGAATCCATCATAGAATCCATCATAGAATCCATCATAGAATCCATCGTAGAATCCATCGTAGAATCCATCGTAGAATCCATCGTAGAATCCATCATAGAATCCATCATAGAATCCATCGTAGAATCCATCGTAGAATCCATCGTAGAATCCATCGTAGAATCCATCATAGAATCCATCGTAGAATCCATCGTAGAATCCATCGTAGAATCCATCATAGAATCCATCATAGAATCCATCATAGAATCCATCATAGAATCCATCATAGAATCCATCATAGAATCCATCGTAGAATCCATCATAGAATCCATCATAGAATCCATCATAGAATCCATCGTAGAATCCATCGTAGAATCCATCGTAGAATCCATCATAGAATCCATCATAGAATCCATCATAGAATCCATCATAGAATCCATCATAGAATCCATCGTAGAATCCATCATAGAATCCATCGTAGAATCCATCGTAGAATCCATCGTAGAATCCATCATAGAATCCATCGTAGAATCCATCGTAGAATCCATCATAGAGAATCCATCATAGAATCCATCGTAGAATCCATCGTAGAATCCATCGTAGAATCCATCGTAGAATCCATCGTAGAATCCATCGTAGAATCCATCGTAGAATCCATCGTAGAATCCATCATAGAATCCATCATAGAATCCATCGTAGAATCCATCATAGAATCCATCATAGAATCCATCATAGAATCCATCATAGAATCCATCGTAGAATCCATCGTAGAATCCATCGTAGAATCCATCGTAGAATCCATCGTAGAATCCATCATAGAATCCATCGTAGAATCCATCGCAGAATCCATCGTAGAATCCATCGTAGAATCCATCATAGAATCCATCGTAGAATCCATCGTAGAATCCATCGTAGAATCCATCGTAGAATCCATCGTAGAATCCATCATAGAATCCATCATAGAATCCATCGTAGAATCCATCGTAGAATCCATCATAGAATCCATCATAGAATCCATCATAGAATCCATCATAGAATCCATCATAGAATCCATCGTAGAATCCATCGTAGAATCCATCATAGAATCCATCATAGAATCCATCATAGAATCCATCGTAGAATCCATCGTAGAATCCATCGTAGAATCCATCATAGAATCCATCATAGAATCCATCGTAGAATCCATCGTAGAATCCATCGTAGAATCCATCATAGATCCATCATAGAATCCATCGTAGAATCCATCGTAGAATCCATCATAGAATCCATCATAGAATCCATCGTAGAATCCATCGTAGAATCCATCATAGAATCCATCGTAGAATCCATCATAGAATCCATCATAGAATCCATCGTAGAATCCATCGTAGAATCCATCGTAGAATCCATCGTAGAATCCATCATAGAATCACATCCTAGAATCCATCCTAGAATCCATCCTAGAATCCATCCTAGAATCCATCGTAGAATCCATCCTAGAATCCATCGTAGAATCCATCGTAGAATCCATCGTAGAATCCAGCGTAGAATCCAGCGTAGAATCCATCGTAGAATCCATCGTAGAATCCATCGTAGAATCCATCGTAGAATCCATCGTAGAATCCATCGTAGAATCCATCATAGAATCCATCCTAGAATCCATCGTAGAATCCATCGTAGAATCCATCGTAGAATCCATCATAGAATCCATCCTAGAATCCATCGTAGAATCCATCGTAGAATCCATCGTAGAATCCATCATAGAATCCATCGTAGAATCCATCGTAGAATCCATCATAGAATCCATCATAGAATCCATCGTAGAATCCATCGTAGAATCCATCGTAGAATCCATCGTAGAATCCATCATAGAATCCATCGTAGAATCCATCGTAGAATCCATCGTAGAATCCATCGTAGAATCCATCATAGAATCCATCGTAGAATCCATCGTAGAATCCATCGTAGAATCCATCGTAGAATCCATCATAGAATCCATCGTAGAATCCATCGTAGAATCCATCGTAGAATCCATCGTAGAATCCATCGTAGAATCCATCATAGAATCCATCGTAGAATCCATCATAGAATCCATCATAGAATCCATCGTAGAATCCATCATAGAATCCATCATAGAATCCATCGTAGAATCCATCATAGAATCCATCATAGAATCCATCGTAGAATCCATCATAGAATCCATCGTAGAATCCATCATAGAATCCATCATAGAATCCATCGTAGAATCCATCATAGAATCCATCGTAGAATCCATCATAGAATCCATCATAGAATCCATCGTAGAATCCATCATAGAATCCATCATAGAATCCATCATAGAATCCATCGTAGAATCCATCGTAGAATCCATCATAGAATCCATCGTAGAATCCATCATAGAATCCATCGTAGAATCCATCGTAGAATCCATCGTAGAATCCATCGTAGAATCCATCATAGAATCCATCATAGAATCCATCGTAGAATCCATCATAGAATCCATCGTAGAATCCATCATAGAATCCATCATAGAATCCATCGTAGAATCCATCGTAGAATCCATCGTAGAATCCATCATAGAATCCATCGTAGAATCCATCGTAGAATCCATCATAGAATCCATCATAGAATCCATCATAGAATCCATCATAGAATCCATCGTAGAATCCATCGTAGAATCCATCGTAGAATCCATCATAGAATCCATCATAGAATCCATCATAGAATCCATCGTAGAATCCATCGTAGAATCCATCGTAGAATCCATCATAGAATCCATCATAGAATCCATCATAGAATCCATCGTAGAATCCATCGTAGAATCCATCATAGAATCCATCATAGAATCCATCATAGAATCGATCATAGAATCCATCGTAGAATCCATCGTAAAATCCATCATAGAATCCATCATAGAATCCATCATAGAATCCATCATAGAATCCATCGTAGAATCCATCGTAGAATCCATCGTAGAATCCATCATAGAATCCATCATAGAATCCATCGTAAAATCCATCGTAGAATCCATCATAGAATCCATCATAGAATCCATCGTAGAATCCATCATAGAATCCATCATAGAATCCATCATAGAATCCATCATAGAATCCATCATAGAATCCATCATAGAATCCATCGTAGAATCCATCATAGAATCCATCATAGAATCCATCATAGAATCCATCGTAGAATCCATCATAGAATCCATCGTAGAATCCATCATAGAATCCATCATAGAATCCATCATAGAATCCATCATAGAATCCATCGTAGAATCCATCATAGAATCCATCGTAGAATCCATCATAGAATCCATCGTAGAATCCATCATAGAATCCATCATAGAATCCATCATAGAATCCATCGTAGAATCCATCGTAGAATCCATCATAGAATCCATCATAGAATCCATCATAGAATCCATCACAGAATCCATCGTAGAATCCATCATAGAATCCATCGTAGAATCCATCATAGAATCCATCATAGAATCCATCGTAGAATCCATCGTAGAATCCATCATAGAATCCATCCTAGAATCCATCGTAGAATCCATCATAGAATCCATCGTAGAATCCATCGTAGAATCCATCGTAGAATCCATCGTAGAATCCATCGTAGAATCCATCGTAGAATCCATCATAGAATCCATCATAGAATCCATCGTAGAATCCATCGTAGAATCCATCGTAGAATCCATCATAGAATCCATCATAGAATCCATCGTAGAATCCATCGTAGAATCCATCGTAGAATCCATCGTAGAATCCATCATAGAATCCATCATAGAATCCATCATAGAATCCATCATAGAATCCATCGTAGAATCCATCGTAGAATCCATCATAGAATCCATCATAGAATCCATCATAGAATCCATCGTAGAATCCATCGTATAATCCATCGTAGAATCCATCATAGAATCCATCGTAGAATCCATCATAGAATCCATCATAGAATCCATCGTAGAATCCATCATAGAATCCATCGTAGAATCCATCATAGAATCCATCATAGAATCCATCGTAGAATCCATCATAGAATCCATCATAGAATCCATCATAGAATCCATCATAGAATCCATCATAGAATCCATCGTAGAATCCATCATAGAATCCATCATAGAATCCATCATAGAATCCATCATAGAATCCATCGTAGAATCCATCGTAGAATCCATCATAGAATCCATCATAGAATCCATCATAGAATCCATCATAGAATCCATCATAGAATCCATCATAGAATCCATCGTAGAATCCATCGTAGAATCCATCGTAGAATCCATCATAGAATCCATCGTAGAATCCATCGTAGAATCCATCGTAGAATCCATCGTAGAATCCATCATAGAATCCATCATAGAATCCATCATAGAATCCATCGTAGAATCCATCGTAGAATCCATCGTAGAATCCATCATAGAATCCATCATAGAATCCATCATAGAATCCATCGTAGAATCCATCATAGAATCCATCGTAGAATCCATCATAGAATCCATCATAGAATCCATCGTAGAATCCATCGTAGAATCCATCGTAGAATCCATCGTAGAATCCATCATAGAATCCATCGTAGAATCCATCATAGAATCCATCATAGAATCCATCATAGAATCCATCATAGAATCCATCGTAGAATCCATCATAGAATCCATCGTAGAATCCATCGTAGAATCCATCATAGAATCCATCGTAGAATCCATCGTAGAATCCATCATAGAATCCATCATAGAATCCATCATAGAATCCATCATAGAATCCATCATAGAATCCATCATAGAATCCATCATAGAATCCATCATAGAATCCATCATAGAATCCATCGTAGAATCCATCGTAGAATCCATCATAGAATCCATCGTAGAATCCATCGTAGAATCCATCATAGAATCCATCATAGAATCCATCATAGAATCCATCATAGAATCCATCGTAGAATCCATCGTAGAATCCATCATAGAATCCATCATAGAATCCATCATAGAATCCATCATAGAATCCATCATAGAATCCATCGTAGAATCCATCGTAGAATCCATCATAGAATCCATCGTAGAATCCATCATAGAATCCATCGTAGAATCCATCGTAGAATCCATCGTAGAATCCATCGTAGAATCCATCGTAGAATCCATCGTAGAATCCATCGTAGAATCCATCGTAGAATCCATCATAGAATCCATCGTAGAATCCATCATAGAATCCATCATAGAATCCATCATAGAATCCATCATAGAATCCATCATAGAATCCATCGTAGAATCCATCGTAGAATCCATCATAGAATCCATCATAGAATCCATCATAGAATCCATCGTAGAATCCATCGTAGAATCCATCATAGAATCCATCATAGAATCAATCATAGAATCCATCGTAGAATCCATCGTAGAATCCATCATAGAATCCATCATAGAATCCATCATAGAATCCATCGTAGAATCCATCGTAGAATCCATCATAGAATCCATCATAGAATCCATCATAGAATCCATCATAGAATCCATCGTAGAATCCATCGTAGAATCCATCGTAGAATCCATCATAGAATCCATCGTAGAATCCATCATAGAATCCATCATAGAATCCATCATAGAATCCATCATAGAATCCATCGTAGAATCCATCATAGAATCCATCATAGAATCCATCATAGAATCCATCGTAGAATCCATCGTAGAATCCATCGTAGAATCCATCATAGAATCCATCATAGAATCCATCGTAGAATCCATCGTAGAATCCATCGTAGAATCCATCATAGAATCCATCGTAGAATCCATCGTAGAATCCTTCATAGAATCCATCGTAGAATCCATCGTAGAATCCATCGTAGAATCCATCGTAGAATCCATCGTAGAATCCATCGTAGAATCCATCGTAGAATCCATCGTAGAATCCATCGTAGAATCCATCATAGAATCCATCATAGAATCCATCGTAGAATCCATCATAGAATCCATCGTAGAATCCATCATGGAATCCATCATAGAATCCATCATAGAATCCATCATAGAATCCATCGTAGAATCCATCGTAGAATCCATCATAGAATCCATCATAGAATCCATCATAGAATCCATCGTAGAATCCATCGTAGAATCCATCGTAGAATCCATCGTAGAATCCATCGTAGAATCCATCATAGAATCCATCGTAGAATCCATCGTAGAATCCATCGTAGAATCCATCATAGAATCCATCGTAGAATCCATCGTAGAATCCATCGTAGAATCCATCATAGAATCCATCGTAGAATCCATCATAGAATCCATCGTAGAATCCATCGTAGAATCCATCATAGAATCCATCGTAGAATCCATCATAGAATCCATCATAGAATCCATCGTAGAATCCATCATAGAATCCATCATAGAATCCATCGTAGAATCCATCATAGAATCCATCGTAGAATCCATCATAGAATCCATCATAGAATCCATCGTAGAATCCATCATAGAATCCATCATAGAATCCATCATAGAATCCATCATAGAATCCATCGTAGAATCCATCATAGAATCCATCATAGAATCCATCATAGAATCCATCGTAGAATCCATCGTAGAATCCATCGTAGAATCCATCGTAGAATCCATCATAGAATCCATCATAGAATCCATCGTAGAATCCATCGTAGAATCCATCGTAGAATCCATCGTAGAATCCATCATAGAATCCATCATAGAATCCATCATAGAATCCATCATAGAATCCATCGTAGAATCCATCATAGAATCCATCATAGAATCCATCGTAGAATCCATCGTAGAATCCATCGTAGAATCCATCATAGAATCCATCATAGAATCCATCATAGAATCCATCGTAGAATCCATCGTAGAATCCATCGTAGAATCCATCATAGAATCCATCATAGAATCCATCATAGAATCCATCATAGAATCCATCGTAGAATCCATCATAGAATCCATCGTAGAATCCATCATAGAATCCATCATAGAATCCATCGTAGAATCCATCGTAGAATCCATCATAGAATCCATCATAGAATCCATCATAGAATCCATCATAGAATCCATCATAGAATCCATCATAGAATCCATCGTAGAATCCATCATAGAATCCATCATAGAATCCATCATAGAATCCATCGTAGAATCCATCGTAGAATCCATCGTAGAATCCATCATAGAATCCATCATAGAATCCATCATAGAATCCATCATAGAATCCATCATAGAATCCATCGTAGAATCCATCATAGAATCCATCGTAGAATCCATCGTAGAATCCATCGTAGAATCCATCATAGAATCCATCGTAGAATCCATCGTAGAATCCATCGTAGAATCCATCATAGAATCCATCGTAGAATCCATCGTAGAATCCATCGTAGAATCCATCGTAGAATCCATCGTAGAATCCATCGTAGAATCCATCGTAGAATCCATCGTAGAATCCATCATAGAATCCATCATAGAATCCATCGTAGAATCCATCATAGAATCCATCATAGAATCCATCATAGAATCCATCATAGAATCCATCGTAGAATCCATCGTAGAATCCATCGTAGAATCCATCGTAGAATCCATCGTAGAATCCATCATAGAATCCATCGTAGAATCCATCGCAGAATCCATCGTAGAATCCATCGTAGAATCCATCATAGAATCCATCGTAGAATCCATCGTAGAATCCATCGTAGAATCCATCGTAGAATCCATCGTAGAATCCATCGTAGAATCCATCATAGAATCCATCATAGAATCCATCGTAGAATCCATCGTAGAATCCATCATAGAATCCATCATAGAATCCATCATAGAATCCATCATAGAATCCATCGTAGAATCCATCGTAGAATCCATCATAGAATCCATCATAGAATCCATCATAGAATCCATCGTAGAATCCATCGTAGAATCCATCGTAGAATCCATCGTAGAATCCATCATAGAATCCATCATAGAATCCATCATAGAATCCATCGTAGAATCCATCGTAGAATCCATCGTAGAATCCATCATAGAATCCATCATAGAATCCATCGTAGAATCCATCGTAGAATCCATCGTAGAATCCATCATAGAATCCATCATAGAATCCATCGTAGAATCCATCGTAGAATCCATCATAGAATCCATCATAGAATCCATCGTAGAATCCATCGTAGAATCCATCGTAGAATCCATCGTAGAATCCATCATAGAATCCATCATAGAATCCATCGTAGAATCCATCGTAGAATCCATCGTAGAATCCATCGTAGAATCCATTGTAGAATCCATCGTAGAATCCATCGTAGAATCCATCATAGAATCCATCGTAGAATCCATCATAGAATCCATCATAGAATCCATCGTAGAATCCATCATAGAATCCATCGTAGAATCCATCGTAGAATCCATCATAGAATCCATCGTAGAATCCATCGTAGAATCCATCATAGAATCCATCATAGAATCCATCATAGAATCCATCATAGAATCCATCGTAGAATCCATCATAGAATCCATCATAGAATCCATCGTAGAATCCATCGTAGAATCCATCGTAGAATCCATCGTAGAATCCATCATAGAATCCATCATAGAATCCATCGTAGAATCCATCGTAGAATCCATCCTAGAATCCATCATAGAATCCATCCTAGAATCCATCGTAGAATCCATCGTAGAATCCATCGTAGAATCCATCGTAGAATCCATCGTAGAATCCATCGTAGAATCCATCATAGAATCCATCGTAGAATCCATCATAGAATCCATCGTAGAATCCATCGTAGAATCCATCGTAGAATCCATCATAGAATCCATCATAGAATCCATCATAGAATCCATCGTAGAATCCATCGTAGAATCCATCGTAGAATCCATCATAGAATCCATCATAGAATCCATCGTAGAATCCATCGTAGAATCCATCGTAGAATCCATCATAGAATCCATCATAGAATCCATCATAGAATCCATCGTAGAATCCATCGTAGAATCCATCGTAGAATCCATCATAGAATCCATCATAGAATCCATCGTAGAATCCATCGTAGAATCCATCGTAGAATCCATCGTAGAATCCATCGTAGAATCCATCATAGAATCCATCGTAGAATCCATCGTAGAATCCATCATAGAATCCATCATAGAATCCATCATAGAATCCATCATAGAATCCATCATAGAATCCATCATAGAATCCATCGTAGAATCCATCATAGAATCCATCATAGAATCCATCATAGAATCCATCGTAGAATCCATCATAGAATCCATCCTAGAATCCATCACAGAATCCATCACAGAATCCATCACAGAATCCATCACAGAATCAATCCTAAAATGCATCCTAGAATCCATCCTAGAACCCATCCTAGAATCCATCCTAGAATCCATCCTAGAATCCATCGTAGAATCCATCGTAGAATCCATCGTAGAATCCATCGTAGAATCCATCGTAGAATCCATCGTAGAATCCATCGTAGAATCCATCCTAGAATCCATCCTAGAATCCATCCTAGAATCCATCCTAGAATCCATCCTAGAATCCATCGTAGAATCCATCGTAGAATCCATCGTAGAATCCATCGTAGAATCCATCGTAGAATCCAGCGTAGAATCCAGCGTAGAATCCATCGTAGAATCCATCGTAGAATCCATCGTAGAATCCATCGTAGAATCCATCGTAGAATGCATCGTAGAATGCATCGTAGAATGCATCGTAGAATGCATCGTAGAATGCATCGTAGAATGCATCGTAGAATGCATCGTAGAATCCATCGTAGAATCCATCGTAGAATCCATCGTAGAATCCATCGTAGAATCCATCGTAGAATCCATCGTAGAATCCATCGTAGAATCCATCATAGAATCCATCGTAGAATCCATCATAGAATCCATCGTAGAATCCATCGTAGAATCCATCGTAGAATCCATCATAGAATCCATCATAGAATCCATCATAGAATCCATCATAGAATCCATCATAGAATCCATCGTAGAATCCATCGTAGAATCCATCATAGAATCCATCATAGAATCCATCATAGAATCCATCATAGAATCCATCATAGAATCCATCATAGAATCCATCGTAGAATCCATCGTAGAATCCATCATAGAATCCATCATAGAATCCATCGTAGAATCCATCGTAGAATCCATCGTAGAATCCATCATAGAATCCATCATAGAATCCATCGTAGAATCCATCGTAGAATCCATCGTAGAATCCATCATAGAATCCATCATAGAATCCATCGTAGAATCCATCGTAGAATCCATCATAGAATCCATCATAGAATCCATCGTAGAATCCATCATAGAATCCATCGTAGAATCCATCATAGAATCCATCATAGAATCCATCGTAGAATCCATCATAGAATCCATCATAGAATCCATCGTAGAATCCATCATAGAATCCATCATAGAATCCATCGTAGAATCCATCATAGAATCCATCGTAGAATCCATCATAGAATCCATCATAGAATCCATCATAGAATCCATCATAGAATCCATCGTAGAATCCATCATAGAATCCATCATAGAATCCATCATAGAATCCATCGTAGAATCCATCGTAGAATCCATCATAGAATCCATCATAGAATCCATCATAGAATCCATCGTAGAATCCATCATAGAATCCATCGTAGAATCCATCATAGAATCCATCATAGAATCCATCGTAGAATCCATCATAGAATCCATCATAGAATCCATCGTAGAATCCATCATAGAATCCATCATAGAATCCATCGTAGAATCCATCATAGAATCCATCGTAGAATCCATCATAGAATCCATCATAGAATCCATCATAGAATCCATCATAGAATCCATCGTAGAATCCATCATAGAATCCATCATAGAATCCATCATAGAATCCATCGTAGAATCCATCGTAGAATCCATCATAGAATCCATCATAGAATCCATCATAGAATCCATCGTAGAATCCATCGTAGAATCCATCGTAGAATCCATCGTAGAATCCATCATAGAATCCATCATAGAATCCATCGTAGAATCCATCGTAGAATCCATCGTAGAATCCATCATAGAATCCATCATAGAATCCATCATAGAATCCATCATAGAATCCATCGTAGAATCCATCATAGAATCCATCATAGAATCCATCGTAGAATCCATCGTAGAATCCATCGTAGAATCCATCATAGAATCCATCATAGAATCCATCATAGAATCCATCATAGAATCCATCGTAGAATCCATCATAGAATCCATCGTAGAATCCATCGTAGAATCCATCGTAGAATCCATCCTAGAATCCATCGTAGAATCCATCGTAGAATCCATCATAGAATCCATCATAGAATCCATCATAGAATCCATCGTAGAATCCATCGTAGAATCCATCGTAGAATCCATCATAGAATCCATCGTAGAATCCATCGTAGAATCCATCGTAGAATCCATCATAGAATCCATCGTAGAATCCATCGTAGAATCCATCATAGAATCCATCGTAGAATCCATCATAGAATCCATCATAGAATCCATCATAGAATCCATCGTAGAATCCATCGTAGAATCCATCGTAGAATCCATCGTAGAATCCATCGTAGAATCCATCGTAGAATCCATCATAGAATCCATCGTAGAATCCATCGTAGAATCCATCGTAGAATCCATCGTAGAATCCATCCTAGAATCCATCCTAGAATCCATCATAGAATCCATCCTAGAATCCATCCTAGAATCCATCCTAGAATCCATCCTAGAATCCATCCTAGAATCCATCCTAGAATCCATCCTAGAACCCATCACAGAACCCATCGTAGAATCCATCGTAGAATCCATCGTAGAATCCATCGTAGAATCCATCGTAGAATCCATCGTAGAATCCATCCTAGAATCCATCCTAGAATCCATCCTAGAATCCATCACAGAATCCATCACAGAATCCATCACAGAATCCATCACAGAATCCATCCTAGAATCCATCCTAGAATCCATCCTAGAATCCATCCTAGAATCCATCGTAGAATCCATCGTAGAATCCATCGTAGAATCCATCGTAGAATCCATCGTAGAATCCATCGTAGAATCCATCCTAGAATCCATCCTAGAATCCATCCTAGAATCCATCGTAGAATCCATCGTAGAATCCATCGTAGAATCCATCGTAGAATCCATCGTAGAATCCATCGTAGAATCCATCGTAGAATCCATCGTAGAATCCATCGTAGAATGCATCGTAGAATGCATCGTAGAATGCATCGTAGAATCCATCGTAGAATCCATCGTAGAATCCATCGTAGAATCCATCGTAGAATCCATCGTAGAATCCATCGTAGAATCCATCGTAGAATGCATCGTAGAATGCATCGTAGAATGCATCGTAGAATGCATCGTAGAATCCATCGTAGAATCCATCGTAGAATCCATCGTAGAATCCATCGTAGAATCCATCGTAGAATCCATCGTAGAATGCATCGTAGAATCCATCGTAGAATGCATCGTAGAATCCATCGTAGAATCCATCGTAGAATGCATCGTAGAATGCATCGTAGAATCCATCGTAGAATCCATCGTAGAATCCATCGTAGAATCCATCGTAGAATGCATCGTAGAATGCATCGTAGAATCCATCGTAGAATCCATCGTAGAATGCATCGTAGAATGCATCGTAGAATGCATCGTAGAATCCATCATAGAATCCATCGTAGAATCCATCGTAGAATGCATCGTAGAATCCATCGTAGAATGCATCGTAGAGTGCATCGTAGAATGCATCGTAGAATGCATCGTAGAATCCCTCGTAGAATCCCTCGTAGAAGCCATCGTAGAAGCCATCGTAGAAGCCATCGTAGAAGCCATCGTAGAATCCATCCTAGAAGCCATCGTGGAAGCCATCGTGGAAGCCATCGTGGAAGCCATCGTGGAAGCCATCGTGGAAGCCATCGTGGAAGCCACCGTGGAAGCCACCGTGGAAGCCACCGTGGAAGCCACCGTGGAAGCCACCGTGGAAGCCACCGTGGAAGCCACCGTAGAAGCCACCGTAGAATCCACCGTAGAATCCATCGTAGAATCCATCGTAGAATCCATCGTAGAATCCATCGTAGAATCCATCGTAGAATCCATCGTAGAATCCATCGTAGAATCCATCCTAGAATCCATCGTAGAATCCATCGTAGAATCCATCGTAGAATCCATCCTAGAATCCATCCTAGAATCCATCCTAGAATCCATCCTAGAATCCATCCTAGAATCCATCCTAGAATCCATCGTAGAATCCATCCTAGAATCCATCGTAGAATCCATCGTAGAATCCATCGTAGAATCCATCGTAGAATCCATCGTAGAATCCATCGTAGAATCCATCGTAGAATCCATCACAGAATCCATCACAGAATCCATCACAGAATCCATCACAGAATCCATCACAGAATCCATCACAGAATCCATCGTAGAATCCATCACAGAATCCATCACAGAATCCATCACAGAATCCATCGTAGAATCCATCGTAGAATCCATCGTAGAATCCATCGTAGAATCCATCGTAGAATCCATCACAGAATCCATCACAGAATCCATCACAGAATCCATCACAGAATCCATCACAGAATCCATCACAGAATCCATCACAGAATCCATCACAGAATCCATCGTAGAATCCATCGTAGAATCCATCGTAGAATCCATCACAGAATCCATCATAGAATCCATCGTAGAATCCATCGTAGAATCCATCGCAGAATCCATCACAGAATCCATCACAGAATCCATCCTAGAATCCATCCTAGAATCCATCATAGAATCCATTACAGAATCCATCACAGAATCCATCACAGAATCCATCACAGAATCCATCACAGAATCCATCACAGAATCCATCATAGAATCCATCACAGAATCCATCATAGAATCCATCACAGAATCCATCGTAGAATCCATCGTAGAATCCATCGTAGAATCCATCACAGAATCCATCACAGAATCCATCATAGAATCCATCATAGAATTCATCGTAGAATCCATCACAGAATCCATCACAGAATCCATCATAGAATCCATCGTAGAATCCATCGTAGAATCCATCGTAGAATCCATCGTAGAATCCATCGTAGAATCCATCCTAGAATCCATCCTAGAATCCATCCTAGAATCCATCCTAGAATCCATCGTAGAATCCATTCTAGAATCCATCCTAGAATCCATCGTAGAATCCATCGTAGAATCCATCGTAGAATCCATCGTAGAATCCATCGTAGAATCCATCGTAGAATCCATCGTAGAATCCATCGTAGAATCCATCGTAGAATCCATCCTAGAATCCATCGTAGAATCCATCGTAGAATCCATCGTAGAATCCATCGTAGAATCCATCGTAGAATCCATCGTAGAATCCATCGTAGAATCCATCCTAGAATCCATCGTAGAATCCATCGTAGAATCCATCGTAGAATCCATCACAGAATCCATCACAGAATCCATCGTAGAATCCATCATAGAATCCATCGTAGAATCCATCGTAGAATCCATCGTAGAATCCATCCTAGAATCCATCATAGAATCCATCCTAGAATCCATCATAGAATCCATCGTAGAATCCATCGTAAAATCCATCATAGAATCCATCGTAGAATCCATCGTAGAATCCAACATAGAATCCATCATAGAATCCATCGTAGAATCCATCATAGAATCCATCATAGAATCCATCGTAGAATCCATCCTAGAATCCATCCTAGAATCCATCGTAGAATCCATCCTCGAATCCATCCTAGAATCCATCATAGAATCCATCGTAGAATCCATCCTAGAATCCATCGTAGAATCCATCGTAGAATCCATCGTAGAATCCATCGTAGAATCCATCGTAGAATCCATCGTAGAATCCATCACAGAATCCATCCTAGAATCCATCCTAGAATCCATCCTAGAATCCATCCTAGAATCCATCCTAGAATCCATCCTAGAATCCATCCTAGAATCCATCCTAGAATCCATCGTAGAATCCATCGTAGAATCCATCGTAGAATCCATTCTAGAATCCATCCTAGAATCCATCCTAGAATCCATCCTAGAATCCATCCTAGAATCCATCGTAGAATCCATCGTAGAATCCATCGTAGAATCCATCGTAGAATCCATCGTAGAATCCATCGTAGAATCCATCGTAGAATCCATCCTAGAATCCATCCTAGAATCCATCGTAGAATCCATCGTAGAATCCATCGTAGAATGCATCGTAGAATGCATCGTAGAATGCATCGTAGAATGCATCGTAGAATCCATCGTAGAATCCATCGTAGAATCCATCGTAGAATCCATCGTAGAATCCATCGTAGAATCCATCGTAGAATCCATCGTAGAATCCATCGTAGAATCCATCGTAGAATCCATCGTAGAATCCATCGTAGAATCCATCATAGAATCCATCCTAGAATCCATCCTAGAATCCATCCTAGAATCCATCGTAGAATCCATCGTAGAATCCATCGTAGAATCCATCGTAGAATCCAACATAGAATCCATCATAGAATCCATCGTAGAATCCATCATAGAATCCATCGTAGAATCCATCGTAGAATCCATCGTAGAATCCATCGTAGAATCCATCGTAGAATCCATCCTAGAATCCATCCTAGAATCCATCGTAGAATCCATCGTAGAATCCATCATAGAATCCATCGTAGA
Organism: Anser brachyrhynchus; assembly: GCF_964034855.1. Classification (NCBI taxonomy): domain Eukaryota; kingdom Metazoa; phylum Chordata; class Aves; order Anseriformes; family Anatidae; genus Anser; species Anser brachyrhynchus. Next base: position 38,277 of record NW_027664137.1, read on the forward strand.
ATCCAACATAGAATCCATCGTAGAATCCATCGTAGAATCCATTGTAGAATCCATCGTAGAATCCATCGTAGAATCCATCCTAGAATCCATCCTAGAATCCATCGTAGAATCCATCGTAGAATCCATCGTAGAATCCATCGTAGAATCCATCGTAGAATCCATCGTAGAATCCATCGTAGAATCCATCGTAGAATCCATCATGGAATCCATCGTAGAATCCATCGTAGAATCCATCGTAGAATCCATCGTAGAATCCATCATAGAATCCATCGTAGAATCCATCGTAGAATCCATCGTAGAATCCATCGTAGAATCCATCCTAGAATCCATCGTAGAATCCATCCTAGAATCCATCCTAGAATCCATCGTAGAATCCATCGTAGAATCCATCCTAGAATCCATCCTAGAATCCATCGTAGAATCCATCGTAGAATCCATCGTAGAATCCATCGTAGAATCCATCGTAGAATCCATCCTAGAATCCATCATAGAATCCATCCTAGAATCCATCCTAGAATCCATCCTAGAATCCATCCTAGAATCCATCGTAGAATCCATCGTAGAATCCATCGTAGAATCCATCGTAGAATCCATCGTAGAATCCATCGTAGAATCCATCGTAGAATCCATCGTAGAATCCATCACAGAATCCATCGTAGAATCCATCATAGAATCCATCATAGAATCCATCGTAGAATCCATCGTAGAATCCATCATAGAATCCATCCTAGAATCCATCGTAGAATCCATCGTAGAATCCATCGTAGAATCCATCGTAGAATCCATCGTAGAATCCATCGTAGAATCCATCCTAGAATCCATCCTAGAATCCATCGTAGAATCCATCCTAGAATCCATCGTAGAATCCATCATAGAATCCATCCTAGAATCCATCCTAGAATCCATCATAGAATCCATCGTAGAATCCATCGTAGAATCCATCGTAGAATCCATCATAGAATCCATCGTAGAATCCATCGTAGAATCCATCGTAGAATCCATCGTAGAATCCATCCTAGAATCCATCATAGAATCCATCCTAGAATCCATCCTAGAATCCATCCTAGAATCCATCCTAGAATCCATCCTAGAATCCATCGTAGAATCCATCGTAGAATCCATCCTAGAATCCATCCTAGAATCCATCGTAGAATCCATCGTAGAATCCATCGTAGAATCCATCATAGAATCCATCGTAGAATCCATCGTAGAATCCATCGTAGAATCCATCGTAGAATCCATCGTAGAATCCATCGTAGAATCCATCGTAGAATCCATCGTAGAATCCATCCTAGAATCCATCCTAGAATCCATCCTAGAATCCATCCTAGAATCCATCCTAGAATCCATCCTAGAATCCATCGTAGAATCCATCGTAGAATCCATCGTAGAATCCATCGTAGAATCCATCGTAGAATCCATCGTAGAATCCATCGTAGAATCCATCGTAGAATCCATCCTAGAATCCATCGTAGAATCCATCGTAGAATCCATCGTAGAATCCATCACAGAATCCATCACAGAATCCATCGTAGAATCCATCGTAGAATCCATCGTAGAATCCATCGTAGAATCCATCACAGAATCCATCGTAGAATCCATCGTAGAATCCATCACAGAATCCATCGTAGAATCCATCGTAGAATCCATCGTAGAATCCATCGTAGAATCCATCGTAGAATCCATCACAGAATCCATCACAGAATCCATCACAGAATCCATCACAGAATCCATCGTAGAATCCATCGTAGAATCCATCGTAGAATCCATCGTAGAATCCATCGTAGAATCCATCGTAGAATCCATCGTAGAATCCATCGTAGAATCCATCGTAGAATCCATCACAGAATCCATCGTAGAATCCATCGTAGAATCCATCGTAGAATCCATCGTAGAATCCATCGTAGAATCCATCGTAGAATCCATCATAGAATCCATCCTAGAATCCATCGTAGAATCCATCCTAGAATCCATCGTAGAATCCATCGTAGAATCCATCGTAGAATCCATCGTAGAATCCAACATAGAATCCATCATAGAATCCATCGTAGAATCCATCATAGAATCCATCGTAGAATCCATCGTAGAATCCATCGTAGAATCCATAGTAGAATGCATCGTAGAATCCATCGTAGAATCCATCCTAGAATCCATCGTAGAATCCATCGTAGAATCCATCGTAGAATCCATCGTAGAATCCATCGTAGAATCCATCGTAGAATCCATCGTAGAATCCATCCTAGAATCCATCACAGAATCCATCGTAGAATCCATCGTAGAATCCATCGTAGAATCCATCGTAGAATCCATCGTAGAATCCATCGTAGAATCCATCATAGAATCCATCCTAGAATCCATCGTAGAATCCATCCTAGAATCCATCGTAGAATCCATCGTAGAATCCATCGTAGAATCCATCGTAGAATCCAACATAGAATCCATCATAGAATCCATCGTAGAATCCATCATAGAATCCATCGTAGAATCCATCGTAGAATCCATCGTAGAATCCATCGTAGAATCCATCGTAGAATCCATCCTAGAATCCATCCTAGAATCCATCGTAGAATCCATCGTAGAATCCATCATAGAATCCATCATAGAATCCAACATAGAATCCATCGTAGAATCCATCGTAGAATCCATTGTAGAATCCATCGTAGAATCCATCGTAGAATCCATCCTAGAATCCATCCTAGAATCCATCGTAGAATCCATCGTAGAATCCATCGTAGAATCCATCGTAGAATCCATCGTAGAATCCATCGTAGAATCCATCGTAGAATCCATCGTAGAATCCATCGTAGAATCCATCATGGAATCCATCGTAGAATCCATCGTAGAATCCATCGTAGAATCCATCGTAGAATCCATCATAGAATCCATCGTAGAATCCATCGTAGAATCCATCGTAGAATCCATCGTAGAATCCATCCTAGAATCCATCGTAGAATCCATCCTAGAATCCATCCTAGAATCCATCGTAGAATCCATCCTAGAATCCATCCTAGAATCCATCGTAGAATCCATCGTAGAATCCATCGTAGAATCCATCGTAGAATCCATCGTAGAATCCATCATAGAATCCATCATAGAATCCATCCTAGAATCCATCCTAGAATCCATCCTAGAATCCATCCTAGAATCCATCGTAAAATCCATCGTAGAATCCATCGTAGAATCCATCGTAGAATCCATCGTAGAATCCATCGTAGAATCCATCGTAGAATCCATCGTAGAATCCATCACAGAATCCATCGTAGAATCCATCATAGAATCCATCATAGAATCCATCGTAAAATCCATCGTAGAATCCATCCTAGAATCCATCGTAGAATCCATCGTAGAATCCATCGTAGAATCCATCGTAGAATCCATCGTAGAATCCATCCTAGAATCCATCCTAGAATCCATCGTAGAATCCATCCTAGAATCCATCGTAGAATCCATCTTAGAATCCATCCTAGAATCCATCCTAGAATCCATCATAGAATCCATCGTAGAATCCATCGTAGAATCCATCATAGAATCCATCGTAGAATCCATCATAGAATCCATCGTAGAATCCATCGTAGAATCCATCGTAGAATCCATCCTAGAATCCATCATAGAATCCATCCTAGAATCCATCCTAGAATCCATCCTAGAATCCATCCTAGAATCCATCCTAGAATCCATCGTAGAATCCATCGTAGAATCCATCCTAGAATCCATCCTAGAATCCATCGTAGAATCCATCGTAGAATCCATCGTAGAATCCATCGTAGAATCCATCGTAGAATCCATCGTAGAATCCATCCTAGAATCCATCGTAGAATCCATCGTAGAATCCATCGTAGAATCCATCGTAGAATCCATCGTAGAATCCATCCTAGAATCCATCCTAGAATCCATCCTAGAATCCATCCTAGAATCCATCCTAGAATCCATCCTAGAATCCATCGTAGAATCCATCGTAGAATCCATCGTAGAATCCATCGTAGAATCCATCGTAGAATCCATCGTAGAATCCATCGTAGAATCCATCGTAGAATCCATCGTAGAATCCATCGTAGAATCCATCACAGAATCCATCGTAGAATCCATCGTAGAATCCATCGTAGAATCCATCACAGAATCCATCACAGAATCCATCGTAGAATCCATCACAGAATCCATCGTAGAATCCATCGTAGAATCCATCGTAGAATCCATCGTAGAATCCATCGTAGAATCCATCACAGAATCCATCACAGAATCCATCACAGAATCCATCGTAGAATCCATCGTAGAATCCATCGTAGAATCCATCGTAGAATCCATCGTAGAATCCATCGTAGAATCCATCGTAGAATCCATCGTAGAATCCATCGTAGAATCCATCGTAGAATCCATCGTAGAATCCATCGTAGAATCCATCGTAGAATCCATCGTAGAATCCATCGTAGAATCCATCACAGAATCCATCACAGAATCCATCGTAGAATCCATCGTAGAATCCATCGTAGAATCCATCGTAGAATCCATCGTAGAATCCATCGTAGAATCCATCGTAGAATCCATCGTAGAATCCATCGTAGAATCCATCGTAGAATCCATCGTAGAATCCATCGTAGAATCCATCGTAGAATCCATCGTAGAATCCATCGTAGAATCCATCCTAGAATCCATCCTAGAATCCATCGTAGAATCCATCCTAGAATCCATCGTAGAATCCATCGTAGAATCCATCGTAGAATCCATCGTAGAATCCATCGTAGAATCCATCGTAGAATCCATCGTAGAATCCATCGTAGAATCCATCGTAGAATCCATCGTAGAATCCATCCTAGAATCCATCCTAGAATCCATCCTAGAATCCATCCTAGAATCCATCGTAGAATCCATCGTAGAATCCATCGTAGAATCCATCGTAGAATCCATCGTAGAATCCATCGTAGAATCCATCGTAGAATCCATCACAGAATCCATCGTAGAATCCATCGTAGAATCCATCGTAGAATCCATCACAGAATCCATCACAGAATCCATCGTAGAATCCATCGTAGAATCCATCGTAGAATCCATCACAGAATCCATCGTAGAATCCATCGTAGAATCCATCACAGAATCCATCGTAGAATCCATCGTAGAATCCATCGTAGAATCCATCGTAGAATCCATCGTAGAATCCATCACAGAATCCATCACAGAATCCATCACAGAATCCATCACAGAATCCATCGTAGAATCCATCGTAGAATCCATCGTAGAATCCATCGTAGAATCCATCGTAGAATCCATCGTAGAATCCATCGTAGAATCCATCGTAGAATCCATCCTAGAATCCATCCTAGAATCCATCCTAGAATCCATCGTAGAATCCATCCTAGAATCCATCGTAGAATCCATCGTAGAATCCATCGTAGAATCCATCGTAGAATCCATCGTAGAATCCATCGTAGAATCCATCCTAGAATCCATCGTAGAATCCATCGTAGAATCCATCCTAGAATCCATCGTAGAATCCATCGTAGAATCCATCGTAGAATCCATCGTAGAATCCATCGTAGAATCCATCGTAGAATCCATCGTAGAATCCATCCTAGAATCCATCCTAGAATCCATCCTAGAATCCATCCTAGAATCCATCCTAGAATCCATCGTAGAATCCATCGTAGAATCCATCGTAGAATCCATCGTAGAATCCATCGTAGAATCCATCGTAGAATCCATCGTAGAATCCATCGTAGAATCCATCGTAGAATCCATCACAGAATCCATCACAGAATCCATCGTAGAATCCATCGTAGAATCCATCGTAGAATCCATCGTAGAATCCATCACAGAATCCATCGTAGAATCCATCGTAGAATCCATCACAGAATCCATCGTAGAATCCATCGTAGAATCCATCGTAGAATCCATCGTAGAATCCATCGTAGAATCCATCACAGAATCCATCACAGAATCCATCACAGAATCCATCACAGAATCCATCGTAGAATCCATCGTAGAATCCATCGTAGAATCCATCGTAGAATCCATCGTAGAATCCATCGTAGAATCGATCGTAGAATCCATCCTAGAATCCATCCTAGAATCCATCGTAGAATCCATCGTAGAATCCATCGTAGAATCCATCGTAGAATCCATCGTAGAATCCATCGTAGAATCCATCGTAGAATCCATCGTAGAATCCATCGTAGAATCCATCGTAGAATCCATCACAGAATCCATCGTAGAATCCATCGTAGAATCCATCGTAGAATCCATCACAGAATCCATCACAGAATCCATCGTAGAATCCATCGTAGAATCCATCGTAGAATCCATCGTAGAATCCATCACAGAATCCATCGTAGAATCCATCGTAGAATCCATCACAGAATCCATCGTAGAATCCATCGTAGAATCCATCGTAGAATCCATCGTAGAATCCATCGTAGAATCCATCGTAGAATCCATCACAGAATCCATCACAGAATCCATCGTAGAATCCATCGTAGAATCCATCGTAGAATCCATCGTAGAATCCATCGTAGAATCCATCGTAGAATCCATCGTAGAATCCATCCTAGAATCCATCCTAGAATACATCCTAGAATCCATCGTAGAATCCATCCTAGAATCCATCCTAGAATCCATCGTAGAATCCATCGTAGAATCCATCGTAGAATCCATCGTAGAATCCATCGTAGAATCCATCGTAGAATCCATCCTAGAATCCATCGTAGAATCCATCGTAGAATCCATCCTAGAATCCATCGTAGAATCCATCATGGAATCCATCATGGAATCCATCGTAGAATCCATCGTAGAATCCATCGTAGAATCCATCGTAGAATCCATCGTAGAATCCATCGTAGAATCCATCGTAGAATGCATCGTAGAATCCATCGTAGAATCCATCGTAGAATGCATCGTAGAATGCATCGTAGAATCCATCGTAGAATCCATCGTAGAATCCATCGTAGAATCCATCGTAGAATGCATCGTAGAATGCATCGTAGAATGCATCGTAGAATCCATCGTAGAATCCATCGTAGAATGCATCGTAGAATCCATCGTAGAATCCATCGTAGAATCCATCGTAGAATCCATCGTAGAATGCATCGTAGAATGCATCGTAGAATGCATCGTAGAATCCATCGTAGAATCCATCGTAGAATGCATCGTAGAATAAATCGTAGAATCCATCGTAGAATGCATCGTAGAATGCATCGTAGAATCCATCGTAGAATGCATCGTAGAATGCATCGTAGAATGCATCGTAGAATCCATCGTAGAATGCATCGTAGAATCCATCGTAGAATCCATCGTAGAATCCATCGTAGAATGCATCGTAGAATCCATCGTAGAATGCATCGTAGAATCCATCGTAGAATCCATCGTAGAATGCATCGTAGAATCCATCGTAGAATCCATCGTAGAATGCATCGTAGAATCCATCGTAGAATCCATCGTAGAATGCATCGTAGAATGCATCGTAGAATCCATCGTAGAATGCATCGTAGAATCCATCGTAGAATCCATCGTAGAATCCATCGTAGAATCCATCGTAGAATCCATCGTAGAATGCATCGTAGAATGCATCGTAGAATCCATCGTAGAATCCATCGTAGAATCCATCGTAGAATCCATCGTAGAATCCATCGTAGAATCCATCGTAGAATCCATCGTAGAATCCATCGTAGAATCCATCGTAGAATCCATCCTAGAATCCATCCTAGAATCCATCCTAGAATCCATCCTAGAATCCATTCTAGAATCCATTCTAGAATCCATCCTAGAATCCATCCTAGAATCCATCCTAGAATCCATCCTAGAATCCATCGTAGAATCCATCATAGAATCCATCATAGAATCCATCGTAGAATCCATCATAGAATCCATCATAGAATCCATCATAGAATCCATCATAGAATCCATCGTAGAATCCATCGTAGAATCCATCGTAGAATCCATCATAGAATCCATCATAGAATCCATCATAGAATCCATCATAGAATCCATCATAGAATCCATCATAGAATCCATCATAGAATCCATCCTAGAATCCATCGTAGAATCCATCGTAGAATCCATCGTAGAATCCATCATAGAATCCATCATAGAATCCATCGTAGAATCCATCATAGAATCCATCATAGAATCCATCGTAGAATCCATCATAGAATCCATCGTAGAATCCATCATAGAATCCATCATAGAATCCATCGTAGAATCCATCATAGAATCCATCATAGAATCCATCATAGAATCCATCGTAGAATCCATCATAGAATCCATCATAGAATCCATCATAGAATCCATCATAGAATCCATCATAGAATCCATCGTAGAATCCATCGTAGAATCCATCGTAGAATCCATCGTAGAATCCATCGTAGAATCCATCATAGAATCCATCATAGAATCCATCGTAGAATCCATCGTAGAATCCATCGTAGAATCCATCATAGAGTCCATCATAGAATCCATCGTAGAATCCATCATAGAATCCATCATAGAATCCATCATAGAATCCATCATAGAATCCATCATAGAATCCATCATAGAATCCATCGTAGAATCCATCGTAGAATCCATCATAGAATCCATCGTAGAATCCATCATAGAATCCATCATAGAATCCATCATAGAATCCATCATAGAATCCATCATAGAATCCATCATAGAATCCATCGTAGAATCCATCATAGAATCCATCGTAGAATCCATCATAGAATCCATCGTAGAATCCATCGTAGAATCCATCATAGAATCCATCATAGAATCCATCGTAGAATCCATCGTAGAATCCATCGTAGAATCCATCATAGAATCCATCATAGAATCCATCATAGAATCCATCGTAGAATCCATCGTAGAATCCATCGTAGAATCCATCGTAGAATCCATCATAGAATCCATCATAGAATCCATCGTAGAATCCATCGTAGAATCCATCATAGAATCCATCATAGAATCCATCGTAGAATCCATCGTAGAATCCATCGTAGAATCCATCATAGAATCCATCATAGAATCCATCATAGAATCCATCGTAGAATCCATCATAGAATCCATCATAGAATCCATCATAGAATCCATCGTAGAATCCATCGTAGAATCCATCGTAGAATCCATCATAGAATCCATCGTAGAATCCATCGTAGAATCCATCGTAGAATCCATCACAGAATCCATCATAGAATCCATCGTAGAATCCATCGTAGAATCCATCATAGAATCCATCGTAGAATCCATCATAGAATCCATCGTAGAATCCATCGTAGAATCCATCATAGAATCCATCATAGAATCCATCGTAGAATCCATCATAGAATCCATCGTAGAATCCATCGTAGAATCCATCGTAGAATCCATCGTAGAATCCATCGTAGAATCCATCCTAGAATCCATCGTAGAATCCATCCTAGAATCCATCCTAGAATCCATCGTAGAATCCATCCTAGAATCCATCCTAGAATCCATCGTAGAATCCATCGTAGAATCCATCGTTGAATCCATCGTAGAATCCATCCTAGAATCCATCCTAGAATCCATCCTAGAATCCATCCTAGAATCCATCCTAGAATCCATCCTAGAATCCATCCTAGAATCCATCGTAGAATCCATCGTAGAATCCATCGTAGAATCCATCGTAGAATCCATCGTAGAATCCATCGTAGAATCCATCGTAGAATCCATCACAGAATCCATCGTAGAATCCATCATAGAATCCATCATAGAATCCATCGTAGAATCCATCGTAGAATCCATCGTAGAATCCATCCTAGAATCCATCGTAGAATCCATCGTAGAATCCATCGTAGAATCCATCGTAGAATCCATCGTAGAATCCATCGTAGAATCCATCCTAGAATCCATCCTAGAATCCATCGTAGAATCCATCCTAGAATCCATCGTAGAATCCATCATAGAATCCATCCTAGAATCCATCCTAGAATCCATCATAGAATCCATCGTAGAATCCATCGTAGAATCCATCATAGAATCCATCGTAGAATCCATCATAGAATCCATCGTAGAATCCATCGTAGAATCCATCGTAGAATCCATCCTAGAATCCATCATAGAATCCATCCTAGAATCCATCCTAGAATCCATCCTAGAATCCATCCTAGAATCCATCGTAGAATCCATCGTAGAATCCATCGTAGAATCCATCGTAAAATCCATCGTAGAATCCATCGTAGAATCCATCGTAGAATCCATCCTAGAATCCATCGTAGAATCCATCGTAGAATCCATCGTAGAATCCATCGTAGAATCCATCGTAGAATCCATCCTAGAATCCATCCTAGAATCCATCCTAGAATCCATCGTAGAATCCATCCTAGAATCCATCGTAGAATCCATCGTAGAATCCATCGTAGAATCCATCGTAGAATCCATCGTAGAATCCATCGTAGAATCCATCGTAGAATCCATCGTAGAATCCATCGTAGAATCCATCGTAGAATCCATCACAGAATCCATCGTAGAATCCATCGTAGAATCCATCGTAGAATCCATCACAGAATCCATCACAGAATCCATCGTAGAATCCATCGTAGAATCCATCGTAGAATCCATCGTAGAATCCATCACAGAATCCATCGTAGAATCCATCGTAGAATCCATCACAGAATCCATCGTAGAATCCATCGTAGAATCCATCGTAGAATCCATCGTAGAATCCATCGTAGAATCCATCGTAGAATCCATCGTAGAATCCATCGTAGAATCCATCGTAGAATCCATCCTAGAATCCATCCTAGAATCCATCGTAGAATCCATCCTAGAATCCATCCTAGAATCCATCGTAGAATCCATCGTAGCATCCATCGTAGAATCCATCGTAGAATCCATCGTAGAATCCATCGTAGAATCCATCCTAGAATCCATCCTAGAATCCATCGTAGAATCCATCGTAGAATCCATCGTAGAATCCATCGTAGAATCCATCGTAGAATCCATCGTAGAATCCATCGTAGAATCCATCGTAGAATCCATCGTAGAATGCATCGTAGAATGCATCGTAGAATCCATCGTAGAATCCATCGTAGAATGCATCGTAGAATGCATCGTAGAATCCATCGTAGAATCCATCGTAGAATCCATCGTAGAATCCATCGTAGAATGCATCGTAGAATGCATCGTAGAATGCATCGTAGAATCCATCGTAGAATCCATCGTAGAATGCATCGTAGAATCCATCGTAGAATCCATCGTAGAATCCATCGTAGAATGCATCGTAGAATGCATCGTAGAATCCATCGTAGAATCCATCGTAGAATCCATCGTAGAATGCATCGTAGAATGCATCGTAGAATGCATCGTAGAATGCATCGTAGAATGCATCGTAGAATCCATCGTAGAATCCATCGTAGAATGCATCGTAGAATGCATCGTAGAATCCATCGTAGAATGCATCGTAGAATGCATCGTAGAATGCATCGTAGAATCCATCGTAGAATCCATCGTAGAATGCATCGTAGAATCCATCGTAGAATCCATCGTAGAATGCATCGTAGAATGCATCGTAGAATCCATCGTAGAATGCATCGTAGAATGCATCGTAGAATGCATCGTAGAATCCATCGTAGAATGCATCGTAGAATCCATCGTAGAATCCATCGTAGAATCCATCGTAGAATGCATCGTAGAATCCATCGTAGAATGCATCGTAGAATCCATCGTAGAATCCATCGTAGAATGCATCGTAGAATCCATCGTAGAATCCATCGTAGAATGCATCGTAGAATCCATCGTAGAATCCATCGTAGAATGCATCGTAGAATGCATCGTAGAATCCACCGTAGAATGCATCGTAGAATCCATCGTAGAATCCATCGTAGAATCCATCGTAGAATCCATCGTAGAATGCATCGTAGAATCCATCGTAGAATGCATCGTAGAATCCATCGTAGAATCCATCGTAGAATCCATCACAGAATCCATCGTAGAATCCATCGTAGAATCCATCGTAGAATCCATCGTAGAATCCATCGTAGAATCCATCGTAGAATCCATCGTAGAATCCATCGTAGAATCCATCGTAGAATCCATCGTAGAATCCATCCTAGAATCCATCCTAGAATCCATCCTAGAATCCATCGTAGAATCCATCCTAGAATCCATCGTAGAATCCATCGTAGAATCCATCGTAGAATCCATCGTAGAATCCATCGTAGAATCCATCGTAGAATCCATCGTAGAATCCATCGTAGAATCCATCCTAGAATCCATCCTAGAATCCATCCTAGAATCCATCCTAGAATCCATCCTAGAATCCATCGTAGAATCCATCGTAGAATCCATCGTAGAATCCATCGTAGAATCCATCGTAGAATCCATCGTAGAATCCATCGTAGAATCCATCGTAGAATCCATCGTAGAATCCATCGTAGAATCCATCGTAGAATCCATCGTAGAATCCATCGTAGAATCCATCGTAGAGTCCATCGTAGAGTCCATCGTAGAATCCATCGTAGAATCCATCGTAGAATCCATCGTAGAATCCATCCTAGAATCCATCCTAGAATCCATCATAGAATCCATCGTAGAATCCATCGTAGAATCCATCGTAGAATCCATCGTAGAATCCATCGTAGAATCCATCGTAGAATCCATCGTAGAATCCATCGTAGAATCCATCGTAGAATCCATCGTAGAATCCATCACAGAATCCATCACAGAATCCATCACAGAATCCATCACAGAATCCATCACAGAATCCATCGTAGAATCCATCGTAGAATCCATCGTAGAATCCATCGTAGAATCCATCGTAGAATCCATCGTAGAATCCATCGTAGTTTCCATCGTAGAATCCATCATAGAATCCATCACAGAATCCATCACAGAATCCATCGTAGAATCCATCGTAGAATCCATCGTAGAATCCATCCTAGAATCCATCACAGAATCCATCACAGAATCCATCACAGAATCCATCACAGAATCCATCACAGAATCCATCACAGAATCCATCAGAGAATCCATCACAGAATCCATCATAGAATCCATCACAGAATCCATCATAGAATCCATCACAGAATCCATCGTAGAATCCATCGTAGAATCCATCATAGAATCCATCATAGAATCCATCATAGAATCCATCATAGAATCCATCATAGAATCCATCGTAGAATCCATCGTAGAATCCATCGTAGAATCCATCACAGAATCCATCCTAGAATCCATCCTAGAATCCATCCTAGAATCCATCCTAGAATCCATCCTAGAATCCATCCTAGAATCCATCCTAGAATCCATCCTAGAATCCATCCTAGAATCCATCCTAGAATCCATCCTAGAATCCATCACAGAATCCATCCTAGAATCCATCCTAGAATCCATCACAGAATCCATCCTAGAATCCATCGTAGAATCCATCCTAGAATCCATCCTAGAATCCATTCTAGAATCCATCCTAGAATCCATCCTAGAATCCATCCTAGAATCCATCCTAGAATCCATCGTAGAATCCATCATAGAATCCATCATAGAATCCATCGTAGAATCCATCATAGAATCCATCATAGAATCCATCATAGAATCCATCATAGAATCCATCGTAGAATCCATCGTAGAATCCATCATAGAATCCATCGTAGAATCCATCATAGAATCCATCGTAGAATCCATCGTAGAATCCATCATAGAATCCATCATAGAATCCATCATAGAATCCATCATAGAATCCATCATAGAATCCATCGTAGAATCCATCATAGAATCCATCGTAGAATCCATCATAGAATCCATCATAGAATCCATCGTAGAATCCATCATAGAATCCATCATAGAATCCATCATAGAATCCATCATAGAATCCATCGTAGAATCCATCATAGAATCCATCATAGAATCCATCGTAGAATCCATCATAGAATCCATCATAGAATCCATCATAGAATCCATCGTAGAATCCATCATAGAATCCATCATAGAATCCATCATAGAATCCATCATAGAATCCATCATAGAATCCATCATAGAATCCATCGTAGAATCCATCGTAGAATCCATCGTAGAATCCATCGTAGAATCCATCATAGAATCCATCATAGAATCCATCATAGAATCCATCGTAGAATCCATCGTAGAATCCATCATAGAATCCATCATAGAGTCCATCATAGAATCCATCGTAGAATCCATCATAGAATCCATCATAGAATCCATCATAGAATCCTTCATAGAATCCACCATAGAATCCATCATAGAATCCATCGTAGAATCCATCATAGAATCCATCGTAGAATCCATCATAGAATCCATCGTAGAATCCATCATAGAATCCATCATAGAATCCATCATAGAATCCATCATAGAATCCATCATAGAATCCATCATAGAATCCATCGTAGAATCCATCATAGAATCCATCATAGAATCCATCATAGAATCCATCGTAGAATCCATCGTAGAATCCATCATAGAATCCATCATAGAATCCATCATAGAATCCATCGTAGAATCCATCGTAGAATCCATCATAGAATCCATCGTAGAATCCATCATAGAATCCATCGTAGAATCCATCGTAGAATCCATCGTAGAATCCATCGTAGAATCCATCATAGAATCCATCATAGAATCCATCGTAGAATCCATCGTAGAATCCATCATAGAATCCATCATAGAATCCATCGTAGAATCCATCGTAGAATCCATCGTAGAATCCATCATAGAATCCATCATAGAATCCATCATAGAATCCATCGTAGAATCCATCATAGAATCCATCGTAGAATCCATCATAGAATCCATCGTAGAATCCATCATAGAATCCATCATAGAATCCATCATAGAATCCATCATAGAATCCATCGTAGAATACATCATAGAATCCATCATAGAATCCATCGTAGAATCCATCATAGAATCCATCGTAGAATCCATCATAGAATCCATCATAGAATCCATCGTAGAATCCATCATAGAATCCATCGTATAATCCATCATAGAATCCATCATAGAATCCATCGTAGAATCCATCATAGAATCCATCATAGAATCCATCATAGAATCCATCGTAGAATCCATCGTAGAATCCATCATAGAATCCATCGTAGAATCCATCATAGAATCCATCATAGAATCCATCGTAGAATCCATCGTAGAATCCATCATAGAATCCATCATAGAATCCATCGTAGAATCCATCGTAGAATCCATCGTAGAATCCATCATAGAATCCATCATAGAATCCATCGTAGAATCCATCGTAGAATCCATCGTAGAATCCATCGTAGAATCCATCGTAGAATCCATCGTAGAATCCATCATAGAATCCATCGTAGAATCCATCATAGAATCCATCGTAGAATCGATCGTAGAATCCATCCTAGAATCCATCATAGAATCCATCATAGAATCCATCGTAGAATCCATCATAGAATCCATCGTAGAATCCATCGTAGAATCCATCGTAGAATCCATCATAGAATCCATCATAGAATCCATCATAGAATCCATCATAGAATCCATCATAGAATCCATCATAGAATCCATCATAGAATCAATCGTAGAATCCATCATAGAATCCATCATAGAATCCATCATAGAATCCATCGTAGAATCCATCGTAGAATCCATCGTAGAATCCATCGTAGAATCCATCGTAGAATCCATCGTAGAATCCATCACAGAATCCATCATAGAATCCATCGTAGAATCCATCGTAGAATCCAACATAGAATCCATCGTAGAATCCATCATAGAATCCATCGTAGAATCCATCGTAGAATCCATCATAGAATCCATCATAGAATCCATCGTAGAATCCATCATAGAATCCATCGTAGAATCCATCATAGAATCCATCGTAGAATCCATCATAGAATCCATCATAGAATCCATCGTAGAATCCATCATAGAATCCATCATAGAATCCATCATAGAATCCATCGTAGAATCCATCATAGTATCCATCGTAGAATCCATCATAGAATCCATCGTAGAATCCATCGTAGAATCCATCATAGAATCCATCATAGAATCCATCATAGAATCCATCATAGAATCCATCGTAGAATCCATCGTAGAATCCATCATAGAATCCATCATAGAATCCATCGTATAATCCATCATAGAATCCATCATAGAATCCATCGTAGAATCCATCATAGAATCCATCATAGAATCCATCATAGAATCCATCGTAGAATCCATCATAGAATCCATCGTAGAATCCATCGTAGAATCCATCATAGAATCCATCGTAGAATCCATCATAGAATCCATCGTAGAATCCATCATAGAATCCATCGTAGAATCCATCATAGAATCCATCATAGAATCCATCATAGAATCCATCGTAGAATCCATCATAGAATCCATCATAGAATCCATCATAGAATCCATCGTAGAATCCATCATAGAATCCATCGTAGAATCCATCGTAGAATCCATCATAGAATCCATCATAGAATCCATCATAGAATCCATCATAGAATCCATCGTAGAATCCATCGTAGAATCCATCATAGAATCCATCGTAGAATCCATCATAGAATCCATCGTAGAATCCATCATAGAATCCATCATAGAATCCATCGTAGAATCCATCATAGAATCCATCGTATAATCCATCATAGAATCCATCATAGAATCCATCGTAGAATCCATCATAGAATCCATCATAGAATCCATCGTAGAATCCATCATAGAATCCATCGTAGAATCCATCATAGAATCCATCGTAGAATCCATCATAGAATCCATCGTAGAATCCATCGTAGAATCCATCATAGAATCCATCGTAGAATCCATCATAGAATCCATCATAGAATCCATCATAGAATCCATCATAGAATCCATCATAGAATCCA
Organism: Anser brachyrhynchus; assembly: GCF_964034855.1. NCBI lineage: Eukaryota > Metazoa > Chordata > Aves > Anseriformes > Anatidae > Anser > Anser brachyrhynchus. Next base: position 55,070 of record NW_027664137.1, read on the forward strand.
TCATAGAATCCATCATAGAATCCATCGTAGAATCCCTCATAGAATCCATCCTAGAATCCATCGTAGAATCCATCATAGAATCCATCATAGAATCCATCGTAGAATCCCTCATAGAATCCATCATAGAATCCATCGTAGAATCCATCATAGAATCCATCGTAGAATCCATCGTAGAATCCCTCATAGAATCCATCGTAGAATCCATCGTAGAATCCATCGTAGAATCCATCGTAGAATCCATCGTAGAATCCATCGTAGAATCCATCGTAGAATCCATCGTAGAATCCATCATAGAATCCATCGTAGAATCCATCGTAGAATCCATCGTAGAATCCATCGTAGAATCCATCATAGAATCCATCATAGAATCCATCATAGAATCCATCGTAGAATCCATCATAGAATCCATCGTAGAATCTATCATAGAATCCATCATAGAATCCATCATAGAATCCATCGTAGAATCCATCATAGAATCCATCATAGAATCCATCATAGAATCCATCGTAGAATCCATCATAGAATCCATCGTAGAATCCATCGTAGAATCCATCGTAGAATCCATCATAGAATCCATCATAGAATCCATCATAGAATCCATCGTAGAATCCATCATAGAATCCATCATAGAATCCATCATAGAATCCATCATAGAATCCATCATAGAATCCATCATAGAATCCATCGTAGAATCCATCATAGAATCCATCGTAGAATCCATCATAGAATCCATCATAGAATCCATCGTAGAATCCATCATAGAATCCATCATAGAATCCATCGTAGAATCCATCATAGAATCCATCATAGAATCCATCATAGAATCCATCGTAGAATCCATCCTAGAATCCATCATAGAATCCATCATAGAATCCATCATAGAATCCATCATAGAATCCATCCTAGAATCCATCCTAGAATCCATCCTAGAATCCATCGTAGAATCCATCGTAGAATCCATCATAGAATCCATCATAGAATCCATCATAGAATCCATCATAGAATCCATCGTAGAATCCATCATAGAATCCATCGTAGAATCCATCATAGAATCCATCATAGAATCCATCGTAGAATCCATCATAGAATCCATCGTAGAATCCATCGTAGAATCCATCATAGAATCCATCATAGAATCCATCGTAGAATCCATCGTAGAATCCATCGTAGAATCCATCATAGAATCCATCGTAGAATCCATCATAGAATCCATCGTAGAATCCATCATAGAATCCATCGTAGAATCCATCGTAGAATCCATCGTAGAATCCATCATAGAATCCATCATAGAATCCATCGTAGAATCCATCATAGAATCCATCGTAGAATCCATCGTAGAATCCATCATAGAATCCATCATAGAATCCATCGTAGAATCCATCATAGAATCCATCGTAGAATCCATCATAGAATCCATCGTAGAATCCATCATAGAATCCATCATAGAATCCATCATAGAATCCATCATAGAATCCATCATAGAATCCATCATAGAATCCATCGTAGAATCCATCGTAGAATCCATCATAGAAACCATCGTAGAATCCATCGTAGAATCCATCATAGAATCCATCGTAGAATCCATCATAGAATCCATCATAGAATCCATCATAGAATCCATCGTAGAATCCATCGTAGAATCCATCGTAGAATCCATCACAGAATCCATCATAGAATCCATCATAGAATCCATCGTAGAATCCATCATAGAATCCATCGTAGAATCCATCGTAGAATCCATCATAGAATCCATCATAGAATCCATCATAGAATCCATCGTAGAATCCATCGTAGAATCCATCGTAGAATCCATCATAGAATCCATCATAGAATCCATCATAGAATCCATCATAGAATCCATCGTAGAATCCATCGTAGAATCCATCATAGAATCCATCATAGAATCCATCGTAGAATCCATCATAGAATCCATCGTAGAATCCATCCTAGAATCCATCATAGAATCCATCGTAGAATCCATCATAGAATCCATCATAGAATCCATCCTAGAATCCATCCTAGAATCCATCATAGAATCCATCGTAGAATCCATCGTAGAATCCATCGTAGAATCCATCGTAGAATCCATCATAGAATCCATCGTAGAATCCATCGTAGAATCCATCATAGAATCCATCATAGAATCCATCATAGAATCCATCATAGAATCCATCGTAGAATCCATCGTAGAATCCATCATAGAATCCATCATAGAATCCATCATAGAATCCATCGTAGAATCCATCGTAGAATCCATCATAGAATCCATCATAGAATCCATCATAGAATCCATCATAGAATCCATCGTAGAATCCATCATAGAATCCATCGTAGAAACCATCGTAGAATCCATCATAGAATCCATCATAGAATCCATCGTAGAATCCATCATAGAATCCATCGTAGAATCCATCATAGAATCCATCATAGAATCCATCATAGAATCCATCGTAGAATCCATCATAGAATCCATCGTAGAATCCATCATAGAATCCATCATAGAATCCATCGTAGAATCCATCATAGAATCCATCGTAGAATCCATCGTAGAATCCATCATAGAATCCATCATAGAATCCATCGTAGAATCCATCATAGAATCCATCATAGAATTCATCATAGAATCCATCGTAGAATCCATCATAGAATCCATCATAGAATCCATCATAGAATCCATCATAGAATCCATCATAGAATCCATCATAGAATCCATCGTAGAATCCATCGTAGAATCCATCGTAGAATCCATCATAGAATCCATCATAGAATCCATCGTAGAATCCATCATAGAATCCATCGTAGAATCCATCATAGAATCCATCATAGAATCCATCATAGAATCCATCATAGAATCCATCATAGAATCCATCATAGAATCCATCGTAGAATCCATCATAGAATCCATCATAGAATCCATCATAGAATCCATCGTAGAATCCATCGTAGAATCCATCGTAGAAACCATCATAGAATCCATCATAGAATCCATCATAGAATCCATCGTAGAATCCATCATAGAATCCATCGTAGAATCCATCGTAGAATCCATCATAGAATCCATCATAGAATCCATCATAGAATCCATCATAGAATCCATCGTAGAATCCATCATAGAATCCATCGTAGAATCCATCATAGAATCCATCGTAGAATCCATCATAGAATCCATCGTAGAATCCATCATAGAATCCATCATAGAATCCATCATAGAATCCATCGTAGAATCCATCGTAGAATCCATCATAGAATCCATCATAGAATCCATCGTAGAATCCATCATAGAATCCATCGTAGAATCCATCGTAGAATCCATCATAGAATCCATCATAGAATCCATCATAGAATCCATCATAGAATCCATCGTAGAATCCATCATAGAATCCATCATAGAATCCATCATAGAATCCATCGTAGAATCCATCATAGAATCCATCATAGAATCCATCGTAGAATCCATCGTAGAATCCATCGTAGAATCCATCATAGAATCCATCATAGAATCCATCGTAGAATCCATCATAGAATCCATCGTAGAATCCATCGTAGAATCCATCATAGAATCCATCATAGAATCCATCATAGAATCCATCGTAGAATCCATCATAGAATCCATCGTAGAATCCATCATAGAATCCATCGTAGAATCCATCATAGAATCCATCATAGAATCCATCGTAGAATCCATCATAGAATCCATCGTAGAATCCATCGTAGAATCCATCATAGAATCCATCGTAGAATCCATCATAGAATCCATCATAGAATCCATCGTAGAATCCATCATAGAATCCATCGTAGAATCCATCATAGAATCCATCATAGAATCCATCATAGAATCCATCATAGAATCCATCGTAGAATCCATCATAGAATCCATCGTAGAATCCATCATAGAATCCATCATAGAATCCATCATAGAATCCATCGTAGAATCCATCGTAGAATCCATCGTAGAAACCATCATAGAATCCATCATAGAATCCATCATAGAATCCATCGTAGAATCCATCATAGAATCCATCGTAGAATCCATCGTAGAATCCATCATAGAATCCATCATAGAATCCATCATAGAATCCATCATAGAATCCATCGTAGAATCCATCATAGAATCCATCGTAGAATCCATCATAGAATCCATCGTAGAATCCATCATAGAATCCATCGTAGAATCCATCATAGAATCCATCATAGAATCCATCATAGAATCCATCATAGAATCCATCGTAGAATCCATCATAGAATCCATCATAGAATCCATCGTAGAATCCATCATAGAATCCATCGTAGAATCCATCGTAGAATCCATCATAGAATCCATCATAGAATCCATCATAGAATCCATCATAGAATCCATCGTAGAATCCATCATAGAATCCATCATAGAATCCATCATAGAATCCATCGTAGAATCCATCATAGAATCCATCATAGAATCCATCGTAGAATCCATCGTAGAATCCATCGTAGAATCCATCATAGAATCCATCATAGAATCCATCGTAGAATCCATCATAGAATCCATCATAGAATCCATCATAGAATCCATCGTAGAATCCATCATAGAATCCATCGTAGAATCCATCATAGAATCCATCGTAGAATCCATCATAGAATCCATCATAGAATCCATCATAGAATCCATCATAGAATCCATCATAGAATCCATCATAGAATCCATCGTAGAATCCATCGTAGAATCCATCATAGAATCCATCCTAGAATCCATCCTAGAATCCATCGTAGAATCCATCCTAGAATCCATCCTAGAATCCATCATAGAATCCATCCTAGAATCCATCATAGAATCCATCCTAGAATCCATCGTAGAATCCATCGTAGAATCCATCCTAGAATCCATCGTAGAATCCATCATAGAATCCATCCTAGAATCCATCATAGAATCCATCCTAGAATCCATCGTAGAATCCATCATAGAATCCATCATAGAATGCATCGTAGAATCCATCATAGAATCCATCATAGAATCCATCATAGAATCCATCATAGAATCCATCGTAGAATCCATCATAGAATCCATCATAGAATCCATCGTAGAATCCATCATAGAATCCATCATAGAATCCATCGTAGAATCCATCATAGAATCCATCATAGAATCCATCATAGAATCCATCGTAGAATCCATCATAGAATCCATCATAGAATCCATCGTAGAATACATCATAGAATCCATCATAGAATCCATCATAGAATCCATCGTAGAATCCATCCAGAATCCATCATAGAATCCATTATAGAATCCATCGTAGAATCCATCATAGAATCCATCGTAGAATCCATCATAGAATCCATCATAGAATCCATCATAGAATCCATCATAGAATCCATCATAGAATCCATCGTAGAATCCATCATAGAATCCATCGTAGAATCCATCGTAGAATCCATCATAGAATCCATCATAGAATCCATCGTAGAATCCATCATAGAATCCATCGTAGAATCCATCATAGAATCCATCATAGAATCCATCGTAGAATCCATCATAGAATCCATCATAGAATCCATCATAGAATCCATCGTAGAATCCATCGTAGAATCCATCGTAGAATCCATCATAGAATCCATCGTAGAATCCATCGTAGAATCCATCGTAGAATCCATCGTAGAATCCATCATAGAATCCATCATAGAATCCATCATAGAATCCATCGTAGAATCCATCATAGAATCCATCATAGAATCCATCGTAGAATCCATCGTAGAATCCATCGTAGAATCCATCGTAGAATCCATCATAGAATCCATCGTAGAATCCATCGTAGAATCCATCGTAGAATCCATCGTAGAATCCATCGTAGAATCCATCGTAGAATCCATCATAGAATCCATCGTAGAATCCATCGTAGAAATCCATCGTAGAATCCATCGTAGAATCCATCGTAGAATCCATCGTAGAATCCATCATAGAATCCATCGTAGAATCCATCGTAGAATCCATCGTAGAATCCATCATAGAATCCATCGTAGAATCCATCGTAGAATCCATCATAGAATCCATCGTAGAATCCATCGTAGAATCCATCATAGAATCCATCATAGAATCCATCATAGAATCCATCATAGAATCCATCATAGAATCCATCATAGAATCCATCATAGAATCCATCGTAGAATCCATCATAGAATCCATCGTAGAATCCATCATAGAATCCATCGTAGAATCCATCATAGAATCCATCATAGAATCCATCATAGAATCCATCATAGAATCCATCGTAGAATCCATCATAGAATCCATCGTAGAATCCATCATAGAATCCATCGTAGAATCCATCGTAGAATCCATCGTAGAATCCATCGTAGAATCCATCATAGAATCCATCGTAGAATCCATCGTAGAATCCATCGTAGAATCCATCGTAGAATCCATCGTAGAATCCATCGTAGAATCCATCGTAGATCCATCATAGAATCCATCATAGAATCCATCGTAGAATCCATCGTAGAATCCATCGTAGAATCCATCATAGAATCCATCGTAGAATCCATCGTAGAATCCATCATAGAATCCATCATAGAATCCATCGTAGAATCCATCGTAGAATCCATCATAGAATCCATCATAGAATCCATCATAGAATCCATCGTAGAATCCATCATAGAATCCATCGTAGAATCCATCATAGAATCCATCATAGAATCCATCGTAGAATCCATCATAGAATCCATCATAGAATCCATCGTAGAATCCATCATAGAATCCATCGTAGAATCCATCATAGAATCCATCATAGAATCCATCGTAGAATCCATCATAGAATCCATCATAGAATCCATCGTAGAATCCATCATAGAATCCATCATAGAATCCATCGTAGAATCCATCATAGAATCCATCATAGAATCCATCGTAGAATCCATCATAGAATCCATCGTAGAATCCATCCTAGAATCCATCATAGAATCCATCGTAGAATCCATCATAGAATCCATCATAGAATCCATCTAGAATCCATCATAGAATCCATCATAGAATCCATCGTAGAATCCATCGTAGAATCCATCATAGAATCCATCATAGAATCCATCTAGAATCCATCATAGAATCCATCATAGAATCCATCATAGAATCCATCATAGAATCCATCGTAGAATCCATCGTAGAATCCATCATAGAATCCATCATAGAATCCATCATAGAATCCATCGTAGAATCCATCGTAGAATCCATCATAGAATCCATCATAGAATCCATCATAGAATCCATCGTAGAATCCATCATAGAATCCATCGTAGAATCCATCGTAGAATCCATCATAGAATCCATCGTAGAATCCATCATAGAATCCATCATAGAATCCATCATAGAATCCATCGTAGAATCCATCGTAGAATCCATCGTAGAATCCATCGTAGAATCCATCATAGAATCCATCATAGAATCCATCATAGAATCCATCATAGAATCCATCATAGAATCCATCGTAGAATCCATCGTAGAATCCATCATAGAATCCATCATAGAATCCATCATAGAATCCATCGTAGAATCCATCGTAGAATCCATCATAGAAACCATCATAGAATCCATCATAGAATCCATCATAGAATCCATCGTAGAATCCATCATAGAATCCATCGTAGAATCCATCGTAGAATCCATCATAGAATCCATCATAGAATCCATCATAGAATCCATCATAGAATCCATCATAGAATCCATCATAGAATCCATCGTAGAATCCATCATAGAATCCATCGTAGAATCCATCATAGAATCCATCATAGAATCCATCGTAGAATCCATCATAGAATCCATCGTAGAATCCATCATAGAATCCATCGTAGAATCCATCGTAGAATCCATCCTAGAATCCATCATAGAATCCATCATAGAATCCATCATAGAATCCATCATAGAATCATCATAGAATCCATCGTAGAATCCATCATAGAATCCATCATAGAATCCATCATAGAATCCATCATAGAATCCATCATAGAATCGATCATAGAATCCATCGTAGAATCCATCATAGAATCCATCGTAGAATCCATCGTAGAATCCATCATAGAATCCATCGTAGAATCCATCATAGAATCCATCGTAGAATCCATCATAGAATCCATCATAGAATCCATCATAGAATCCATCATAGAATCCCATCGTAGAATCCATCATAGAATCCATCGTAGAATCCATCATAGAATCCATCATAGAATCCATCATAGAATCCATCATAGAATCCATCGTAGAATCCATCATAGAATCCATCATAGAATCCATCGTAGAATCCATCATAGAATCCATCGTAGAATCCATCGTAGAATCCATCGTAGAATCCATCATAGAATCCATCATAGAATCCATCATAGAATCCATCGTAGAATCCATCGTAGAATCCATCATAGAATCCATCATAGAATCCATCGTAGAATCCATCATAGAATCCATCATAGAATCCATCGTAGAATCCATCGTAGAATCCATCATAGAATCCATCGTAGAATCCATCGTAGAATCCATCGTAGAATCCATCGTAGAATCCATCATAGAATCCATCATAGAATCCATCATAGAATCCATCATAGAATCCATCATAGAATCCATCATAGAATCCATCGTAGAATCCATCGTAGAATCCATCGTAGAATCCATCATAGAATCCATCATAGAATCCATCATAGAATCCATCGTAGAATCCATCATAGAATCCATCATAGAATCCATCATAGAATCCATCATAGAATCCATCATAGAATCCATCATAGAATCCATCGTAGAATCCATCATAGAATCCATCGTAGAATCCATCATAGAATCCATCGTAGAATCCATCATAGAATCCATCGTAGAATCCATCGTAGAATCCATCATAGAATCCATCGTAGAATCCATCGTAGAATCCATCATAGAATCCATCGTAGAATCCATCGTAGAATCCATCGTAGAATCCATCATAGAATCCATCATAGAATCCATCATAGAATCCATCATAGAATCCATCATAGAATCCATCATAGAATCCATCGTAGAATCCATCATAGAATCCATCGTAGAATCCATCATAGAATCCATCATAGAATCCATCATAGAATCCATCGTAGAATCCATCATAGAATCCATCGTAGAATCCATCATAGAATCCATCGTAGAATCCATCATAGAATCCATCGTAGAATCCATCATAGAATCCATCATAGAATCCATCATAGAATCCATCATAGAATCCATCATAGAATCCATCGTAGAATCCATCATAGAATCCATCATAGAATCCATCATAGAATCCATCATAGAATCCATCGTAGAATCCATCTAGAATCCATCATAGAATCCATCATAGAATCCATCGTAGAATCCATCGTAGAATCCATCATAGAATCCATCATAGAATCCATCGTAGAATCCATCATAGAATCCATCGTAGAATCCATCATAGAATCCATCATAGAATCCATCATAGAATCCATCATAGAATCCATCGTAGAATCCATCATAGAATCCATCGTAGAATCCATCATAGAATCCATCGTAGAATCCATCTAGAATCCATCATAGAATCCATCATAGAATCCATCGTAGAATCCATCGTAGAATCCATCATAGAATCCATCGTAGAATCCATCATAGAATCCATCATAGAATCCATCGTAGAATCCATCATAGAATCCATCGTAGAATCCATCGTAGAATCCATCGTAGAATCCATCATAGAATCCATCGTAGAATCCATCGTAGAATCCATCGTAGAATCCATCATAGAATCCATCATAGAATCCATCATAGAATCCATCGTAGAATCCATCGTAGAATCCATCGTAGAATCCATCATAGAATCCATCGTAGAATCCATCGTAGAATCCATCGTAGAATCCATCGTAGAATCCATCGTAGAATCCATCGTAGAATCCATCGTAGAATCCATCGTAGAATCCATCGTAGAATCCATCGTAGAATCCATCGTAGAATCCATCGTAGAATCCATCGTAGAATCCATCATAGAATCCATCATAGAATCCATCGTAGAATCCATCGTAGAATCCATCGTAGAATCCATCATAGAATCCATCATAGAATCCATCATAGAATCCATCGTAGAATCCATCGTAGAATCCATCATAGAATCCATCATAGAATCCATCATAGAATCCATCGTAGAATCCATCGTAGAATCCATCGTAGAATCCATCATAGAATCCATCGTAGAATCCATCGTAGAATCCATCATAGAATCCATCATAGAATCCATCATAGAATCCATCGTAGAATCCATCGTAGAATCCATCATAGAATCCATCATAGAATCCATCATAGAATCCATCGTAGAATCCATCGTAGAATCCATCAGTAGAATCCATCATAGAATCCATCATAGAATCCATCATAGAATCCATCATAGAATCCATCGTAGAATCCATCATAGAATCCATCGTAGAATCCATCATAGAATCCATCGTAGAATCCATCATAGAATCCATCATAGAATCCATCATAGAATCCATCATAGAATCCATCATAGAATCCATCATAGAATCCATCGTAGAATCCATCGTAGAATCCATCATAGAATCCATCATAGAATCCATCATAGAATCCATCATAGAATCCATCGTAGAATCCATCATAGAATCCATCATAGAATCCATCATAGAATCCATCATAGAATCCATCATAGAATCCATCATAGAATCCATCGTAGAATCCATCGTAGAATCCATCGTAGAATCCATCGTAGAATCCATCGTAGAATCCATCGTAGAATCCATCGTAGAATCCATCATAGAATCCATCGTAGAATCCATCGTAGAATCCATCGTAGAATCCATCGTAGAATCCATCGTAGAATCCATCGTAGAATCCATCGTAGAATCCATCATAGAATCCATCGTAGAATCCATCATAGAATCCATCGTAGAATCCATCGTAGAATCCATCATAGAATCCATCGTAGAATCCATCATAGAATCCATCGTAGAATCCATCATAGAATCCATCATAGAATCCATCGTAGAATCCATCGTAGAATCCATCGTAGAATCCATCGTAGAATCCATCATAGAATCCATCATAGAATCCATCGTAGAATCCATCGTAGAATCCATCGTAGAATCCATCGTAGAATCCATCATAGAATCCATCATAGAATCCATCATAGAATCCATCGTAGAATCCATCATAGAATCCATCGTAGAATCCATCGTAGAATCCATCGTAGAATCCATCATAGAATCCATCATAGAATCCATCGTAGAATCCATCATAGAATCCATCATAGAATCCATCGTAGAATCCATCATAGAATCCATCGTAGAATCCATCATAGAATCCATCATAGAATCCATCATAGAATCCATCATAGAATCCATCGTAGAATCCATCATAGAATCCATCGTAGAATCCATCATAGAATCCATCGTAGAATCCATCATAGAATCCATCGTAGAATCCATCGTAGAATCCATCATAGAATCCATCGTAGAATCCATCATAGAATCCATCATAGAATCCATCATAGAATCCATCATAGAATCCATCATAGAATCCATCGTAGAATCCATCATAGAATCCATCGTAGAATCCATCGTAGAATCCATCATAGAATCCATCGTAGAATCCATCGTAGAATCCATCATAGAATCCATCGTAGAATCCATCATAGAATCCATCGTAGAATCCATCATAGAATCCATCGTAGAATCCATCGTAGAATCCATCGTAGAATCCATCGTAGAATCCATCGTAGAATCCATCATAGAATCCATCATAGAATCCATCGTAGAATCCATCATAGAATCCATCATAGAATCCATCGTAGAATCCATCATAGAATCCATCATAGAATCCATCGTAGAATCCATCATAGAATCCATCGTAGAATCCATCGTAGAATCCATCGTAGAATCCATCGTAGAATCCATCGTAGAATCCATCGTAGAATCCATCGTAGAATCCATCATAGAATCCATCGTAGAATCCATCGTAGAATCCATCGTAGAATCCATCATAGAATCCATCGTAGAATCCATCGTAGAATCCATCGTAGAATCCATCATAGAATCCATCGTAGAATCCATCGTAGAATCCATCGTAGAATCCATCGTAGAATCCATCGTAGAATCCATCGTAGAATCCATCGTAGAATCCATCGTAGAATCCATCGTAGAATCCATCATAGAATCCATCGTAGAATCCATCGTAGAATCCATCGTAGAATCCATCGTAGAATCCATCGTAGAATCCATCATAGAATCCATCATAGAATCCATCATAGAATCCATCATAGAATCCATCGTAGAATCCATCGTAGAATCCATCGTAGAATCCATCATAGAATCCATCGTAGAATCCATCGTAGAATCCATCGTAGAATCCATCATAGAATCCATCGTAGAATCCATCGTAGAATCCATCGTAGAATCCATCGTAGAATCCATCGTAGAATCCATCGTAGAATCCATCGTAGAATCCATCATAGAATCCATCAGTAGAATCCATCGTAGAATCCATCATAGAATCCATCGTAGAATCCATCATAGAATCCATCATAGAATCCATCGTAGAATCCATCATAGAATCCATCATAGAATCCATCGTAGAATCCATCATAGAATCCATCGTAGAATCCATCATAGAATCCATCATAGAATCCATCGTAGAATCCATCGTAGAATCCATCATAGAATCCATCGTAGAATCCATCATAGAATCCATCGTAGAATCCATCATAGAATCCATCGTAGAATCCATCATAGAATCCATCATAGAATCCATCGTAGAATCCATCGTAGAATCCATCATAGAATCCATCATAGAATCCATCGTAGAATCCATCATAGAATCCATCGTAGAATCCATCGTAGAATCCATCATAGAATCCATCATAGAATCCATCATAGAATCCATCATAGAATCCATCGTAGAATCCATCATAGAATCCATCGTAGAATCCATCATAGAATCCATCGTAGAATCCATCGTAGAATCCATCATAGAATCCATCATAGAATCCATCGTAGAATCCATCGTAGAATCCATCATAGAATCCATCGTAGAATCCATCATAGAATCCATCGTAGAATCCATCGTAGAATCCATCATAGAATCCATCGTAGAATCCATCATAGAATCCATCATAGAATCCATCGTAGAATCCATCGTAGAATCCATCGTAGAATCCATCATAGAATCCATCGTAGAATCCATCGTAGAATCCATCATAGAATCCATCATAGAATCCATCGTAGAATCCATCGTAGAATCCATCGTAGAATCCATCATAGAATCCATCATAGAATCCATCGTAGAATCCATCGTAGAATCCATCATAGAATCCATCGTAGAATCCATCGTAGAATCCATCGTAGAATCCATCGTAGAATCCATCGTAGAATCCATCGTAGAATCCATCGTAGAATCCATCGTAGAATCCATCGTAGAATCCATCATAGAATCCATCGTAGAATCCATCATAGAATCCATCGTAGAATCCATCGTAGAATCCATCATAGAATCCATCGTAGAATCCATCATAGAATCCATCGTAGAATCCATCGTAGAATCCATCGTAGAATCCATCATAGAATCCATCGTAGAATCCATCATAGAATCCATCGTAGAATCCATCGTAGAATCCATCGTAGAATCCATCGTAGAATCCATCGTAGAATCCATCATAGAATCCATCATAGAATCCATCATAGAATCCATCGTAGAATCCATCGTAGAATCCATCATAGAATCCATCATAGAATCCATCATAGAATCCATCAATCGTAGAATCCATCGTAGAATCCATCATAGAATCCATCGTAGAATCCATCGTAGAATCCATCGTAGAATCCATCGTAGAATCCATCGTAGAATCCATCATAGAATCCATCGTAGAATCCATCGTAGAATCCATCGTAGAATCCATCATAGAATCCATCATAGAATCCATCATAGAATCCATCGTAGAATCCATCGTAGAATCCATCATAGAATCCATCATAGAATCCATCGTAGAATCCATCGTAGAATCCATCGTAGAATCCATCATAGAATCCATCGTAGAATCCATCGTAGAATCCATCATAGAATCCATCGTAGAATCCATCGTAGAATCCATCGTAGAATCCATCGTAGAATCCATCGTAGAATCCATCAGTAGAATCCATCATAGAATCCATCATAGAATCCATCGTAGAATCCATCATAGAATCCATCGTAGAATCCATCGTAGAATCCATCATAGAATCCATCATAGAATCCATCGTAGAATCCATCATAGAATCCATCATAGAATCCATCATAGAATCCATCATAGAATCCATCGTAGAATCCATCGTAGAATCCATCGTAGAATCCATCGTAGAATCCATCATAGAATCCATCGTAGAATCCATCATAGAATCCATCATAGAATCCATCGTAGAATCCATCATAGAATCCATCATAGAATCCATCATAGAATCCATCGTAGAATCCATCATAGAATCCATCATAGAATCCATCGTAGAATCCATCAGTAGAATCCATCGTAGAATCCATCATAGAATCCATCGTAGAATCCATCGTAGAATCCATCGTAGAATCCATCATAGAATCCATCATAGAATCCATCGTAGAATCCATCGTAGAATCCATCAGTAGAATCCATCGTAGAATCCATCATAGAATCCATCGTAGAATCCATCATAGAATCCATCGTAGAATCCATCATAGAATCCATCATAGAATCCATCGTAGAATCCATCATAGAATCCATCGTAGAATCCATCATAGAATCCATCATAGAATCCATCATAGAATCCATCATAGAATCCATCGATAGAATCCATCGTAGAATCCATCGTAGAATCCATCGTAGAATCCATCATAGAATCCATCATAGAATCCATCGTAGAATCCATCATAGAATCCATCGTAGAATCCATCGTAGAATCCATCATAGAATCCATCGTAGAATCCATCATAGAATCCATCGTAGAATCCATCGTAGAATCCATCGTAGAATCCATCATAGAATCCATCGTAGAATCCATCATAGAATCCATCGTAGAATCCATCGTAGAATCCATCATAGAATCCATCGTAGAATCCATCGTAGAATCCATCATAGAATCCATCGTAGAATCCATCATAGAATCCATCATAGAATCCATCGTAGAATCCATCATAGAATCCATCGTAGAATCCATCGTAGAATCCATCATAGAATCCATCATAGAATCCATCATAGAATCCATCATAGAATCCATCGTAGAATCCATCGTAGAATCCATCAGTAGAATCCATCGTAGAATCCATCGTAGAATCCATCAGTAGAATCCATCGTAGAATCCATCGTAGAATCCATCGTAGAATCCATCGTAGAATCCATCATAGAATCCATCGTAGAATCCATCAGTAGAATCCATCATAGAATCCATCGTAGAATCCATCATAGAATCCATCGTAGAATCCATCGTAGAATCCATCATAGAATCCATCGTAGAATCCATCATAGAATCCATCGATAGAATCCATCATAGAATCCATCGTAGAATCCATCAGTAGAATCCATCGTAGAATCCATCGTAGAATCCATCGTAGAATCCATCGTAGAATCCATCATAGAATCCATCGTAGAATCCATCGTAGAATCCATCAGTAGAATCCATCGTAGAATCCATCGTAGAATCCATCAGTAGAATCCATCGTAGAATCCATCGTAGAATCCATCATAGAATCCATCGTAGAATCCATCATAGAATCCATCGTAGAATCCATCAGTAGAATCCATCGTAGAATCCATCATAGAATCCATCGTAGAATCCATCAGTAGAATCCATCGTAGAATCCATCATAGAATCCATCGTAGAATCCATCGTAGAATCCATCGTAGAATCCATCGTAGAATCCATCGTAGAATCCATCATAGAATCCATCAGTAGAATCCATCAGTAGAATCCATCGTAGAATCCATCGTAGAATCCATCGTAGAATCCATCGTAGAATCCATCGTAGAATCCATCATAGAATCCATCGTAGAATCCATCGTAGAATCCATCGTAGAATCCATCGTAGAATCCATCGTAGAATCCATCGTAGAATCCATCATAGAATCCATCATAGAATCCATCAGTAGAATCCATCGTAGAATCCATCGTAGAATCCATCGTAGAATCCATCATAGAATCCATCATAGAATCCATCGTAGAATCCATCGTAGAATCCATCATAGAATCCATCGTAGAATCCATCAGTAGAATCCATCGTAAGAATCCATCATAGAATCCATCGTAGAATCCATCATAGAATCCATCATAGAATCCATCGTAGAATCCATCATAGAATCCTCATAGAATCCATCGTAGAATCCATCATAGAATCCATCGTAGAATCCATCATAGAATCCATCATAGAATCCATCGTAGAATCCATCGTAGAATCCATCAGTAGAATCCATCGTAGAATCCATCATAGAATCCATCATAGAATCCATCATAGAATCCATCATAGAATCCATCGTAGAATCCATCATAGAATCCATCGTAGAATCCATCGATAGAATCCATCATAGAATCCATCGTAGAATCCATCGTAAGAATCCATCATAGAATCATCGTAGAGTCCATCGTAGAATCCATCATAGAATCCATCATAGAATCCATCATAGAATCCATCATAGAATCCATCGTAGAATCCATCATAGAATCCATCGTAGAATCCATCATAGAATCCATCGTAGAATCCATCGTAGAATCCATCATAGAATCCATCGTAGAATCCATCGTAGAATCCATCGTAGAAATCCATCGTAGAATCCATCGTAGAATCCATCATAGAATCCATCGTAGAAATCCATCGATAGAATCCATCGAATCATCGTAGAATCCATCATAGATCCATATAGAATCCATCGTAGAATCCATCATAGAATCCATCTTAGAATCCATCAGTAGAATCCATCGTAGAATCCATCGTAGAATCCATCATAGAATCCATCATAGAATCCATCGTAGAATCCATCGTAGAAATCCATCATAGAATCCATCGTAGAATCCATCGTAGAATCCATCATAGAATCCATCGTAGAATCCATCGTAGAATCCATCGTAGAATCCATCGTAGAATCCATCGTAGAATCCATCGTAGAATCCATCGTAGAATCCATCATAGAATCCATCGTAGAATCCATCGTAGAATCCATCGTAGAATCCATCGTAGAATCCATCATAGAATCCATCGTAGAATCCATCGTAGAATCCATCATAGAATCCATCGTAGAATCCATCATAGAATCCATCGTAGAATCCATCGTAGAATCCCATCGTAGAATCCATCATAGACCTAGAATCCATCATAGAATCCATCGTAGAATCCATCGTAGAATCCATCGTAGAATCCATCGTAGAATCCATCGTAGAATCCATCATAGAATCCATCGTAGAATCCATCATAGAATCCATCGTAGAATCATCGTAGAATCCATCGTAGAATCCATCATAGAATCCATCATAGAATCCATCGTAGAATCCATCGTAGAATCCATCGTAGAATCCATCATAGAATCCATCGTAGAATCCATCATAGAATCCATCGTAGAATCCATCGTAGAATCCATCATAGAATCCATCGTAGAATCCATCATAGAATCCATCATAGAATCCATCGTAGAATCCATCGTAGAATCCATCATAGAATCCATCATAGAATCCATCGTAGAATCCATCGTAGAATCCATCGTAGAATCCATCATAGAATCCATCGATAGAATCCATCATAGAAATCCATCATAGAATCCATCATAGAATCCATCGTAGAATCATCAGAATCCATCGTAGAATCATCGAATCCTCGTAGAATCCATCATAGAATCCATCGTAGAATCCATCGTAGAATCCATCGTAGAATCCATCAGTAGAATCCATCGATAGAATCCATCGTAGAATCCATCGTAGAATCCATCGTAGAATCCATCTAGAATCCCATCGTAGAATCCATCGTAGAAATCCATCGTAGAATCCATCATAGAATCCATCGTAGAATCCATCAGTAGAATCCATCATAGAATCCATCATAGAATCCATCATAGAATCCATCGTAGAATCCATCATAGAAATCCATCGTAGAATCCATCATAGAATCCATCATAGAATCCATCGTAGAATCCATCGATAGAATCCATCGTAGAATCGATAGAAATCCATCATAGAATCCATCAGTAGAATCCATCGTAGAATCCATCGTAGAATCCATCGATAGAATCCATCATAGAATCCATCATAGAATCCATCGTAGAATCCATCGTAGAATCCATCGTAGAATCCATCAGTAGAATCCATCATAGAATCCATCATAGAATCCATCATAGAATCCATCATAGAATCCATCAGTAGAATCCATCGTAGAATCATAAGAAATCCATCGTAGAATCCATCGTAGAATCCATCGTAGAATCCATCGTAGAATCCATCATAGAATCCATCATAGAATCCATCGTAGAATCCATCGTAGAATCCATCGTAGAATCCATCATAGAATCCATCATATCCATCATAGAATCCATCGTAGAATCCATCGTAGAATCCATCATAGAATCCATCGTAGAATCCATCGTAGAATCCATCATAGAATCCATCAGTAGAATCCATCATAGAATCCATCTAGAATCCATCTAGAATCCATCATAGAATCCATCGTAGAATCCATCGTAGAATCCATCGTAGATCCATCGTAGAATCCATCTAGAATCCATCTAGAATCCATCGTAGAATCCATCGAGAATCCATCGTAGAATCCATCGTAGAATCCATCGTAGAATCCATCGTAGAATCCATCGTAGAATCCATCGTAGATCATTCCCATCGTAGAATCCATCATAGAATCCATCGTAGAATCCATCGTAGAATCCATCGTAGAATCCATCGTAGAATCCATCGTAGAATCCATCGTAGAATCCATGTAGAATCCATCATAGAATCCAATCGTAGAATCCATCCTAGAATCCATCATAGAATCCATCCTAGAATCCATCCTAGAATCCATCCTAGAATCCTCTAGAACCCATCGAGAATCCCATCGTAGAATCCATCGTAGAATCCATCGTAGAATCCATCGTAGAATCCATCGTAGAATCCAACGTAGAATCCATCGTAGAATCCATCGTAGAATCCATCGTAGAATCCATCGTAGAATCCATCGTAGAATCTCCATTCGTAGAATCCATCGTAGAATCCATCGTAGAATCCATCGTAGAATCTTCCGTAGAATCCATCGTAGAATCCATCCTAATCCATCGCTAGAATCCATCGTAGAATCCATCGTAGAATCCATCCGTAGAATCCATCGTAGAATCCATCGTAGAATCCATCGTAGAATCCCATCGTAGAATCCATCGTAGAATCCATCGGTAGAATCCATCGTAGAATGCCATCGTAGAATGCCATCGTAGAATCCATCGTAGAATCCATCGTAGAATCCATCGTAGAATCCATCGTAGAATCCATCGTAGAATCCATCCGTAGAATCCAGCTAGATAGAATCCATCGTAGAATCCATCGTAGAATCCATCGTAGAATCCATCGTAGAATCCATCGTAGAATCCATCGTAGAATCCATCGTAGAATCCATCGTAGAATGCATCGTAGAATGCATCGTAGAATCCATCGTAGAATCCATCGTAGAATCATCGTAGAATCCATCGTAGAATCCATCGTAGAATCCATCGTAGAATCCATCGTAGAATCCATCGTAGAATCCATCGTAGAATCCATCGTAGAATCCATCGTAGAATCCATCGTAGAATCCATCGTAGAATCCATCGTAGAATCCATCGTAGAATCCTCCGTAGAATCCATCGTAGAATCCATCGTAGAATCCATCGTAGAATCCATCGTAGAATCCATCGTAGCAGAATCCATCGTAGAATCCATCACGTAGAATCCATCGTAGAATCCATCGTAGAATCCATCGTAGAATCCATCATAGAATCCATCGTAGAATCCATCATAGAATCCATCGTAGAATCCATCATAGAAACCATCATAGAATCCATCGTAGAATCCATCGTAGAATCCATCGTAGAATCCATCATAGAATCCATCGTAGAATCCATCATAGAATCCATCGTAGAATCCATCGTAGAATCCATCGTAGAATCCATCATAGAATCCATCATAGAATCCATCATAGAATCCATCGTAGAATCCATCGTAGAATCGCATCGTAGAATCCATCATAGAATCCATCGTAAGAATCCATCGTAGAATCCATCGTAGAATCCATCATAGAATCCATCGTAGAATCCATCGTAGAATCCATCATAGAATCCATCATAGAATCCATCAGTAGAATCCATCGTAGAATCCATCGTAGAATCCATCGTAATCCATCGTAGAATCCATCAGTAGAATCCATCAGTAGAATCCATCAGTAGAATCCATCGTAGAATCCTAGAATCCATCGTAGAATCCATCATAGAATCCATCATAGAATCCATCGTAGAATCCATCGTAGAATCCATCGTAGAATCCATCGTAGAATCCATCATAGAATCCATCATAGGAATCCATCATAGAATCCATCTTAGAATCCATCATAGAATCCATCATAGAATCCATCGTAGAATCCATCGTAGAATCCATCGTAGAATCCATCGTAGAATCCATCGTAGAATCCATCGATAGAATCCATCGTAGAATCCATCGTAGAATCCATCGTAGAATCCATCGTAGAATCCATCGTAGAATCCATCGTAGAATCCATCATAGAATCCATCGTAGAATCCATCGTAGAATCCATCGTAGAATCCATCGTAGAATCCATCGTAGAATCCATCGTAGAATCCATCGTAGAATCCATCGTAGAATCCATCATAGAATCCATCATAGAATCCATCATAGAATCCATCAGTAGAATCCATCGTAGAATCCATCGTAGAATCCATCGTAGAATCCATCGTAGAATCCATCATAGAATCCATCCATCTAGAATCCATCGTAGAATCCATCGTAGAATCCATCGTAGAATCCATCATAGAATCCATCGTAGAATCCATCGTAGAATCCATCGTAGAATCCATCGTAGAATCCATCGTAGAATCCATCGTAGAATCCATCATAGAATCCATCGTAGAATCCATCGTAGAATCCATCGTAGAATCCATCGTAGAATCCATCGTAGAATCCATCGTAGAATCCATCGTAGAATCCATCGTAGAATCCATCGTAGAATCCATCCGTAGAATCCATCATAGAATCCATCCTAGAATTCGTCCTAGAATCCATCCTAGAATCCATCCTAGAACCCATCACAGAACCATCGTAGAATCCATCGTAGAATCCATCGTAGAATCCATCGTAGAATCCATCGTAGAATCCAACGTAGAATCCATCGTAGAATCCATCGTAGAATCCATCGTAGAATCCATCGTAGAATCCATCGTAGAATCCATCGTAGAATCCATCGTAGAATCCATCGTAGAATCCATCCTAGAATCATCCTAGAATCCATCCTAGAATCCATCCTAGAATCCATCGTAGAATCCATCGTAGAATCCATCCTAGAATCCATCGTAGAATCATCGTAGAATCCATCGTAGAATCCATCGTAGAATCCATCGTAGAATCCATCGTAGAATCCATCGTAGAATCCATCGTAGAATCCATCGTAGAATCCATCGTAGAATCCCATCGTAGAATCCATCGTAGAATCCATCGTAGAATCCGATGCGTAGAATCCATCGTAGAATCCATCGTAGAATCCATCGTAGAATCCATCGTTAGAATCATCGTAGATCATCGTAGAATCCATCGTAGAATCCATCGTAGAATGCATCGTAGAATGCCATCGTAGAATGCCATCGTAGAATGCATCGTAGAATGCATCGTAGAATGCATCGTAGAATGCATCGTAGAATCCATCGCTAGAATCGATCATCGTAGAATCTCAAGTCGTAGAATCCATCGTAGAATCCATCGTAGAATCCATCGTAGAATCCATCGTAGAATCCATCGTAGAATCCATCGTAGAATCCATCGTAGAATCCATCGTAGAATCCATCGTAGAATCCATCGTAGAATCCATCGTAGAATCCATCGTAGAATCCATCGTAGAAGAATCCATCGTAGAATCATCACGTAGAATCCATCGTAGAATCCATCGTAGAATCCATCGTAGGAATCCATCGTTAGGAATCATCGTAGAATCCATCGTAGAATCCATCGTAGAATCCATCGTAGAATCTCAGAAATCATAGAATCCATCAGTAGAATCCATCGTAGATCCATCAGTAGAATCCATCGTTAGAATCCATCATAGAATCCATCGTAGAATCCATCGTAGAATCCATCGTAGAATCCATCCTAGAATCCATCAGTAGAATCCATCGTAGAATCCATCATAGAATCCATCATAGAATCCATCATAGAATCCATCGTAGAATCCATCGTAGAATCCGATCGTAGAATCCATCGTAGAATCCATCATAGAATCCATCGTAGAATCCATCGTAGAATCCATCGTAGAATCCATCGTAGAATCCATCATAGAATCCATCGTAGAATCCATCATAGAATCCATCATAGAATCCATCATAGAATCCATCGTAGAATCCATCGTAGAATCCATCATAGAATCCATCATAGAATCCATCGATCAGAATCCATCGTAGAATCCATCGTAGAATCCATCGTAGAATCCATCGTAGAATCCATCGTAGAATCCATCATAGAATCCATCAGTAGAATCCATCGTAGAATCCATCGTAGAATCCATCTAGAATCCATCGTAGAATCCATCGTAGAATCCATCAGTAGAATCCATCGTAGAATCCATCGTAGAAATCCATCGTAGAATCCAT
>NW_027664136.1:0-18416 GCF_964034855.1 Anser brachyrhynchus
AACCCCTTATACCCCGATCACCCCCCAGTAACCCCTCAGTTACCCCCCCAGGGGGCTAATTACCCCCCCCACACCCTAATTACCCCCCCCACCCTAATTAACCCCTCCCACACCCCTAATTAACCCCTCCCACACCCCAATCACCCCCCTACACACCCCGTCGCCCCCCCGATTAACCCCTTACACCCCGATCACCCCCCATTACCCCCTCAATTACCCCCCCAGGGGGCTAATTACCCCCCCCCCCCCCCCCCAATTAACCCCCCCCGCCCCAATTAACCCCCCAATTAGCGCCCACCTGCGCACGGCGAGCTGCACGGAGCCCTCGTTGTGCGTGGCCACCATCAGCTCCAGGCGCCCCCCCGGCCCGCGCCGCCTGCGCCAGCGCCAGCTCCAGGCACTGCTCGTAGCTGGGGGGGGGCGGGGAGATTTGGGGCGATTCGGGGCGTTTTGGGGCGATTCGGGGCGGTTTCGGGGTCCCCGCGGGGGTCCCCGGGGGCCGCGGCCCACCTGCGGTCGGTGTGCTGGCGGCTGGGCAGGGCGGCGCCGCGGGCGCGCTCGTGCTGCAGGTAGGCGCCGCGCACCAGCTTCAGCCCCACGCAGGCCCCGAGGCGCTGGGCCCGGCTCAGCACCGCCCCCAGGTCCCCCACGGCGTCCTGGGGGGGCGGCGGGGGGCGGTCGGGGGGGCGCCCCGGACCCACAGCCGAGCCCGGACCCACAGCCGAGCCCGGACCCACAGCCGAGCCCCGGACCCACAGCCGAGCCCGGACCCACAGCCAGCCCGGACCCACAGCTGAGCCCGGACCCATAGCGTGGTGCCCTGCCCCATAACCGAGCCCTGCCCTGTAACCGACCCCTGACCTGTAACCGACCCCCTGACCCAGAACTGACCCCTAACCCATAACTGACCCCTGACCTGTAACCGACCCCTGACCCACAACCGACCCCTGCGCCATAACTGACCTCTGACCTGTAACTGACCCCTGACCTATAACCGACCCCTGACCTGTAACCGACCCCTGACCCAGAACTGACCCCTGACCCATAACTGACCTCTGACCTGTAACTGACCCCTGACCTATAACCGACCCCTGACCCGTAACTGACCCCTGCCCCATAACTGACCCCTGACCCACAACTGACCCCCTGGGGGCCATGGCCTGGGGGCAGGGGGTGGCCGGACCCATAACTCACGCCCTGCCCCACGCCCAGCCCCACATCTCCCCACAGCACCCCACACCCCGCCCCACATCTCCCCACAACCCCGCCCCACATCCAGCCCCACACCTGCCCCCCACCCACCTGCAGGTAGGCCTGCCCCACACCCAGCCCCACACCCAGCCCCCACTCCCCGCCCCACACCCGCACCCACCCGCAGGTAGGCCTGCTGCGTGTGCCAGCCCCACATCTCCCCACACCCTGCCCACACCCAGCCCCACACCTCCCCGCACCCACCCGCAGGTAGGCCTGCTGCGTGTGCCAGACCCACATCTCCCCACACCCAGCCCCACATCTCCCCACACCCGCACCCACCCGCAGGTAGGCCTGCTGCGTGTGCCAGCCCCACATCTCCCCACACCCTGCCCCACCCCCCGCCCCACATCTCCCCGCCCCACATCTCCCCCCACCCACCCGCAGGTAGGCCTGCTGCGTGTGCCAGCCCCACACCCTGCCCCACACCCCGCCCCACATCTCCCTGCCCCACACCCCCACCCCCCGCAGGTAGGCCTGCTGCGTGTGCCAGACCCACGGCGCGGCGCGGTTGTGGCGCCCCATCAGCGCCAGCCCCAGCAGCGTCAGCGCCGCCCGCAGCTCGCTCTGCTCCGCGTCCAGCAGCACCCGCACCCCGCTGCGCGCCGCCGCCTGCGGGGCCGCACGTAGGGGGCAGCCCCACGGATAGGGGGCAGCCCCACGGGTAGGGGGAGACCCACAGGTAGGGGGAGACCCACAGGTAGGGGGCAGGGGCACGGATATGGGGCGGGGGCACGGGTAGGGGGCAGGGACACGGTAGGGGGCAGCCCTACATATAGGGGGCAGCCCCACGGATATGGGGCAGCCCCACAGATAGGGGCGGGGGCACAGGTAGGGGGCAGGGGCACGGCTATGGGGCAGGGATGTGGCTGTAGGGCAGCCCCACAGGTAGGGGCAGCCCCATAGCTATGGGGCAGGGGACACAGGTAGGGGGTGGGGACACAGCTATGGGGCAGGGATGTGGCTATAGGGCATGGACACCGCTATGGGGCAGCCCCATAGCTATGGGGCAGGGACACGGATACGGGGCAGGGACACTTGTGGGGCAGGGGCACGACTATGGGGCAGCCCCACGGATAGGGGGCACGGGCACAGGTAGGGGGTGGGGGCACCGCTATGGGGCAGGGACATGACTATAGGGCAGGGACACGGCTATGGGGCAGCCCCATAGCTATGGGGTAGGGACACAGCTATGGGGCAGGGACGTGACTATAGGGCAGGGACACTGCTATGGGGCTGCCCCATAGCTATGGGGCAGGGACACTTGTGGGGCAGGGACGTCACTATAGGGCAGGGACACGGCTATAGGGCAGCCCCACAGGCAGGGCAGCCCCATAGCTATGGGGCAGGGGCATTTGTGGGGCAGGGGACACTGCTATGGGGCAGGGACATGCCTATGGGGTATGGACCCGGCTATGGGGTCAGGGACGTGGCTATAGGGCAGGGTCGCGGCTATGGGGCAGGGGGCACTTGTGGGGCAGGGACGTGGCCGTGGGGCAGGGACGCAGCTAAGGGGCACGGACGCTTGTAGGGCCGACCCCCCCCAACCCCCCGCGCCGTGGGGCAGCCCCACACCAGCCCCCCCGCCCCCGCCCCCCGCCCCGCTCACCGCCGCCACCCCGTCGAGGCGCTGCAGCGCGGCCCCCAGCTGCGCGTTGTCGCCCGCGCTCAGGCACGAGAAGGCCGGCGCCTGCCGTGGGGAGAGCGTGGGGTGACGTGGGGCAGCTATGGGGCGCTATGGGGCGCTATGGGGCGCTATGGGGCGCTATGGGGCGCTATGGGGGCAGCCGTGGGGGTGGGTGTGGGGCTCACCTCGCCCCCCAGCGCCGCCATCACGCGCTCCACGCTCAGCTCCGAGCCCGGCTCCTCCGCCCGCTGCGACAGCGTCTCCTGCGGGGCCCGCGGGCGCGCTCAGCCCGGCCCTGCCCCACACTTGGGGGGCTGCCCCACACTTGGGGGGCTGCCCCACACTTGGGGGGCTGCCCCACACCTCGGGGGCCGCCCTCCCCCCCCCACTCACGCAGAGGCGGGCGCTCAGCAGGGCCGTCACCTTGAGCTGCATCATGGCCCCCGGCCCCGTGCCGGCCGCCAGCCCCACGCACGCCAGCGCCGCGCGGCCGTTGGCCTCCAGCTGCGGCTCCCTGCGGGCCCCACAGCGCCCCATAGCGCCCCATAGCGCCCCATGGCTGCCCCATAGCGCCCCATAGCGCCCCATAGCGCCCCATAGCTGCCCCATAGCGCCCCATAGCGCCCCATTAGCGCCCCATAGCGCCCCATAGCGCCCCATAGCTGCCCCATAGCTTGCCCCATAGCTGCCCCATAGCGCCCCATAGCGCCCCATAGCGCCCCATAGCGCCCCATAGCTGCCCCCACAGCGCCCCATAGCTGCCCCATAACTGCCCCACAGTGCCCCATAGCTGCCCCCATACCTGCCCCATAGCCGCCCCATCAGCTGCCCACAGTGCCCCCATAGCGCCCCATAGCGCCCCATAGCGCCCCATAGCGCCCCATAGCTGCCCAACAGCGCCCCATAGCTGCCCCATAACTGCCCCACAGTGCCCCATAGCTGCCCCATACCTGCCCCATAGCCGCCCCATAGCTGCCCCACAGTGCCCCATAGTGCCCCATAGCGCCCCATAGCGCCCCATAGCGCCCCATAGTGCCCCATAGCGCCCCATAGCCACCCATAGCGCCCCATAGCTGCCCCATAGCTGCCCCATAGTGCCCCATAGCGCCCCATAGCTGCCCCACATTATGCCCCACACCCACCCCACACCCGCCCCACACCTGCGCCACACCCACCCCACATCGTGCCCCACCCCCACCCCCACACCTGCCCCACACCTTGCCCCATGCCCGCCCCACATCCACCCCACACCTGCCCCACACCTGCCCCCCACCTGCCCCACATCGTGCCCCACCCCCACCCCCACACCTGCCCACACCCGCCCCATGCCCCACCCACACCTCGCCCCCACCTCCCCCACATCGTGCCCCACACACCCACACCCACACCCTGCCCCACACCTTGCCCCATGCTTGCCCCACACCCACCCCCCACCCACCCCCCACCTCGCCCCATGGCCACCGCACAACTGCGCCCACCCCTGCCCCCCACCTGCCCCACATCGTGCCCCACACCCACCCCACACCCTGCCCCACACCTTGCCCCATGCCCACCCCCACATCCACCCCACACCTGCCCCCCACCTGCCCCACACCTCACCCCACACCCCCCCCCCACCCACCCCACACCCCCCCCACCCCCCCACCTGCCCCACACCTGCCCCACACCCACCCCCCACCTCACCCCCACACCCACCCCACACACCTCGCCCCCTACCCCCCCCCCCCCCCCTACCCGCCGTGCTGCCCCCCGTCCTCGTTGGGCAGCGCCAGCAGCGGCCGCAGCCCCAGGGCGCGGAGGCGGCCGGCGGCGCCCTGCAGCTGCGCGGGGGTCTCGCCCCCCACGAAGTGCCCGTAGAAGGAGCCCCGCAGCGCCCGCGCCCACAGCCGCGCCCCCAGCACCCCCGCCGCGACGCCCGCAGCACCTGGGGGGCGGCTATAGGTCAGCTATGGGGTGCTGTGGGGCGCTATGGGGCACTGCGGGGCGGGTATGGGGCGCTATGGGGCGCTATGGGGTGCTATGGGGTGCTATGGGGCAGGTATGGGGTGGGTATGGGGTGGGTATGGGGTGCTACGGGGCACTATGGGGCAGATATGGGACGCTATGGGGCGCTATGGGGCGGATATGGGGCGCTATAGGGTGGGTGTGCGGTGGGTACGGAGTGCTGTGGGGCGCTATGGGGCACTACAGGGCGGATATGGGGCAGGTATGGGGCGCTATGGGGCACTATGGGGCAGGTATGGGGTGCTATGGGGCGGATATGGGGCGCTATGGGGTGGGTGTGGGGCGGGTATGGGGCACTATGGGGCAGGTATGGGGTGCTATGGGGCGCTATGGGGCGCTATGGGGCGCTATGGGGCGCTATGGGGGTGCTATGGGGCGGATATGGGGCGCTATGTGGTGGGTGTGGGATGGGTATGGGGTGCTGTGGGGCGCTATGGGGCACTGCGAGGCGGGTATGGGGCAGGTATGGGGCGCTATGGGGCGCTATGGGGTGGCTATGGGGCGCTGTGGGGCAGCTATGGGGCAGCTATGGGGCAGATATGGGGCGCTATGGGGTGGGTGTGGGGCGGGTATGGGGCACTATGGGGCAGGTATGGGGCGCTGTGGGGCAGCTATGGGGTGGGTATGGGGTGCTATGGGGCACTACGGGGAAGATATGGGGTGCTACGGGGCACCCTATGGGGCACCCTATGGGTCACTATGGGGCACCCTACAGACACCCTACGGGGCGCTATGGGGCCCTATGGGGCACGCTGTGGGGCGCTACGGGACACCCTACGGGACACCCTATGGGGCGCTATGGGGCAGGTATGGGGTGCTATGGGGGGGGCGTGGGGCCCTATGGGGCACCCTGTGGGGCGCTATGGGTCTCGCTATGGGGCGCTATGGGGCACCCTACGGACACCCTACGGGGCACCCCGTGGGGCAGACGCGGGGTCCCAGGGGGTGTCCGGGGGGGGTCCCGGGGGGGTCCCTGGGGTGCCCTGGGGGTGCCCCAGGGGTGTCCCGGGGGTGTCCCGGGGGTGCCCCGGGGGTGTCCCGGGGGTGTCGCAGGGGTGTCCCGGGGGGTCCTGGGGGGGTTGTCCCCGGGGGTGTCCTTGGGTGTCCCTGGGGATCCCGGGGGTGTCCCTGGGGTGCCCTGGGGGTGTCCTGGGGGTTCCCAGGGGTTCCCAGGGGTGTCCCTGGGGTGCCCTGGGGGTCCCTGAGGGTCCCTGGGTGTCCCTGGGTGCCCCTGGGTGCCCCGGGGGTGTCCCAGGGTTCCCTGGGGGTGCCCCGGGGGTGTTGCGGGGGTGTCCCGGGGGGGTCCCTGGGGTGCCCTGGAGGTGCCCTGGGGGTGTCCTGGGGGTGTCCGTGGGGGTCCCTGGGTGCCCCTGGGTGCCCCTGGGGGTCCCTCGGTGCCCCTGGGTGCCCGGGGGGTGTCCCTGGGGGTGTCCCTGGGTGCCCCTGGGTGCCCCTGGGGGTCCCTCGGTGCCCCTGGGTGCCCGGGGGGTGTCCCTGGGGGTGTCCCTGGGTGCCCCTGGGTGCCCCTGGGGGTCCCTCGGTGCCCCTGGGTGCCCGGGGGGTGTCCCTGGGGTGCCCCTGGGGGTGCCCCTGGGTGCCCGGGGGTCCCTGGGTGCCCCGGGGGTGTTGTGGGGGTGTCCCGGGGGTGTCCCTGGGTGCCCCTGGGTGCCCCTGGGTGCCCCTGGGTGTCCGTGGGTGCCCCTGGGTGCCCCGGGGGGGTCCCTGGGGGTGCCCCGGGGGTGTTGTGGGGGTGCCCCTGGGTGCCCCTGGGTGCCCCTGGGGGTCCCTGAGGGTCCCTGGGTGTCCCTGGGTGCCCCTGGGTGCCCCCGGTGCCCTCGGTCCCTCACCGTCTCGGCGTGGCGGCCCAGGCCGGGCACCCCGCAGAGCCGCAGCACGAGCAGCGCCCGCGCCAGCTCCCAGCCGCTGCGCGCCCCCAGCGCCGCCCCCGCGCCGAAGTCCAGGGGGGGCCGGGGGGGGCCTCGGGGGGCCTCGGGCGGCGGCATCGGGCCGGGGGGGGCCGGGGGGGGCCGGGGCCGGGCCTTTAATAGCCCGCGGCGGGCAACCATTAACCGGGGTCGGCCGGGGTCAGGGGGGGGCGGGGGGGGCACGTGGGGGGCACGTGGGGGGGGCACGTGGGGGGGGCACGTGGGGGGCACGTGGGGGGCACGTGGGGGGCACGTGGGGGGGGGCACGTGGGGGGCACGTGGGGGGCAGGGGGCGAAGGGCGCCGGGGGGGGGCGGGAGCGGGGCCGTGACCCGGAGCAGGGGCACGGGGGGGGGGGGGGGGGGGGGGGCCATAGCGGGGCAATGTGTGGGGCAGGGGGCCCCATGGGGGGGCAATGTGTGGGGCAGGGGGCCCCTGTGCCCCATAGCGGGGCAATGTGTGGGGCTGGGGGCCCCTGTGCCCCATAGCGGGGCAATGTGTGGGGCAGGGGGCCCTGTGCCCCATAGCGGGGCAATGTGTGGGGCAGGGGGCCCTGTGCCCCATAGCGGGGCAATGTGTGGGGCAGGGGGCCCCTGCGCCCCACTGATCCCATGCTGTGGGGCAGGAGACCCCATAGTGCAGGGCCCGTGCCCCATAGCGGGGCAATGTGTGGGGCGGGAGACCCCTGCGCCCCATAGCAAGCAAATGTGTGGGGCAGGAACCCTCTGCGCCCCATAGTGAGCCCACACGTGGGGCAGGGGACCCCCGTGCCCCCCCGACCCTGTTCCGTGGGGCAGGGTCTGTGCCCCATAGCGAGCCTGGAGGTGTGGGGCAGGAACCCCCACAGCGCAGGGCCTGCGCCCCACAGCGAGGCGATGTGTGGGGCGGGAGCCCTCCGTGCCCCACTGACCCCATTCCGGGGGGCAGGAGCCCCCACACCCCGCTACCTCTGCCCCATAGCGCGCCCACGTGTGGGGCAGGAGCCCTCCGTGCCCCACTGACCCTGCTCGGTGGGGCAGAGCCCCCCCCCCACGTGTCCCACACCCCACAGCAACCCCGCAATGTGGGGCAGAGCCCCCCCCCCCCCCCACCCCCCCGCTATGGGGCAGAGCCCCCTGCCCCACAACCCCCCCGCTATGGGGCAGAGCCCCCCCTGCCCCACAACCCCTCCCCAAGCACACAGCACCCAGGCCCCTGCTTCCCACGGGTGCTTTATTGGGGGATGCTGTGGGGCAGGAGCTGTGGGGCAGGATCCATGGGGCAGGATCCGTGGGGCCAGCTCCATGGGGCAGGATCCGTGGGGCAGGATCCGTGGGTCGTGCCGTGGGGCAGGATCCGTGGGGCTGGCTCCATGGGTCTGGCTCCATGGGTCGTGCTGTGGGGCAGGATCTGTGGGGCCAGCTCCGTGGGTCACGCCGTGGGGCTGGCTCCATGGGTCGCGCCGTGGGGCAGGATATGTGGGGCAGGATCTGTGGGGCAGGATCCGTGGGGCTGGCTCCGTGGGTCGTGCCGTGGGTCTGGCTCCATGGGTCGTGCTGTGGGGCAGGATCCGTGGGGCAGGATCTGTGGGGCCGGCTCCGTGGGGCTGGCCGTGGGGCAGGCTCCGTGGGTCGCGCCGTGGGGCAGGGCTCAGTAGTTGGAGCCGCGCTCCTGCTGCCGGTAGCCGCCGCGCCGCAGGTAGCCGCCGTCGCCCTTGCGGTAGCCGTCCTTCTGGTCTGGGGGGGGAGAGGGGGTGAGCGGCGCCGTGGGGCGCTGTGGGGCAGGCTATGGGGCGCTATGGGGCAGGCTATGGGGCAGGGCTCACCGCGGAAGTAGCCGCCGTAGGAGCCCTGCTTGTGGTCGAAGACGCGCTCGTTGTTCTCCACCAGCCCGCCCAGCTTCTCGGCCAGCTGCAGCGCCAGGTTCTGCTGCGCCGTGGGCTCCGTGCGGTGCATCATCACCGTCTGCGTCGGCTGGTCCAGGGACGCCTGCGGGACCCGCACTGCCCCACTGCGCCCCACTGCGCCCCACGGCGCCCCACGGCGCCCCACAGTGCCCCACGGCTGCCCCACGGCTGCCCCACGGCCAGGCCGCGCTGCCATGCGCCACCGCGCGTCGCCCTGCAGGTGCTCCGTGCCGCCCCACAGCCGCCCCCTGGCGCCCCACAGCGCCCCACATCCACCCCACGGCACCCCACAGCTGCCCCATAGCACCCCATAGCTGCCCTGTATCACCCCACATCACCCCCCACTGCCCCATAGCTGCCCTGTATCGCCCCACATCAGCCCCAGAGCACCCCATAGCACCCCACAGCTGCCCCCCAGTGCTCCATAGTCGCCCCATAACAGCCCCATAGCTGCCCCCCATCACCCCATAGCTGCCCCATATCACCCCATATTGCCCCACAGTGCCCCCCATCACCCCATAGCTGCCCCCCATCACCCCCCAACTGCCCCCCATCACCCCACACTGCCCCATAGCTGCCCCCCATCGCCCCACACTGCCCCCCATCGCCCCACAGCTGCCCCACAGCTGCCCCGTATCACCCCCCAGCCGCCCCCCATCACCCCCCAGCCGCCCCCCATCACCCCACAGCTGACCCCCAGCTGCCCCGTATCACCCCATAGCCGCCCCCCATCACCCCACACTGCCCCATAGCTGCCCCCCATCACCCCACAGCTGACCCCCAGCTGCCCCCCATCACCCCACAGCTGCCCCCATCACCCCACCCTGCCCCATAGCTGCCCCCCATCACCCCATAGCTGCCCCCCATCACCCCACAGCTGACCCCCAGCTGCCCCGTATCACCCCACAGCTGCCCCACATCACCCCATAGCTGCCCCCCATCAGCCCACACTGCCCCATAGCTGCCCCGTATCACCCCATAGCCGCCCCCCATCACCCCATAGCTGCCCCCATCACCCCATAGCTGCCCCATAGCTGCCCCGTATCACCCCATAGCCGCCCCCCATCACCCCATAGCTGCCCCCATCACCCCATAGCTGCCCCATAGCTGCCCCGTATCACCCCATAGCCGCCCCCCATCACCCCATAGCCGCCCCCCATCACCCCATAGCCGCCCCCCATCACCCCATAGCCGCCCCCCATCACCCCATAGCTGCCCCATATCACCCCATAGCTGCCCCCCCGCCGCCCCCACCATGAGCTCCTCGTTGATGATCATCTTGCTGATGATGCTGTGCACCGTGGGCAGGTCCAGCTGGAACATGTCGGCCAGGATCTCCATGCTGCGGGCCGGGAGGGCGCCGCGGCGTCACCGCGATGACGTCACCGCGCCCCCACGACGTCACCGCGCCCTGATGACGTCACCGCGCCCCCGTGACGTCACCGCGCCGTCACCCCGCCCCACCTGATGGAGTCGTAGACGCTGCTGTAGGTGAAGAGGTAGGTGCGCAGCGACTCCTCCTGGATCTTCCTGCAGCGCCAAAACGGGGCGAAACCCCAGCGGTTTGGGGCCGCCCCGCGCCCCTCGACCCCCCCGGGATAAGCGAGGAGCCCGGAACGGGGCGAAACGAGGCCGTTTGGGGCCCGCGGGGCACGCACCTGACCAGCATGGCGCGCACCTTGTCGGCCTCGGGGAAGAGGTCCCAGACCTTGCCGTTCATCTTCTCGTTGACGATGAAGCGGTGGCACGTGCGCCAGTCGCCCATCTTCATCGCCTTCGAGGCCGCCACCACGTGCTCCCGCATCGACTCGGGGGGGCCTGGGGGGAGGGGGGGGGGGCAGGGGCGATGGGGCGGTGTGGGGCAGGGGCGATGGGGCGGGATCTATGGGGCAGGATGGGGCAGAAGCTATGGGGGTGGGATCTATGGGGTGAGATGGGGCGGGAGCTGTGGGGGCAGGAGCTATGGGGCAGAGAGGACGAGAGCCGTGGGGCAGGATGGGGCGGGAGCTATGGGGCAGGAGCTATGGGGTGAGATGGGGCAGGAGCTGTGGGGGCAGGATCTATGGGGCAGGAGCTATGGGGCGGGTTCTATGGGGTGAGGTGGGGCAGGAGCTATGGGGCAGGAGCTATGGGGCGAGATGGGGCGGGAGCTGTGGGGGCAGGAGCTATGGGGCAGAGAGGACGAGAGCCGTGGGGCAGGATGGGGCGGGAGCTATGGGGCAGGAGCTGTGGGGCAGGATCTATGGGGCAGGAGCTGTGGAGCAGGATCTATGGGGTGAGATGGGGCGGGAGCTATGGGGACAGGAGCTATGGGGCAGAGAGGATGAGAGCCGTGGGGCAGAATGGGGCGGGAGCTATGGGGCAGGATCTATGGGGTGAGATGGGGCAGGAGCTGTGGGGGCAGGATCTATGGGGCAGGAGCTATGGGGCGGGTTCTATGGGGTGAGGTGGGGCAGGAGCTATGGGGCAGGAGCTATGGGGCGAGATGGGGCGGGAGCTGTGGGGGCAGGAGCTATGGGGCAGAGAGGACGAGAGCCGTGGGGCAGGATGGGGCAGGAGCTATGGGGATGGGAGCCGTGGGGCAGGACCTATGGGGCGATGTGGGGCAGGAGCTATGGGGCGATGTGGGGCAGGAGCTATGGGGACAGGATCTATGGGGCAGGAGCTGTGGGGCAGGATCTGTGGGGCGGGATCTATGGGGTGAAATGGAGCAGGAGCTATGGGGCAGAAGCTATGGGGTGGGATGGGGCAGGAGCTATGGGGCGATGTGGAGCAGGAGCTATGGGGACAGGATCTATGGGGCAGAAGCTATGGGGCGGGATCTATGGGGTGAGATGGGGCAGGAGCTATGGGGACAGGATCTATGGGGCAGGAGCTGTGGGGCGGGATCTATGGGGTGAGATGGGGCAGGGGCTATGGGGACAGGAGCTATGGGGCGGGATGGGGCAGGAGCTATGGGGCGGGATGGGGCAGGCTGCAATGGGGCAGGAGCCGTGGGGAGGGTGCTATGGGGACAAGCACTGTGGGGCAGGAGCTATGGGGTGAGGCGGGACAGGAGCTATGGGGCAGAGAGGACGAGAGCCGTGGGGCAGGATGGGGCAGGAGCTATGCGGATGGGAGCCGTGGGGCGGGATGGGGCAGGAGCTATGGGGACAGGATCTGTGGGGCAGGAGCTGTGGGGCGGGTTCTATGGGGTGAGGTGGGGCAGGAGCTATGGGGCGGGATCTATGGGGCGGGATGGGGCGGGAGCTGTGGGGGCAGGAGCTATGGGGCAGAGAGGACGAGAGCCGTGGGGCAGGATGGGGTGGGAGCTATGGGGATGGGAGCCGTGGGGCAGGATCTATGGGGCGGGATCTATGGGGTGAAATGGAGCAGGAGCTATGGGGCAGAAGCTATGGGGTGGGATGGGGCAGGCTGCAATGGGGCAGGAGCCGTGGGGAGGGTGCTATGGGGACAAGCACTGTGGGGCAGGAGCTATGGGGTGAGGTGGGGCAGGAGCTATGGGGCAGAGAGGATGAGAGCCGTGGGGCAGGATGGGGCATGAGCTATGGGGCGGGATCTATGGGGCGAGATGGGGCGGGAGCTGTGGGGGCAGGAGCTATGGGGCAGAGAGGACGAGAGCTGTGGGGCAGGATGGGGTGGGAGCTATGGGGATGGGAGCCGTGGGGCAGGACCTATGGGGCGATGTGGGGCAGGAGCTATGGGGCGATGTGGGGCAGGAGCTATGGGGACAGGATCTATGGGGCAGGAGCTGTGGGGCAGGATCTGTGGGGCGGGATCTATGGGGTGAAATGGAGCAGGAGCTATGGGGCAGAAGCTATGGGGTGGGATGGGGCAGGAGCTATGGGGCGATGTGGAGCAGGAGCTATGGGGACAGGATCTATGGGGCAGGATCTATGGGGCAGAAGCTATGGGGTGGGATGGGGCAGGAGCTATGGGGCGATGTGGAGCAGGAGCTATGGGGACAGGATCTATGGGGCAGGATCTATGGGGCAGAAGCTATGGGGTGGGATGGGGCAGGAGCTATGGGGCGATGTGGAGCAGGAGCTATGGGGACAGGATCTATGGGGCAGAAGCTATGGGGTGGGATCTATGGGGTGAGATGGGGCAGGAGGTATGGGGACAGGAGCTATGGGGCAGGAGCTGTGGGGCGGGATCTATGGGGTGAGATGGGGCAGGAGCTATGGGGACAGGAGCTATGGGGCGGGATGGGGCAGGATCTATGGGGCGGGACGCAGGAGGACCTATAGGGACAGAAGCTATGGGGCGGGATGGGGCGGGATCTATGGGGCGGGACGCAGGAGGACCTATAGGGACAGAAGCTATGGGGCGGGATGGGGCAGGCTGCTATGGGGCAGGAGCCGTGGGGACAAGCACTGTGGGGCAGGAGCTATGGGGCGGGATGGGGCAGGAGCCATAGGGCTAGGAGCTATGGGGCACAGGCTATGGGGCCAGAACACGGCAGGAGCTATGGGGCAGGCACTACAGGGGGGTTATGGGGCAGCTGTGGGGCAGTTATGGGGCAGCCGTGGGGCAGCTATGGGGCAGCCATCCCTCACCCCTCCCTCCCTTACCCAGCAGGGGCTGGCGCTCGCCGACGCGCAGCTGGTGGTGGAACTGCTTGCTGATCATGCGGCGCCGGGCGTCGAACTCGTGGGCGGCCATGTAGGGGATCTCGAGCAGCATGGCGGCCACCAGGTAGACGCACTCGAGCAGCTCGAGGTTGATGTGCATGTGGAAGGGCACCTGGCGCCGCTTCTCGATCTTCTCCTGCTCGGGGTTGCGCTCCTGCAGGCTGCGCATCAGCAGCCCCTGGCCCAGCAGCTCCTTGGCGCGCCCTGCGTCGACTGGATGTCCAGCAGCGCGTTGTGCGCGTCCTTGATCATCCCCTCGCGGAAGGCGCAGATGCCCAGCTGCACCATGGTGCGGTTGTACAGGATCTGCGGGGGGCGAGGGGCTCGGGATCGGTGCCCAACGGGGGCCCGAGGGGCCGCCGCTGGGCCAAAGGGACGGCGGGCGGCCCCAGACGGCGCCGGATTGGCACCGAGAGCACCCAGAAGGCGCCAAAGCCGGGCTGAACGGCGTCGGATCGGCCCCGAATGGCACCGAAATCCCCCCGAATGGCCCCAAATCACATCAAATTGGCACCAAATGGCCCCAAAATCCCCCCAAATGACATCAAATTGGCCCCAAATGGCCCCAAAATCCCCCCAAATGACATCAAATTGGCCCCAAATGGCCCCAAAATCCCCCAAATGGCCCCAAATCACATCAAATTGGCACCAAAAGACCCCAAAACCCCCCAAATGGCCCCAAATCACATCAAATTGGCCCCAAATGGCCCCAAAATCCCCCCAAATGACATCAAATTGGCCCCAAATGGCACCAAAATCCCCCCAAATGGCCCCAAATGACATCAAATTGGCCCCAAATGGCCCCAAAATCCCCCCAAATGACATCAAATTGGCCCCAAATGGCCCCAAAATCCCCCCAAATGGCCCCAAATGACATCAAATTGGCCCCAAATGGCACCAAAATCCCCCCAAATGACATCGAATTGGCTCCAAATGGCCCCAAAATCCCCCCAAATGACATCGAATTGGCTCCAAATGGCCCCAAAATCCCCCCAAATGGCTTCCAAATCACATCAAATTGGCACCAAAAGGCACCAAAATCCTCCCAAATGACATCGAATTGGCTCCAAATGGCACCAAAAAAAACCCAAATGGCACCAGACTGGCCCCAAGAGCCCCCAAATGGCCCCAAATGGGTCCTGATGGCCACAAGAACCCCAAATGGCACCAAAATCCCCCCAAATGGCACCAAAAAACCCCCAAATGGCACCAAAATCCCCCCAAATGGCACCAAAAAACCCCCAAATGGCACCAAAATCCCCCCAAATGGCACCAAAATCCCCCCAAATGGCACCAAAATCCCCCCAAATGGCACCAAAAAACCCCCAAATGGCACCAAAATCCCCCCAAATGGCACCCAAAAAACCCCCAAATGGCACCAAAATCCCCCCAAATGGCACCAAAATCCCCCCAAATGGCACCAAAATCCCCCCAAATGGCACCGGATTGGCCCCAAGAGCCCCCAAATGGCACTGAAGTGGCCCCAGATCCCATGGGGTTTTTTGGGGGGGACCCAGATCCAATCCCATGGGTCTGGGGGTCCTGAGTTAGACCCTATAGGACCGGGAGGTCCCATAAATGAGACCCTATAGGAGTGGGGGTCCCAAACCACATCCTATAGGACCGGGGGGCCCCAAACCAGATCCCGTAGGACCAGAGGCTCCCAAACCAGATCCCACAGGACCAGGGGTCCCAAACCAGATCCTATAGGGCTGGGGGGGGTTCCAAACCACATCCTATAGGATTGGGGGGTCCCAAACCAGATCCGATAGGAATGGGGGGTCCCAAACCAGATCCCACAGGACCGGGGGGCCCCAAACCAGATCCGTAGGACCGGGGGCCCCAAACCAGATCCCGTAGGACCGGGGGCCCCAAACCAGATCCTAAGGACCAGGGGGTCCCAAACCAGATCCCATAGGACCGGGGGGTCCCAAACCAGATCCCGTAGGACCGGGGGGCCCCAAACCAGATCCCATAGGAGTGGGGGCCCCAAACCAGATCCCATAGGATTGGGGGTCCCAAACCAGATCCTACGGGGCTGGGGGGCCCCAAACCAGATCCCATAGGAGTGGGGGCCCCAAACCAGATCCCATAGGATTGGGGGTCCCAAACCAGATCCTACGGGGCTGGGGGGCCCCAAACCAGATCCCATAGGACCGGGGGCCCCAAACCAGATCCCACAGGACCGGGGGCCCCAAACCAGATCCTATAGGACCGGGGGCCCCAAACCAGATCCTATAGGACCGGGGGGCCCCAAACCAGATCCTATAGGACCGGGGGGTCCCAAACCAGATCCGTAGGACCGGGGGCCCCAAACCAGATCCTATAGGAGTGGGGGTCCCAAACCAGATCCTATGGGGCTGGGGGGTCCCAAACCAGATCCCGCAGGACCGGGGGCCCCAAAGCAGATCCCACAGGACCGGGAGGTCCCATAAATGAGACCCTATAGGAGTGGGGGGTCCTGAATTAGATCCTCCGGGGCTGGGGGGTCCCAAACCACATCCTATAGGACCAGAGGCTCCCAAACCAGATCCCACAGGACCAGGGGTCCCAAACCAGATCCTATAGGGCTGGGGGGGGGTCCCAAACCACATCCTATAGGATTGGGGGGTCCCAAACCAGATCCGATAGGAATGGGGGGTCCCAAAGCAGATCCTACGGGGCTGGGGGGCCCCAAACCAGATCCCATAGGACCGGGGGTCCCAAACCAGATCCCGCAGGACCGGGGGTCCCAAACCAGATCCTACGGGGCTGGGGGGTCCCAAACCAGATCCCGCAGGACCGGGGGGTCCCAAACCAGATCCGTAGGACCGGGGGCCCCAAACCAGATCTGTAGGACCAGGGGGTCCCAAACCAGATCCGTAGGACCGGGGGGCCCCAAACCAGATCCCACAGGACCGGGGGGTCCCAAACCAGATCCGTAGGACCGGGGGCCCCAAACCAGATCTGTAGGACCAGGGGGTCCCAAACCAGATCCCGTAGGACCAGGGGCCCCAAAGCAGATCCCGCAGGAGCGGGGGCACCCCTCGGGGCCCGCTGCCGGGGCGCCCACCTGCACGGGGGGGTCGGGCGTGGTGGATGTTGTCCTGCAGGTGGGACATGAGCATGAGGTCGCGCGCCTGGAACCAGCGCGAGTGCAGCGCGTGGTGGTAGATGTGGCAGAGGATGGCGCAGGTGCGGATGCGGTCGGTGCGGGTCCTTGGCGTAGATGAACTTGCAGAGGCGCTCCATCAGCACCGCCGAGTCCTCGCCCTCGTTCTTCCGCCGCGTCCGCCTCCGACTGGCCCCGCGACGGCACGGCGGGGACGGCAGCCGGCCCCGGGGGGGGACAAAAAAGGAGAGAAACGGCCCCAAAGTGAGACAGAGGGGCCCCAAAAAGGAGAGAAACGGCCCCAAAGTGAGACTGAGGGGCCCCAGGGGAGCCACAATGGCCCCCAAAGAGGAGGGAAATGGCCCCAAAGGGAGCCAAAGGGACCGCAAAAAGGAGAGAAATTGACCCAAAGGGGGGGGGAAAATCAACCCCAAGTGAGCCAAAGGGGCCCTAACAGGAGCCACAATGGCCCCAAAGAGGAGAGAAATGGCCCCAAAGAGGGGGAAATCGACCCAAAGGGGCCCCAAAAGGGAGCCAGAGGGGCCCCAAAAAGGAGAGAAACGGCCCCAAAGTGAGACAGAGGGGGGAAAATCGAGCCAAAGGGAGCCAAAGGGGCCCCAAAAAGGAGAGAAAGGGCCCCAAAAAGGAGAGAAAGGGCCCCAAAAAGGAGAGGAAAGGGCCCAAAAAGGAGAGAAAGGGCCCCAAAAAGGAGAGAAAGGGCCCCAAAAAGGAGAGAAAGGGCCCCAAAAAGGAGAGAAAAGGGCCCCAAAAAGGAGAGAAAGGGCCCCAAAAAGGAGAGAAAGGGCCCCAAAGGGAGAGAAACGGCCCCAAAAGGGAGAGAAACGGCCCCAAAAAGGAGAGGAGAAAACGGCCCCAAAAAGGAGGGAAAGGGCCCCAAAAAGGAGGGAAAGGGCCCCAAAAAGGAGAGAAAGGGCCCCAAAAAAAGGAGGGAAAGGGGCCCCAAAAAGGAGAGAAAGGGCCCCAAAAAGGAGAGAAAGGGCCCCAAAAAGGAGAGAAACGGCCCCAAAAAGGAGGGAAAGGGCCCCAAAAAGGAGGGAAAGGGCCCCAAAAAGGAGAGAAAGGGCCCCAAAAAGGAGAGAAACGGCCCAAAAAGGAGGGAAAGGGCCCCAAAAAGGAGAGAAACGGCCCCAAAAAGGAGAGAAACGGCCCCAAAAAGGAGAGAAACGGCCCCAAAGGGAGGCAGAAGCCCCAATTCCCCCAAATCCCCCCCAAAGCCCCCCAGGTGACCCGAAACCCTCTGAAATCGGCCTGAAATCCCCCCAAATCCCCCTGAACCCCACCCATGTAATCCCCCTCAATGCCCCCGAAACCCCCCCGAACCCCCCGAAATTGCCTGAAATCCCCCCAAACTGCCCTGAAACCCCCCGCAATCCCCCCAAGCCCCCCTGCAATCCCCCCAGATTGCCCCGAAGCCTCCCGTAATCCCCCTGAATTCCCCTAATCCCCCTGAATTCCCCCCAAATCCCCCCATAATCCCCCCAAATCACCCCGAAACCCCCCGTAGCGTCCCCAAATGGCCCCCAAACCCCCCGTAATCCCCTCAAACGCCCCCAAACTCCCCCGTAATCCCCCTGTAATCCCCCCAAACTCCCCCGTAATCCCCCTGTAATCCCCCCAAACTCCCCTGTAATCCCCCCAAGCCCCCCTGCAATCTCCCCGAATTCCCCCCTAATCCCCCTGAATGGCCCCAAAATCCCCCGTAATCCCCCCAAATCACCCCGAAACCCCCCGTAGCGCCCCCAAATGGCCCCAAAACCCCCCGCAATCCCCTCGAACGCCCCCATACCCCCCATAATCCCCCTGTAATCCCCCCAAACCCCCCTGTAATCCCCCTGAATTCCCTCCCCCTGAATTCCCCCTAATCCCCCTATAACTCCCCCAACTCCCCCGTAACCCCCCCGTAACTCCCCCAAACCCCCCCCGAAATCGCCTGAAGCCCCCCCTGTAACGCCCCCCGTAACCCCCCATAACCCCCCCCG
>NW_027664135.1:0-288708 GCF_964034855.1 Anser brachyrhynchus
CCGTAAAGAGAGGGGTTTGGGCCCCAAAGAGAAGTGTTTGGGCCCTGAAGTGAGGGGTTTGGGTCCTTAAGTGGGGGGGTTGGGCTCTAAAGAGAGGGGTTTGGGCCCTAAAGAGGGGGTTTGGGGCCCTAAAGAGAGGGATTTGGGCCCTAAAGTGAAGGGTTTGGGTCCTAAAGAAAGGGGTTTGGGGCCTGAAGAAATGGGTTTGGGCCCTACAGAAAGGGGTTTGGGCCCTAAAGAGAGCGGTTTCGGGCCTAAAGAGGGGGTTTTGGTGCCTGAAGATAGTGGTTTGGGGCCTTAAGAGAGGGCCTAGCCCCTAAAGAGAAGGGTTTGGGCCCTATAGAGAGGGGTTTGGGACCTAAAGAGAGGGGTTTGGTTACTAAAGTGAGGGGTTTGGGCCCTCAAGAGAGGGGTTTGGACCCTAAAGAGAGGAGTTTGGGCCCTCAAGAGAGGAGTTTGGGCCCTCAAGAGAGGGGTTTGGACCCTAAAGAGAGGGGTTTGGTCCCTAAAGAGAGAGTTTTGGTCCCTAAAGAGAAGGGTTTTGGTCCCTAAAGAAAGGGGTTTGGGCCCTGAAAAGAAGGGTTTGGGCCCTCAAAAGAAGGGTTTGGGCCCTAAAGAAAAGGGTTTGGGCCCTCAAAAGAAGGGTTTGGACCCTAAAGAGAAGGGTTTAGGCCCTGAAGAGACGGGTTCGTGCCCTCAAGAGAAGGGTTTGGGCCCTCAAGAGAGGGTTTGGGGCCCTGAATATAGGGTTTTGTGACCTAAAGAGAATGGTTTGGGCCCTGACCAGTGATTTCTGCTGAAAGCTGCCCCTGTGTTCAGAGCGTCTGGACATGACGTCCTCCATAAGAGGAAGAGCGTGCGTGGAG
This sequence comes from Anser brachyrhynchus, assembly GCF_964034855.1. Classification (NCBI taxonomy): domain Eukaryota; kingdom Metazoa; phylum Chordata; class Aves; order Anseriformes; family Anatidae; genus Anser; species Anser brachyrhynchus. The sequence continues at coordinate 867 of NW_027664135.1, forward strand.
GTGCACATCCCTTCGTTTAACCTCCACCAGTAACTCTGCCTGCCTACAAGGAGACAGCACCCGACAAGGACACACACACCAATCGTTTTCGCTTTTACTTTTTGAGGTGACGCTTCCAAAGCTCCGGGATCTCAGACTGTGCATGGGGCCTCTGCGGCCCCAGGCGCCTTGCTCTGGATGGTTCGGGTACCATTGTCCTGGATGTACTGTCCAGGGTGGGCATCAGCAGGGAGGTGTTATAGTGGGGCCTCAGGGGCAGGCTCTCCTCGGAGCTCGATGGTGATGATATGATGATTTGGGGGACTTTCTTCACAGTCAGGGGTCTCAAAGGGTGAGACAGCTTCCTGTAGCTTGTCTTTGTTGGAATTGTTGGCAGTCCACCACCACGGAGGACTTGCTCCACTCCTCGCTCCTCTCCTGTGACCCCCTGAGGTGTCGCTGCCTGCGCTTGGCTCGTCCCTGGTGTTTCGCTTCTGGTTGTGAGTTTGCGCTTGCCTTGGCTGGCCAAAGGCTGGTTTTTGGCAGGAGGCAGCCCCGGGATCACTGGCAGCTGGCTGAAAACACATCAAAAAAATCTGCCTGAGCACACGATGGCGTTGGGGCCGCATCCTGCACCCACAAGACGTGCGCCTGCTTGCACGGCACTGGCCCCATCCCACCCCTCCGGGTGCTGCCTTCAGCACTGCGGGGCAGCCCCAGCCCGGAGTGTTTGGGGCTGGGCGAGGGGCTCCCCGCTGGGAAGAAAACAACCGCGTAGAGCTCCGGCTGTGAGCCTCCGGCCTCACCTGATCCCAGACTTCTTCCCGTTCTCCGCTGCTTTTGTTTCCTTCAGCCGTGGGATCTCGTATTTGGGGATACTCGAGCGCACAGTGAAAGGCAGGTCGAGCAATCCCGCTGAGGCTGGAAAGGACGGATGTGGTCAGAAGTGGGGTGCTGCTGCTGCTGACATCGTTCCCAGGGGGGTGCACGGGGTCTCGGATCCCCATCCTCCTGCCCTACCCACGCACAGGCACCTTGGCCACTTCCCATCCCAGGGCTCGGTTTTGGGGAAGCCACCAAGATATCAGGACAAAAGGCTGTGCCCAGCTGGCGGGCAGAAGCTTTGGGTCAAGCTGGGGCATTGGAGCACCCTCACCAGGACATGAGCCCACTGGGTCGCAGAATTTGGCTGCCCGTGCCACGGGAAGGAGCCGGCCGCGGCTTTACCTTTCTTGCCTTGGCTGAGAGGTGGCAAGACCCCGTCTTTCTTTTTCTTCTCCTCCCCGGGGAGTTTTCCTGAGGCCTTGGTGGGTTTCCTGGATGATGATTTGGGCAGCAACTCCACGTCGAACCTGCACGCAAGGAGAAGACCCTGGTGTGCCCTTCAGCACCAGCAGCCCTTTCTGCTCTCCATCATCGCCTACTCATGGGCACGTTTTCACATTCCATGGAGGCCGTTTTTGGCCAAACAGCACCGAACTGGAGCTGAGCAGCTGCATCGAGCAGCCAAGTCGGCAAACATACTCACTCGGGAAAGATGACGACGCGGCCAGAGGACGTCAGGGAGGCCACGACTGCCAGCCGGGACACCACGGTGTCCATCAGCTGCGGGACCTGCAGGGGGGAGCACGGAGGTGTGAGGACATCCCTGGTGGTGGGGATCCCAAGACCCCAGAGCGGGCAGGACTGTCACTTTGGCCTGGCCCGAGCCATTCAGACACCACCTTTGGATTGCCCGGACCAAAAGAAAGCCCTCACCTTCAAAACAGCGTTCTGAAGGTCCTCCTTCCCACACAGCATCTCGAGGAAGTCATAGTAGAACTTCATCTCCACCCCGGTGCCTTCGATGAGGAGCACCCCCACGTCCCTCAGGACGAGGGCGATGTTCTCCCCCTCCCGCAGGCACTGGGAGATGAGGGACATGGTGCCTCGGATGCAGCTCTCGGCCTTCTGCCAGGACACGCAGGCGTCCGCCGCCACCTTGGCACGTCTCAGGGGCTCCAGCTTCTTATGAGCTGGAAAATCACACGGAGGGGATGGTGTCGGTCACCCAGCGGCCCTTCACGCATCTTCCCCACGCGCTGCTCATTGCAGCCATCACCCAGATTGCCCCAGCTTTGGGCTGGCTCCATGGACCCGGCTTTTGAGTACGGAGGCGATGCCCCGTGTGCCCCGGCCGTGCAGCCAGCAAGGTTTCATCCACCGCCTTACCTGGCAGGCTGCCCTTGCTATCCACGAGGTGGTGCGTGTTTATCAGGTTGGTGGCCAGGTGAAACACCGGCCACTGCAAAATCACAGCCGTGTCCCCAGCTTGGATCCGTTTCTGGATTATGTCGAAGGAGCCGAGAGTGGGAATTCGGACGCCCTGCGCGTGGAAGAGAAGGGCCGAAGGGTGAGGACCGGCTGGAGGAAGAGCTGGAGGTGGCCCCATCCCAGTCCTCTCCCTCCCCTTGCCCTTCTGAAAATGCTCTGCTGGAGCCAAGGCAGAAGAAGCTTGAGGGGACCCAGGGGCTTCCAATGGCTGGGATCAGCCCTGAGAAATGACAGCACCTACCACAAGTGATACCGCGCTTGTGTGGTGCCTGTCAGTCCCTCGGTGGGGACTTTTGGGGTGAGTTTCCAACTTTCCGGGGAGGGGAAGAGTCGCTGCAGTCTGCGGCCCCGGGCTGTGGGGACTCCACACTTCTCCAAGCAGAGAAGTTGGACGCGGCGCCGACCCACCTTGCATTGCAGGAGCTGCTGCAGCACGTAGCCGGCCACCGTATTCCAGACGTCTGTTTGCTCTGGAAGGCAAAGGAAAACCTGGTCACAGGGTGTCTGGTGGCCCCACACCTCCAGCAGCACCCCCAGACCCGGGGTTTGGTGCCTGGTCATGCTGGGTCTGGTGGTCCCACAGCTCCAGCACCCCCAGACCCGGGGTTCGGTGGCAGATGAAAAGCCCCAACGGAGACACCCCGGGATGGCTCCAGCACTGGGTCTCGCCCAAGGAAAGCCCCAGATGTGGTTCACGACGACACTCCCGCGGTGCTGGGGGTGCCTGTACCTTTGGCGGTGACGTTGGGCATCAGGCACCTGCGCTGCATGCTGTCCCAGAGTGCTATCCGGGTCGACTTCATGCAGGAGGATTTCCTCGCCTTGGCAGAGGTCGCGTTCATGCTCATCTCTGCACTCGTCCTCTGAACAATCCAGAGTGCAGGACAGGCGCCCACGTCCCCTTTTATACCCCAGCCAGCCAGGCCGTGTCACAGAGCCACTGTGACACGGCCACCGCTCTGCTGTGACACGGCCACCAGCGGCCGGCTGACCAGGGAGACTTGGGTCGTAAGGCACCGGCACACCCCAGTCCATACCAGGTGTTTTGTGATTGTGGTTCAAGATGTTTCAAGGCCCCTGGATCTTTCTCAGATAAACTCTGACGACTTAAAGACGCGTCCTGTTAATACAAAAGGGTGCGATGGTGGGTGGAGAAGTGCGCTTTGGGTGGCTTTGTCCTTCTGTGGATCTCCACGTGCATTGTTTAAGCTGGTCAAGGAGTAATTATCATAGCTACGGGCACAATAACACTGCCATACCTCTCTGTTTTGGGCCACCTCACTTGACGTGGGGTTGCTGTGTGATGGGTAGGACTGGTTTTGGGATGAGCACGAATACCGCAGCCAGCTCAGTGGTCTGGTGCCGTGCATACGGAGCTACTTCTATCACAGTGAAACCGCTGAGGTCTGGGGGGCTTGAACTCACCAGATGTCTGCTAGGAAATACCTAGCCTTCAGTAGGGCTTTTGACCCCATTTCCCACAGCATTCTCCTGGAGAAAATGGCTGCTCGAGGCCTGGACGGGTGTACGCTTCGTTGGGTTAAAAACTGGGCCCAAAGAGTCGCGGTGAATGGGGTTAAATCCAGCTGGAGGCCGGTCACTGGAGCCAAAAGGCTCCCCTGTTTCTGCAGGCCCCCCGCATGGCGGCTGGGCGGCGCCCTCAGCACCAGTGCCCCTGCTCACGGCCCTGCGGCTCGCTGGGAGATGGAGTCCCCCGGCATGGCCGCCGGGACACGGCCTGAGGAGGGGAAATGGAGGAAGAACCAGCACCTGGAACTCCTCCAGGCTGGAGGGGAAACCCTGGCCCAGCTCAGCTCGGCTCTGCCTTGCTCGCCTGCCTTCCCTTCTCCCTTAGGGTGGAAGCTCAGGCGGTCTCTGCTCCCCGTCTGCCGCTGCCAACAAGGGGGGTTCCTTCCCGGAGAGGCCATGAAAAAGATCCCGCAGAGCAAAAATGTCCCAGGGGAATGTCCCTGACATGGCCCCGCTTCCAGCACGGCTTGGGCCGATTGCAGAGCCACAGCCCAGATGGAAAGCTTCATGCTGATACCGGTGAGACCGCATTGTGAACAAATGAGAACTCAGCCATCTTTCACAAAACATTCCTCATGTTTTCCTCCATCTCGCTCCTTGTGGTCCAAAGACTGATGGATCTCTGGAAAACAAGAGAAACGCCTCTGAGTCAGCACTGCCACTTTTTGGAGCTCTTTGCCCCCACGCAGACCCCGGGCATGGCTTCAGGCCACAACAGCGAGGGCAGGGCCGCCATTTCCCTCCCTCTCTTTACCCCTTCACCAGACCCCGGCCAGCAGCAGGGTTTTGCTCCTAAGCTCTGCCAGGCCCACCCAAAAAGCCCTTCTCTTCCCAACACGCCTCCAAAGCAGCACCCAGCTGCAGACAAACCCTCTCCCCTCTGGCCGCGAGCAGCCTCCTGCTTTGTTAGGCCTTCCCCGCGCTGACAGGAGACGTGGCCTGGTGTGTCTGCGTGTCAGCAGAAGGGAGGACAGCACTGCAAAAGGAGGGACTTGTGTCTAACGGCTGCAGGGAACGCAGCCATTCCATCGACCAGCACCGAGGGGGCTCCCAACAGCCCCCACTGCCCCCAAAACTCTGCCTTCCTACAAGGAGACAGCACCCAGCAGTGACTCAAATGTGAACCTACAGCTTCTCCCTGCCACCGCCTCAAAGGAGGTTGGAGCAGGGTAGGGATCGGTCTCTTCTCCCACACAACAAGCAACAGGCCAAGGAAATGGCCTCAAGTTGCACCAGGGGAGGTTAAGGTTGGATATTAGGAAACATTTCTTCACTGAAAGCCTTGTAGGGCATTGGAACAGGGGCCCGGGGATGTTGCTGAGTCGCCATCACTGGAGGTATTCAAAAGATGTGGGGATCTGCTGCTTACAGACATCGTTTAGTGGCAGACTTGGCAGTGCTAGGTTCACGGTTGGACTTGATCAACTCCGATCAACACTTGATCAACAGTCAGAGGTCTTTTCCAACCTAAATGCTCCTATGGTTCTTCGAATCCCATACCTGTCCGGCCACCTCCAGAGGAACGATCTCTCCTCAGGGCACTGCAAGCCCTGATCAGTGTGGCCAGGGCCTCTCCGTCCTGGTGATCCCTGGTCTGCCCTTTGGTGGATGGGGCTGCAGTGACACGGGCGCTTCGCACAGCGGTGGCAGCGGCTGGGGGCTCTTTGTGCTGTGTGCTGACAGCACCTTCTTCTGAGGTTCTTTCATCAGCGACCAGAAAGACTCGGGCCTCGATTTTAGCAGCTGCGCTGCCTCGCCTCTCGGTGGCTGTAGTTTAAAGACGTTGTAGGTGGGTGCCTCGGGGAGGCTGGCCTCCGAGCTCGCTGGCGATAGTACGGTTATGACAGGGACTGTCAGCGTGGTGGCCTCTCGTGGGTGGGAACGCCTTCCTGCAGCTGTCTTCAGCATTTTGGCTTCACAGAGAAATTTCTCTGGGAAGCAGACGTTGCCTGAGCTCCTTCGTCTGTCCCACCAGATCTGCCTCACAGCAATGACCGCAGCACGGGCACACCAACAGCAGTTGCTGCCCTGTGTCCCCATGGCTGGGCACCCATGGGTGCAAGGAGCAAAGGCTACCGAACCGGAGCAGCGGCCACAGCTGCAAACATACTTACTCAGGAAAGATGATGACACGGCCAGAGAAGGTCAGGGAGGCCACGGGTTCCAGCCGGGACACCACCATGTCCATCAGCTGGGGGACCTGCAGTGGAAGGAGCATGCAGATGGCAAATGTCCCCTGCCTGGCCTCCACTCGGTCCTGGAGGAGCCCAGGGCAGCGGGAGCCGGCAGGACCGCAGCTCTTGGCCACCCCAAGAGGCTGGCCAAGAGCTCCAACCCAAGAGGTCTTGTTGGGCCAAGGGCAAACGTTGCTGCTGCCACCTTGTGAGGCTGCCCAGGCCGTGGGGAAAACAAAACCCTCACCTTTTTGAGGTTCTCCTTCCCAGACAACATCTCCAAGAATTCATAATAGAATTTCATTTGCACCTTTGTGCCTTTGATGAGGAGCACCCCCAGGTCCCTCAGGACGAGGGCAATGTTCTCCCCCTTCCCCAGGCAGTGAGAGATGAGGGACGTGGTGCCTCGGATGCAGCCCTCCACCTTCTTCCAGGACACGGAGGTAGCTGCAGCCACCTCAGCAAATTTGAGGGGTTCCAGCTCCTTATGGCCTGGAAAACCAAACAAGAGGGATGGAGTCGGTCACCCGCAGCCCTTCCTCGCGTGTTCCCCAGGTGCTGCTCATTGCAGTGATCACCCAGAAAGGTTTCGGTTTGGGACCTGCTCCGTGCAGGGGACGCTTTGCTTTTTTTTTGGGAAGCATCTGAGATCCAGGGAGGGGATCATCCATGCAGCAAGGGATTCATGCACCCTCTTACCTGGCAGGTACTCCTTGTTGTCCATGAGGTTGTGAGAAACTCTAAGGTTCCTGGCCAGGTAGAACACAGGCTTCAGGAAAGTTATTGTCTCATTCCTGAGCTTGACCCATCTGGGGACAACATCAAAGGAGCCAAGGGCAGGAATACGGACACCCTGCAAGTGGAAGAGAACAGAAGGGCCGAAGGTTAAAGATCAGCTGGAGGTGGCCTCATCCAGAGACGGTGCTTCAGGTCCTGCTGTGCCCTTCCCGCTGTTGGGAGCCAGGCTGAGGGGATCCAGGGGCTTCCAGCGACTGGGATCAGCCCTGAGATACCACACCACCTACCACAAGCAACACCGCACTTGTGCGATACCTCTTGGTCTCTTGGTGGGGACTTTTGGGGTGGGTTTCCTGCTTTTGAGGAGGGGAACAAGGGGGACGTGGGTGCCAACCCACCTGGTGAAGCAAGAGGTGCTCCTGGATGTAGACAGACACTGCATCCCAGACAGCTTTTTGATCTGGAAGGCAAAGAAAACCAGGTCACGCTTGCGTCTGGTGGCTGCCACCCTCCCAGCACCCCCAGCCCCGCGTTTTGGTGGCAGATGAAAAAAGCCATCACATCTCCGGCCCCAAACAGAGACCCCCCGGTGGTGACCGCAGAGCCGGGTCCTCCCCACGGAAAGCCCCAAATGTGGGTCAGCCACACTCCTGCGGTGCCGGGTTTGCCCGTACCTTTGGCAGTGGTTTTGGGCATCAAGCGTCCGTGCTTCATCCCATCCCAGAAATCTATCTGGGTCCGCCTCACGCAGGCGGGTTTCACGTTGTCAGCGAAGGTCACTCGCGGGCTCATCCCTGCGCTCGTCCTCTGGACAATCCAGACAGGAGGCTGGCAAGAGCTCCAACCCAAGAGGTCTTGGTGGGCGAAGGGCAGGCATTGCTGCTGCCCCCTTGTGAGGCTGCCCAGGCCGTGGGAGAGACTCGGGCCTCGATTTTAGCAGCTGCGCTGCCTCGCCTCTCGGTGGCTGTAGTTTAAAGACGTTGTAGGTGGGTGCCTCGGGGAGGCTGGCCTCCGAGCTCGCTGGCGATAGTACGGTTATGACAGGGACTGTCAGCGTGGTGGCCTCTCGTGGGTGGGAACGCCTTCCTGCAGCTGTCTTCAGCATTTTGGCTTCACAGAGAAATTTCTCTGGGAAGCAGACGTTGCCTGAGCTCCTTCGTCTGTCCCACCAGATCTGCCTCACAGCAATGACCGCAGCACGGGCACACCAACAGCAGTTGCTGCCCTGTGTCCCCATGGCTGGGCACCCATGGGTGCAAGGAGCAAAGGCTACCGAACCGGAGCAGCGGCCACAGCTGCAAACATACTTACTCAGGAAAGATGATGACACGGCCAGAGAAGGTCAGGGAGGCCACGGGTTCCAGCCGGGACACCACCATGTCCATCAGCTGGGGGACCTGCAGTGGAAGGAGCATGCAGATGGCAAATGTCCCCTGCCTGGCCTCCACTCGGTCCTGGAGGAGCCCAGGGCAGCGGGAGCCGGCAGGACCGCAGCTCTTGGCCACCCCAAGAGGCTGGCCAAGAGCTCCAACCCAAGAGGTCTTGTTGGGCCAAGGGCAAACGTTGCTGCTGCCACCTTGTGAGGCTGCCCAGGCCGTGGGGAAAACAAAACCCTCACCTTTTTGAGGTTCTCCTTCCCAGACAACATCTCCAAGAATTCATAATAGAATTTCATTTGCACCTTTGTGCCTTTGATGAGGAGCACCCCCAGGTCCCTCAGGACGAGGGCAATGTTCTCCCCCTTCCCCAGGCAGTGAGAGATGAGGGACGTGGTGCCTCGGATGCAGCCCTCCACCTTCTTCCAGGACACGGAGGTAGCTGCAGCCACCTCAGCAAATTTGAGGGGTTCCAGCTCCTTATGGCCTGGAAAACCAAACAAGAGGGATGGAGTCGGTCACCCGCGGCCCTTCCTCGCGTGTTCCCCAGGTGCTGCTCATTGCAGTGATCACCCAGAAAGGTTTCGGTTTGGGACCTGCTCCGTGCAGGGGACGCTTTGCTTTTTTTTTGGGAAGCATCTGAGATCCAGGGAGGGGATCATCCATGCAGCAAGGGATTCATGCACCCTCTTACCTGGCAGGTACTCCTTGTTGTCCATGAGGTTGTGAGAAACTCTAAGGTTCCTGGCCAGGTAGAACACAGGCTTCAGGAAAGTTATTGTCTCATTCCTGAGCTTGACCCATCTGGGGACAACATCAAAGGAGCCAAGGGCAGGAATACGGACACCCTGCAAGTGGAAGAGAACAGAAGGGCCGAAGGTTAAAGATCAGCTGGAGGTGGCCTCATCCAGAGACGGTGCTTCAGGTCCTGCTGTGCCCTTCCCGCTGTTGGGAGCCAGGCTGAGGGGATCCAGGGGCTTCCAGCGACTGGGATCAGCCCTGAGATACCACACCACCTACCACAAGCAACACCGCACTTGTGCGATACCTCTTGGTCTCTTGGTGGGGACTTTTGGGGTGGGTTTCCTGCTTTTGAGGAGGGGAACAAGGGGGACGTGGGTGCCAACCCACCTGGTGAAGCAAGAGGTGCTCCTGGATGTAGACAGACACTGCATCCCAGACAGCTTTTCGATCTGGAAGGCAAAGAAAACCAGGTCACGCTTGCGTCTGGTGGCTGCCACCCTCCCAGCACCCCCAGCCCCGCGTTTTGGTGGCAGATGAAAAAAGCCATCACATCTCCGGCCCCAAACAGAGACCCCCCGGTGGTGACCGCAGAGCCGGGTCCTCCCCACGGAAAGCCCCAAATGTGGGTCAGCCACACTCCTGCGGTGCCGGGTTTGCCCGTACCTTTGGCAGTGGTTTTGGGCATCAAGCGTCCGTGCTTCATCCCATCCCAGAAATCTATCTGGGTCCGCCTCACGCAGGCGGGTTTCACGTTGTCAGCGAAGGTCACTCGCGGGCTCATCCCTGCGCTCGTCCTCTGGACAATCCAGACAGGAGGCTGGCAAGAGCTCCAACCCAAGAGGTCTTGGTGGGCGAAGGGCAGGCATTGCTGCTGCCCCCTTGTGAGGCTGCCCAGGCCGTGGGAGAGACTCGGGCCTCGATTTTAGCAGCTGCGCTGCCTCGCCTCTCGGTGGCTGTAGTTTAAAGACGTTGTAGGTGGGTGCCTCGGGGAGGCTGGCCTCCGAGCTCGCTGGCGATAGTACGGTTATGACAGGGACTGTCAGCGTGGTGGCCTCTCGTGGGTGGGAACGCCTTCCTGCAGCTGTCTTCAGCATTTTGGCTTCACAGAGAAATTTCTCTGGGAAGCAGACGTTGCCTGAGCTCCTTCGTCTGTCCCACCAGATCTGCCTCACAGCAATGACCGCAGCACGGGCACACCAACAGCAGTTGCTGCCCTGTGTCCCCATGGCTGGGCACCCATGGGTGCAAGGAGCAAAGGCTACCGAACCGGAGCAGCGGCCACAGCTGCAAACATACTTACTCAGGAAAGATGATGACACGGCCAGAGAAGGTCAGGGAGGCCACGGGTTCCAGCCGGGACACCACCATGTCCATCAGCTGGGGGACCTGCAGTGGAAGGAGCATGCAGATGGCAAATGTCCCCTGCCTGGCCTCCACTCGGTCCTGGAGGAGCCCAGGGCAGCGGGAGCCGGCAGGACCGCAGCTCTTGGCCACCCCAAGAGGCTGGCCAAGAGCTCCAACCCAAGAGGTCTTGTTGGGCCAAGGGCAAACGTTGCTGCTGCCACCTTGTGAGGCTGCCCAGGCCGTGGGGAAAACAAAACCCTCACCTTTTTGAGGTTCTCCTTCCCAGACAACATCTCCAAGAATTCATAATAGAATTTCATTTGCACCTTTGTGCCTTTGATGAGGAGCACCCCCAGGTCCCTCAGGACGAGGGCAATGTTCTCCCCCTTCCCCAGGCAGTGAGAGATGAGGGACGTGGTGCCTCGGATGCAGCCCTCCACCTTCTTCCAGGACACGGAGGTAGCTGCAGCCACCTCAGCAAATTTGAGGGGTTCCAGCTCCTTATGGCCTGGAAAACCAAACAAGAGGGATGGAGTCGGTCACCCGCAGCCCTTCCTCGCGTGTTCCCCAGGTGCTGCTCATTGCAGTGATCACCCAGAAAGGTTTCGGTTTGGGACCTGCTCCGTGCAGGGGACGCTTTGCTTTTTTTTTGGGAAGCATCTGAGATCCAGGGAGGGGATCATCCATGCAGCAAGGGATTCATGCACCCTCTTACCTGGCAGGTACTCCTTGTTGTCCATGAGGTTGTGAGAAACTCTAAGGTTCCTGGCCAGGTAGAACACAGGCTTCAGGAAAGTTATTGTCTCATTCCTGAGCTTGACCCATCTGGGGACAACATCAAAGGAGCCAAGGGCAGGAATACGGACACCCTGCAAGTGGAAGAGAACAGAAGGGCCGAAGGTTAAAGATCAGCTGGAGGTGGCCTCATCCAGAGACGGTGCTTCAGGTCCTGCTGTGCCCTTCCCGCTGTTGGGAGCCAGGCTGAGGGGATCCAGGGGCTTCCAGCGACTGGGATCAGCCCTGAGATACCACACCACCTACCACAAGCAACACCGCACTTGTGCGATACCTCTTGGTCTCTTGGTGGGGACTTTTGGGGTGGGTTTCCTGCTTTTGAGGAGGGGAACAAGGGGGACGTGGGTGCCAACCCACCTGGTGAAGCAAGAGGTGCTCCTGGATGTAGACAGACACTGCATCCCAGACAGCTTTTCGATCTGGAAGGCAAAGAAAACCAGGTCACGCTTGCGTCTGGTGGCTGCCACCCTCCCAGCACCCCCAGCCCCGCGTTTTGGTGGCAGATGAAAAAAGCCATCACATCTCCGGCCCCAAACAGAGACCCCCCGGTGGTGACCGCAGAGCCGGGTCCTCCCCACGGAAAGCCCCAAATGTGGGTCAGCCACACTCCTGCGGTGCCGGGTTTGCCCGTACCTTTGGCAGTGGTTTTGGGCATCAAGCGTCCGTGCTTCATCCCATCCCAGAAATCTATCTGGGTCCGCCTCACGCAGGCGGGTTTCACGTTGTCAGCGAAGGTCACTCGCGGGCTCATCCCTGCGCTCGTCCTCTGGACAATCCAGACAGGAGGCTGGCAAGAGCTCCAACCCAAGAGGTCTTGGTGGGCGAAGGGCAGGCATTGCTGCTGCCCCCTTGTGAGGCTGCCCAGGCCGTGGGAGAGACTCGGGCCTCGATTTTAGCAGCTGCGCTGCCTCGCCTCTCGGTGGCTGTAGTTTAAAGACGTTGTAGGTGGGTGCCTCGGGGAGGCTGGCCTCCGAGCTCGCTGGCGATAGTACGGTTATGACAGGGACTGTCAGCGTGGTGGCCTCTCGTGGGTGGGAACGCCTTCCTGCAGCTGTCTTCAGCATTTTGGCTTCACAGAGAAATTTCTCTGGGAAGCAGACGTTGCCTGAGCTCCTTCGTCTGTCCCACCAGATCTGCCTCACAGCAATGACCGCAGCACGGGCACACCAACAGCAGTTGCTGCCCTGTGTCCCCATGGCTGGGCACCCATGGGTGCAAGGAGCAAAGGCTACCGAACCGGAGCAGCGGCCACAGCTGCAAACATACTTACTCAGGAAAGATGATGACACGGCCAGAGAAGGTCAGGGAGGCCACGGGTTCCAGCCGGGACACCACCATGTCCATCAGCTGGGGGACCTGCAGTGGAAGGAGCATGCAGATGGCAAATGTCCCCTGCCTGGCCTCCACTCGGTCCTGGAGGAGCCCAGGGCAGCGGGAGCCGGCAGGACCGCAGCTCTTGGCCACCCCAAGAGGCTGGCCAAGAGCTCCAACCCAAGAGGTCTTGTTGGGCCAAGGGCAAACGTTGCTGCTGCCACCTTGTGAGGCTGCCCAGGCCGTGGGGAAAACAAAACCCTCACCTTTTTGAGGTTCTCCTTCCCAGACAACATCTCCAAGAATTCATAATAGAATTTCATTTGCACCTTTGTGCCTTTGATGAGGAGCACCCCCAGGTCCCTCAGGACGAGGGCAATGTTCTCCCCCTTCCCCAGGCAGTGAGAGATGAGGGACGTGGTGCCTCGGATGCAGCCCTCCACCTTCTTCCAGGACACGGAGGTAGCTGCAGCCACCTCAGCAAATTTGAGGGGTTCCAGCTCCTTATGGCCTGGAAAACCAAACAAGAGGGATGGAGTCGGTCACCCGCAGCCCTTCCTCGCGTGTTCCCCAGGTGCTGCTCATTGCAGTGATCACCCAGAAAGGTTTCGGTTTGGGACCTGCTCCGTGCAGGGGACGCTTTGCTTTTTTTTTGGGAAGCATCTGAGATCCAGGGAGGGGATCATCCATGCAGCAAGGGATTCATGCACCCTCTTACCTGGCAGGTACTCCTTGTTGTCCATGAGGTTGTGAGAAACTCTAAGGTTCCTGGCCAGGTAGAACACAGGCTTCAGGAAAGTTATTGTCTCATTCCTGAGCTTGACCCATCTGGGGACAACATCAAAGGAGCCAAGGGCAGGAATACGGACACCCTGCAAGTGGAAGAGAACAGAAGGGCCGAAGGTTAAAGATCAGCTGGAGGTGGCCTCATCCAGAGACGGTGCTTCAGGTCCTGCTGTGCCCTTCCCGCTGTTGGGAGCCAGGCTGAGGGGATCCAGGGGCTTCCAGCGACTGGGATCAGCCCTGAGATACCACACCACCTACCACAAGCAACACCGCACTTGTGCGATACCTCTTGGTCTCTTGGTGGGGACTTTTGGGGTGGGTTTCCTGCTTTTGAGGAGGGGAACAAGGGGGACGTGGGTGCCAACCCACCTGGTGAAGCAAGAGGTGCTCCTGGATGTAGACAGACACTGCATCCCAGACAGCTTTTCGATCTGGAAGGCAAAGAAAACCAGGTCACGCTTGCGTCTGGTGGCTGCCACCCTCCCAGCACCCCCAGCCCCGCGTTTTGGTGGCAGATGAAAAAAGCCATCACATCTCCGGCCCCAAACAGAGACCCCCCGGTGGTGACCGCAGAGCCGGGTCCTCCCCACGGAAAGCCCCAAATGTGGGTCAGCCACACTCCTGCGGTGCCGGGTTTGCCCGTACCTTTGGCAGTGGTTTTGGGCATCAAGCGTCCGTGCTTCATCCCATCCCAGAAATCTATCTGGGTCCGCCTCACGCAGGCGGGTTTCACGTTGTCAGCGAAGGTCACTCGCGGGCTCATCCCTGCGCTCGTCCTCTGGACAATCCAGACAGGAGGCTGGCAAGAGCTCCAACCCAAGAGGTCTTGGTGGGCGAAGGGCAGGCATTGCTGCTGCCCCCTTGTGAGGCTGCCCAGGCCGTGGGAGAGACTCGGGCCTCGATTTTAGCAGCTGCGCTGCCTCGCCTCTCGGTGGCTGTAGTTTAAAGACGTTGTAGGTGGGTGCCTCGGGGAGGCTGGCCTCCGAGCTCGCTGGCGATAGTACGGTTATGACAGGGACTGTCAGCGTGGTGGCCTCTCGTGGGTGGGAACGCCTTCCTGCAGCTGTCTTCAGCATTTTGGCTTCACAGAGAAATTTCTCTGGGAAGCAGACGTTGCCTGAGCTCCTTCGTCTGTCCCACCAGATCTGCCTCACAGCAATGACCGCAGCACGGGCACACCAACAGCAGTTGCTGCCCTGTGTCCCCATGGCTGGGCACCCATGGGTGCAAGGAGCAAAGGCTACCGAACCGGAGCAGCGGCCACAGCTGCAAACATACTTACTCAGGAAAGATGATGACACGGCCAGAGAAGGTCAGGGAGGCCACGGGTTCCAGCCGGGACACCACCATGTCCATCAGCTGGGGGACCTGCAGTGGAAGGAGCATGCAGATGGCAAATGTCCCCTGCCTGGCCTCCACTCGGTCCTGGAGGAGCCCAGGGCAGCGGGAGCCGGCAGGACCGCAGCTCTTGGCCACCCCAAGAGGCTGGCCAAGAGCTCCAACCCAAGAGGTCTTGTTGGGCCAAGGGCAAACGTTGCTGCTGCCACCTTGTGAGGCTGCCCAGGCCGTGGGGAAAACAAAACCCTCACCTTTTTGAGGTTCTCCTTCCCAGACAACATCTCCAAGAATTCATAATAGAATTTCATTTGCACCTTTGTGCCTTTGATGAGGAGCACCCCCAGGTCCCTCAGGACGAGGGCAATGTTCTCCCCCTTCCCCAGGCAGTGAGAGATGAGGGACGTGGTGCCTCGGATGCAGCCCTCCACCTTCTTCCAGGACACGGAGGTAGCTGCAGCCACCTCAGCAAATTTGAGGGGTTCCAGCTCCTTATGGCCTGGAAAACCAAACAAGAGGGATGGAGTCGGTCACCCGCAGCCCTTCCTCGCGTGTTCCCCAGGTGCTGCTCATTGCAGTGATCACCCAGAAAGGTTTCGGTTTGGGACCTGCTCCGTGCAGGGGACGCTTTGCTTTTTTTTTGGGAAGCATCTGAGATCCAGGGAGGGGATCATCCATGCAGCAAGGGATTCATGCACCCTCTTACCTGGCAGGTACTCCTTGTTGTCCATGAGGTTGTGAGAAACTCTAAGGTTCCTGGCCAGGTAGAACACAGGCTTCAGGAAAGTTATTGTCTCATTCCTGAGCTTGACCCATCTGGGGACAACATCAAAGGAGCCAAGGGCAGGAATACGGACACCCTGCAAGTGGAAGAGAACAGAAGGGCCGAAGGTTAAAGATCAGCTGGAGGTGGCCTCATCCAGAGACGGTGCTTCAGGTCCTGCTGTGCCCTTCCCGCTGTTGGGAGCCAGGCTGAGGGGATCCAGGGGCTTCCAGCGACTGGGATCAGCCCTGAGATACCACACTACCTACCACAAGCAACACCGCACTTGTGCGATACCTCTTGGTCTCTTGGTGGGGACTTTTGGGGTGGGTTTCCTGCTTTTGAGGAGGGGAACAAGGGGGACGTGGGTGCCAACCCACCTGGTGAAGCAAGAGGTGCTCCTGGATGTAGACAGACACTGCATCCCAGACAGCTTTTTGATCTGGAAGGCAAAGAAAACCAGGTCACGCTTGCGTCTGGTGGCTGCCACCCTCCCAGCACCCCCAGCCCCGCGTTTTGGTGGCAGATGAAAAAAGCCATCACATCTCCGGCCCCAAACAGAGACCCCCCGGTGGTGACCGCAGAGCCGGGTCCTCCCCACGGAAAGCCCCAAATGTGGGTCAGCCACACTCCTGCGGTGCCGGGTTTGCCCGTACCTTTGGCAGTGGTTTTGGGCATCAAGCGTCCGTGCTTCATCCCATCCCAGAAATCTATCTGGGTCCGCCTCACGCAGGCGGGTTTCACGTTGTCAGCGAAGGTCACTCGCGGGCTCATCCCTGCGCTCGTCCTCTGGACAATCCAGACAGGAGGCTGGCAAGAGCTCCAACCCAAGAGGTCTTGGTGGGCGAAGGGCAGGCATTGCTGCTGCCCCCTTGTGAGGCTGCCCAGGCCGTGGGAGAGACTCGGGCCTCGATTTTAGCAGCTGCGCTGCCTCGCCTCTCGGTGGCTGTAGTTTAAAGACGTTGTAGGTGGGTGCCTCGGGGAGGCTGGCCTCCGAGCTCGCTGGCGATAGTACGGTTATGACAGGGACTGTCAGCGTGGTGGCCTCTCGTGGGTGGGAACGCCTTCCTGCAGCTGTCTTCAGCATTTTGGCTTCACAGAGAAATTTCTCTGGGAAGCAGACGTTGCCTGAGCTCCTTCGTCTGTCCCACCAGATCTGCCTCACAGCAATGACCGCAGCACGGGCACACCAACAGCAGTTGCTGCCCTGTGTCCCCATGGCTGGGCACCCATGGGTGCAAGGAGCAAAGGCTACCGAACCGGAGCAGCGGCCACAGCTGCAAACATACTTACTCAGGAAAGATGATGACACGGCCAGAGAAGGTCAGGGAGGCCACGGGTTCCAGCCGGGACACCACCATGTCCATCAGCTGGGGGACCTGCAGTGGAAGGAGCATGCAGATGGCAAATGTCCCCTGCCTGGCCTCCACTCGGTCCTGGAGGAGCCCAGGGCAGCGGGAGCCGGCAGGACCGCAGCTCTTGGCCACCCCAAGAGGCTGGCCAAGAGCTCCAACCCAAGAGGTCTTGTTGGGCCAAGGGCAAACGTTGCTGCTGCCACCTTGTGAGGCTGCCCAGGCCGTGGGGAAAACAAAACCCTCACCTTTTTGAGGTTCTCCTTCCCAGACAACATCTCCAAGAATTCATAATAGAATTTCATTTGCACCTTTGTGCCTTTGATGAGGAGCACCCCCAGGTCCCTCAGGACGAGGGCAATGTTCTCCCCCTTCCCCAGGCAGTGAGAGATGAGGGACGTGGTGCCTCGGATGCAGCCCTCCACCTTCTTCCAGGACACGGAGGTAGCTGCAGCCACCTCAGCAAATTTGAGGGGTTCCAGCTCCTTATGGCCTGGAAAACCAAACAAGAGGGATGGAGTCGGTCACCCGCAGCCCTTCCTCGCGTGTTCCCCAGGTGCTGCTCATTGCAGTGATCACCCAGAAAGGTTTCGGTTTGGGACCTGCTCCGTGCAGGGGACGCTTTGCTTTTTTTTTGGGAAGCATCTGAGATCCAGGGAGGGGATCATCCATGCAGCAAGGGATTCATGCACCCTCTTACCTGGCAGGTACTCCTTGTTGTCCATGAGGTTGTGAGAAACTCTAAGGTTCCTGGCCAGGTAGAACACAGGCTTCAGGAAAGTTATTGTCTCATTCCTGAGCTTGACCCATCTGGGGACAACATCAAAGGAGCCAAGGGCAGGAATACGGACACCCTGCAAGTGGAAGAGAACAGAAGGGCCGAAGGTTAAAGATCAGCTGGAGGTGGCCTCATCCAGAGACGGTGCTTCAGGTCCTGCTGTGCCCTTCCCGCTGTTGGGAGCCAGGCTGAGGGGATCCAGGGGCTTCCAGCGACTGGGATCAGCCCTGAGATACCACACCACCTACCACAAGCAACACCGCACTTGTGCGATACCTCTTGGTCTCTTGGTGGGGACTTTTGGGGTGGGTTTCCTGCTTTTGAGGAGGGGAACAAGGGGGACGTGGGTGCCAACCCACCTGGTGAAGCAAGAGGTGCTCCTGGATGTAGACAGACACTGCATCCCAGACAGCTTTTCGATCTGGAAGGCAAAGAAAACCAGGTCACGCTTGCGTCTGGTGGCTGCCACCCTCCCAGCACCCCCAGCCCCGCGTTTTGGTGGCAGATGAAAAAAGCCATCACATCTCCGGCCCCAAACAGAGACCCCCCGGTGGTGACCGCAGAGCCGGGTCCTCCCCACGGAAAGCCCCAAATGTGGGTCAGCCACACTCCTGCGGTGCCGGGTTTGCCCGTACCTTTGGCAGTGGTTTTGGGCATCAAGCGTCCGTGCTTCATCCCATCCCAGAAATCTATCTGGGTCCGCCTCACGCAGGCGGGTTTCACGTTGTCAGCGAAGGTCACTCGCGGGCTCATCCCTGCGCTCGTCCTCTGGACAATCCAGACAGGAGGCTGGCAAGAGCTCCAACCCAAGAGGTCTTGGTGGGCGAAGGGCAGGCATTGCTGCTGCCCCCTTGTGAGGCTGCCCAGGCCGTGGGAGAGACTCGGGCCTCGATTTTAGCAGCTGCGCTGCCTCGCCTCTCGGTGGCTGTAGTTTAAAGACGTTGTAGGTGGGTGCCTCGGGGAGGCTGGCCTCCGAGCTCGCTGGCGATAGTACGGTTATGACAGGGACTGTCAGCGTGGTGGCCTCTCGTGGGTGGGAACGCCTTCCTGCAGCTGTCTTCAGCATTTTGGCTTCACAGAGAAATTTCTCTGGGAAGCAGACGTTGCCTGAGCTCCTTCGTCTGTCCCACCAGATCTGCCTCACAGCAATGACCGCAGCACGGGCACACCAACAGCAGTTGCTGCCCTGTGTCCCCATGGCTGGGCACCCATGGGTGCAAGGAGCAAAGGCTACCGAACCGGAGCAGCGGCCACAGCTGCAAACATACTTACTCAGGAAAGATGATGACACGGCCAGAGAAGGTCAGGGAGGCCACGGGTTCCAGCCGGGACACCACCATGTCCATCAGCTGGGGGACCTGCAGTGGAAGGAGCATGCAGATGGCAAATGTCCCCTGCCTGGCCTCCACTCGGTCCTGGAGGAGCCCAGGGCAGCGGGAGCCGGCAGGACCGCAGCTCTTGGCCACCCCAAGAGGCTGGCCAAGAGCTCCAACCCAAGAGGTCTTGTTGGGCCAAGGGCAAACGTTGCTGCTGCCACCTTGTGAGGCTGCCCAGGCCGTGGGGAAAACAAAACCCTCACCTTTTTGAGGTTCTCCTTCCCAGACAACATCTCCAAGAATTCATAATAGAATTTCATTTGCACCTTTGTGCCTTTGATGAGGAGCACCCCCAGGTCCCTCAGGACGAGGGCAATGTTCTCCCCCTTCCCCAGGCAGTGAGAGATGAGGGACGTGGTGCCTCGGATGCAGCCCTCCACCTTCTTCCAGGACACGGAGGTAGCTGCAGCCACCTCAGCAAATTTGAGGGGTTCCAGCTCCTTATGGCCTGGAAAACCAAACAAGAGGGATGGAGTCGGTCACCCGCAGCCCTTCCTCGCGTGTTCCCCAGGTGCTGCTCATTGCAGTGATCACCCAGAAAGGTTTCGGTTTGGGACCTGCTCCGTGCAGGGGACGCTTTGCTTTTTTTTTGGGAAGCATCTGAGATCCAGGGAGGGGATCATCCATGCAGCAAGGGATTCATGCACCCTCTTACCTGGCAGGTACTCCTTGTTGTCCATGAGGTTGTGAGAAACTCTAAGGTTCCTGGCCAGGTAGAACACAGGCTTCAGGAAAGTTATTGTCTCATTCCTGAGCTTGACCCATCTGGGGACAACATCAAAGGAGCCAAGGGCAGGAATACGGACACCCTGCAAGTGGAAGAGAACAGAAGGGCCGAAGGTTAAAGATCAGCTGGAGGTGGCCTCATCCAGAGACGGTGCTTCAGGTCCTGCTGTGCCCTTCCCGCTGTTGGGAGCCAGGCTGAGGGGATCCAGGGGCTTCCAGCGACTGGGATCAGCCCTGAGATACCACACCACCTACCACAAGCAACACCGCACTTGTGCGATACCTCTTGGTCTCTTGGTGGGGACTTTTGGGGTGGGTTTCCTGCTTTTGAGGAGGGGAACAAGGGGGACGTGGGTGCCAACCCACCTGGTGAAGCAAGAGGTGCTCCTGGATGTAGACAGACACTGCATCCCAGACAGCTTTTCGATCTGGAAGGCAAAGAAAACCAGGTCACGCTTGCGTCTGGTGGCTGCCACCCTCCCAGCACCCCCAGCCCCGCGTTTTGGTGGCAGATGAAAAAAGCCATCACATCTCCGGCCCCAAACAGAGACCCCCCGGTGGTGACCGCAGAGCCGGGTCCTCCCCACGGAAAGCCCCAAATGTGGGTCAGCCACACTCCTGCGGTGCCGGGTTTGCCCGTACCTTTGGCAGTGGTTTTGGGCATCAAGCGTCCGTGCTTCATCCCATCCCAGAAATCTATCTGGGTCCGCCTCACGCAGGCGGGTTTCACGTTGTCAGCGAAGGTCACTCGCGGGCTCATCCCTGCGCTCGTCCTCTGGACAATCCAGACAGGAGGCTGGCAAGAGCTCCAACCCAAGAGGTCTTGGTGGGCGAAGGGCAGGCATTGCTGCTGCCCCCTTGTGAGGCTGCCCAGGCCGTGGGAGAGACTCGGGCCTCGATTTTAGCAGCTGCGCTGCCTCGCCTCTCGGTGGCTGTAGTTTAAAGACGTTGTAGGTGGGTGCCTCGGGGAGGCTGGCCTCCGAGCTCGCTGGCGATAGTACGGTTATGACAGGGACTGTCAGCGTGGTGGCCTCTCGTGGGTGGGAACGCCTTCCTGCAGCTGTCTTCAGCATTTTGGCTTCACAGAGAAATTTCTCTGGGAAGCAGACGTTGCCTGAGCTCCTTCGTCTGTCCCACCAGATCTGCCTCACAGCAATGACCGCAGCACGGGCACACCAACAGCAGTTGCTGCCCTGTGTCCCCATGGCTGGGCACCCATGGGTGCAAGGAGCAAAGGCTACCGAACCGGAGCAGCGGCCACAGCTGCAAACATACTTACTCAGGAAAGATGATGACACGGCCAGAGAAGGTCAGGGAGGCCACGGGTTCCAGCCGGGACACCACCATGTCCATCAGCTGGGGGACCTGCAGTGGAAGGAGCATGCAGATGGCAAATGTCCCCTGCCTGGCCTCCACTCGGTCCTGGAGGAGCCCAGGGCAGCGGGAGCCGGCAGGACCGCAGCTCTTGGCCACCCCAAGAGGCTGGCCAAGAGCTCCAACCCAAGAGGTCTTGTTGGGCCAAGGGCAAACGTTGCTGCTGCCACCTTGTGAGGCTGCCCAGGCCGTGGGGAAAACAAAACCCTCACCTTTTTGAGGTTCTCCTTCCCAGACAACATCTCCAAGAATTCATAATAGAATTTCATTTGCACCTTTGTGCCTTTGATGAGGAGCACCCCCAGGTCCCTCAGGACGAGGGCAATGTTCTCCCCCTTCCCCAGGCAGTGAGAGATGAGGGACGTGGTGCCTCGGATGCAGCCCTCCACCTTCTTCCAGGACACGGAGGTAGCTGCAGCCACCTCAGCAAATTTGAGGGGTTCCAGCTCCTTATGGCCTGGAAAACCAAACAAGAGGGATGGAGTCGGTCACCCGCGGCCCTTCCTCGCGTGTTCCCCAGGTGCTGCTCATTGCAGTGATCACCCAGAAAGGTTTCGGTTTGGGACCTGCTCCGTGCAGGGGACGCTTTGCTTTTTTTTTGGGAAGCATCTGAGATCCAGGGAGGGGATCATCCATGCAGCAAGGGATTCATGCACCCTCTTACCTGGCAGGTACTCCTTGTTGTCCATGAGGTTGTGAGAAACTCTAAGGTTCCTGGCCAGGTAGAACACAGGCTTCAGGAAAGTTATTGTCTCATTCCTGAGCTTGACCCATCTGGGGACAACATCAAAGGAGCCAAGGGCAGGAATACGGACACCCTGCAAGTGGAAGAGAACAGAAGGGCCGAAGGTTAAAGATCAGCTGGAGGTGGCCTCATCCAGAGACGGTGCTTCAGGTCCTGCTGTGCCCTTCCCGCTGTTGGGAGCCAGGCTGAGGGGATCCAGGGGCTTCCAGCGACTGGGATCAGCCCTGAGATACCACACCACCTACCACAAGCAACACCGCACTTGTGCGATACCTCTTGGTCTCTTGGTGGGGACTTTTGGGGTGGGTTTCCTGCTTTTGAGGAGGGGAACAAGGGGGACGTGGGTGCCAACCCACCTGGTGAAGCAAGAGGTGCTCCTGGATGTAGACAGACACTGCATCCCAGACAGCTTTTTGATCTGGAAGGCAAAGAAAACCAGGTCACGCTTGCGTCTGGTGGCTGCCACCCTCCCAGCACCCCCAGCCCCGCGTTTTGGTGGCAGATGAAAAAAGCCATCACATCTCCGGCCCCAAACAGAGACCCCCCGGTGGTGACCGCAGAGCCGGGTCCTCCCCACGGAAAGCCCCAAATGTGGGTCAGCCACACTCCTGCGGTGCCGGGTTTGCCCGTACCTTTGGCAGTGGTTTTGGGCATCAAGCGTCCGTGCTTCATCCCATCCCAGAAATCTATCTGGGTCCGCCTCACGCAGGCGGGTTTCACGTTGTCAGCGAAGGTCACTCGCGGGCTCATCCCTGCGCTCGTCCTCTGGACAATCCAGACAGGAGGCTGGCAAGAGCTCCAACCCAAGAGGTCTTGGTGGGCGAAGGGCAGGCATTGCTGCTGCCCCCTTGTGAGGCTGCCCAGGCCGTGGGAGAGACTCGGGCCTCGATTTTAGCAGCTGCGCTGCCTCGCCTCTCGGTGGCTGTAGTTTAAAGACGTTGTAGGTGGGTGCCTCGGGGAGGCTGGCCTCCGAGCTCGCTGGCGATAGTACGGTTATGACAGGGACTGTCAGCGTGGTGGCCTCTCGTGGGTGGGAACGCCTTCCTGCAGCTGTCTTCAGCATTTTGGCTTCACAGAGAAATTTCTCTGGGAAGCAGACGTTGCCTGAGCTCCTTCGTCTGTCCCACCAGATCTGCCTCACAGCAATGACCGCAGCACGGGCACACCAACAGCAGTTGCTGCCCTGTGTCCCCATGGCTGGGCACCCATGGGTGCAAGGAGCAAAGGCTACCGAACCGGAGCAGCGGCCACAGCTGCAAACATACTTACTCAGGAAAGATGATGACACGGCCAGAGAAGGTCAGGGAGGCCACGGGTTCCAGCCGGGACACCACCATGTCCATCAGCTGGGGGACCTGCAGTGGAAGGAGCATGCAGATGGCAAATGTCCCCTGCCTGGCCTCCACTCGGTCCTGGAGGAGCCCAGGGCAGCGGGAGCCGGCAGGACCGCAGCTCTTGGCCACCCCAAGAGGCTGGCCAAGAGCTCCAACCCAAGAGGTATGGGTGGGCCAAGGGCAAACGTTGCTGCTGCCCCCTTGTGAGGCTGCCCAGGCCGTGGGGAAAACAAAACCCTCAGCAACAAGGTCTCAAATGTGAATCTACAACTTCTCCCTACCACTACCTCAAAGGAGGTTGGAGCAGGGTAGGGATCATTCCAATGATTCTATGGTTCAAAACATTGATTTGGTCTGAAAAATTATCATTTGTGGCCAAAAGTAGGGCTTTTGACCCCCAAAGGGAAGCTTTAGACCATAAAAAGAACCTTTGGGCTGCGAAAATGAGGGCTCAGGTCCTAAGAATGAGACTTCAGGCCGTACAGATGAGGCTTTTGACTCTGAAAATGAGACTTTTGGGTAATTAAGTTATTGGGCTCAAAAAAATGATGATGTGGACATGAAAAGTTGAGGCTTTGAACATTAACATGAGGTTTTGGTTCACATATATGAGACTTGGTGCGCTAAAAATGGAAGTTTGGAAAGACAAAACAGGCTTTGGATCCTAACGTTGGTCCTGACCCTGAAAATGAATCTTTAGACAGTAAAATGAGGCTTTGTACTGACAGACTAATGGTTTTAACCTTAATACTGAGGCTTTGGACTGACCAAATGAGCATTTGGGCCCTAAAAACGTGACTTTGAGTAATGAAAATGAGGCTCTGGACTCTAAAAATGAGGTTTTAGTTACAAACAGACGACACTCTGGTGCCTAAGATGAAGATTTGGATGACAAAAATGAGACTTTAGACTCTAAAATGAGGGTGTGAGCTTAACACTGAGCTTGGATTCTCAGTGGAGGCTCTGGACACTGAAAATGAGGCTTTGAATCCTGAAACTGGAGCTTTGGCCCCTCCAAAAGGGGCTGTGGGGTCAAAGAATGAGGCTCTGTGTCCTAAACATGAGGCTTTGGATTGAGCAAAGGAAGATTTGGGCCCTAAACATGAGGCTTTGGAAACTGAAAATGAGGCTCTGCACTCTAAAAGCAAAAGTTCACATGCTGGTGGAGTTTGTGGTCTGGAGGGTTACGGGCCTGGTGAAGAGTAAAGCCTGGACCTTGAATTTTAGGAGAGCAAAATTCCAGTTGTTTGAAGAATTAGTGGACGAGATGATCCCCTGGGAAATTGTGTGTAGGTGTAAAGGAAATGAATGGAGCTGGCAACTTTTTAAGGACAATTCCGAGAATCAGAGAATCACAGAATATCCTCAGTTGGAAGGGAGCCACAAGGATCGAAGAATCATAGAATGGCTCGGGTTGGAAGGGACCTTAAAGACCATCCAGTTCCAACCCCCCTGCCATGGGCAGGGATGCCACCCACTAGATCAGGATGCCCAGGGCCTCATCCAGCCTGGCCTTGAACACCTCCAGGGATGGGGCATCCACAGCCTCTCTGGGCAACCTGTGCCAGTGCCTCACCACCCTCTGAGTGAAGAATTTCCTCTTAATTTCTAATCTAAATCTCCCCTTTTAGTTTAAAACCCTTCCCTCTTGTCCCGTCATTGTCTGCCCAAGCAAAAATTTGCTCTCCATCTCTTTTATAAACACCCTGTAAGTACTGAAAAGCTGCAACGAGGTGAGGCTCACCGCTCTGTAGTTGCCCAGGTCCTACCCTTTTTAAAAATAAGAGTGATGTTTCCCTTTTTCCAGTCACCAGGGACTCACCTGACTGCCAGCACTCGTCAAATGTGATGGGGAGAGTCTTGGCAACTCCACCAGCCAGTTCCTTCAGGAGCCTGGGATGCACAGCATCGGGTCCCATGGCCTTGTGTATGGTCGTGGTCCTCAGGTGGTCCTGAACCCAACCTTCACTTACAGTCGGAGGGATTTGGGTCCCCCACTCCCTGCCAAAGAGGTTCGGGGACTTGAGAGATGGAGGAAGAGTGACAGCCAGTAAAGACTAGGCAAAAAATAAATGAAATGAAATGAAATAAATAAAAATAAAATAAAATAAAATAAAATAAAATAAAATAAAATAAAATAAAATAAAATAAAATAAAATAAAATAAAATAAAATAAAATAAAATAAAATAAAATAAAATAAAATAAAATAAAATAAAATAAAATAAAATAAGTAAAAATAAAATGTTGAGTACTTCAGCCGTCCCTGCAAGTCTGGTGGCAGTCCTGTACACTTCCCGGGCCACGTCTCTACGAGCCAACTAGAGAGGACAGGACAAACTAGAGCGATGGGCAATCACCAAGTGTATGAAGTCTGGATTCTCCACCCAGAGGTGGTCGCACACTGGGACAGGCTCCCCAAGGCAGTTGTCACAGCACTGAGCCTGCCGGGGTTCAAGAAGCCTTTGGACAATGCTCTCAGACACGTGGTCTGATTTCTTGGGTGGTCCTTTGGGGACCCAGGAGTTGGATTTGGTGATTCTATCCTCGGCGGCCTCGCTGAGATGATCGGCCTTGGGACGGGTGCGTTGTGCACCCCAGGCCCCCAGTTTTGGGGGCACCCCTGTCTCTGGAAGTTCCCATAAATCCCGAAGGCAGAAGTGGGTTTCACGGGTCCCAAAGGCTCATTTTTGGGATCAGAACTTTGGTTTTAGGTTTCAGAGCTTTCAGCTGAGCATCCACAGCTGCATTTTAAGGGCCCAGACCCTCATTTTTAGAACCCAAAGCCTCCTTTTAGGGTCCAGCCCCCATCTGAAGGGGCCAAGCCAAGCCATGAGCGCCTCTGGCTGTGTTGTCTGAGAAACATTTTGGATTCGTTACGGATGCAATGAGCTAATTCAGACACTAGGTCGAGATATTGTTTTATGTCAGAACTGCACAAGCCTGGGTACCACCGGATGGTTTCCCACCAAGCTGGCACACCTAAAGATTTTCCACGCCACCCTTTGCACAGTCTCTTATCTCTCCATTTATGTGTTAGCACAATCCTCTAGCTCCTAATTGGTTTTGTAATTAGCATACCGCTGACACGACGAAATCATTCCCCGCATCCTCAGAGGGGAAGGGTCCTCTGTCAGGCCAGGGTCTCTCAGTCTAGGGGTGTGATTTTTAGGATTATAATGAGGATAGCTCACAAGAGTTCATATTACAATTTCTTATTGTTGTTTTAAGCCAGTTGTTTCCAACAAGTTGATTTTTAACAAACTCGAGGGCATGCGTGTCCGACTTTTCCTTACAAAATGGTCTTCTTGATTAAATAGTTTTGTAGTTATCCATCCTTTGGATATCCTCAAGGCCTGTCCATCTCTGTGCTTGCCTTAAAAGCATATTTTCCCCCTGACCGAAGTCTTCCTTGACCTCTGGAGCCTGTGAGTGGGGACAGTGGGGTGACGGGGGTGACAGGGAGTGAACTCGCTGTTGTCCCCCCCTCCAGGCTCCCTGATAACATGCACTCGCTGTCCCCCCCCAACAATCCCCTGGCTGTGGTAAGTGGGGGGGTCCCGGTGTCCCCAGGGGGACCCAGGGCTCTGGGCATTCCTTCTCCAAGGGACCTGTGGGTCCCCAAAGGATCCCAGCACCTGGGTGACCCCAACAGGGTCCTGGATTTCCAGGGGTCCCCAAAATGCACCCAGGCCTGTGGGCACTTCCCAAAAGGGGCCTTGGCACCCAGCTGTCCCCAAAAGGGACCTGGGTGTCCCCAGAGGGGACCTGGGTGTCTGGCTGTGCTCCCAAAAGTGTCCCCAAGGGACCCTGGGCTCTAGGTGACACCTGAAAAATATCCATGTGTCCCCAGAGGGACATGGGTGTCCCCAGAAGGCACCCAGACCTCCAGCTGCTCCTTCCCTGAAGGACTTGGCTGTCCTCAAAAGAGACCTGGATGACCCCAAAAAGGAACCTTGGCCCCTAGCTGTCCCCAAAAGGGTCCTGGATGACCCCAAAAAGGGACGCTGGTCCCCAGCTGTCCCCAAAAGGGGCTTGGGTGTCCCCAAATAAAATTGGGTGTCCCCAAAAAGGGACCCTGGCACCCAGCTGTCCCCAAAAGGGGCTTGGGTGTCCCCAAATAAAATTGGGTGTCCCCAAAAAGGGACCCTGGCACCCAGCTGTCCCCAAAAGGGTCCTGGATGACCCCAAAAAGGGACGCTGGCCCACAGCTTTCCCCAGAATGGGTTTGGGTGTCCCCAGAGGGACATCTAGCTGTCCCCAAAAGAGAGCTGGGTGTCTGGGTGTGCTCCCAAAAGGGGCCTGTGACCTGGCCACTGATCGAGCAGGCACGAACAATCGCGTGGATAATTAAGGGCAGCCTGCCAGGTAAGGCGGTGGATGAAACCTTGCTGGCTGCACGGCCGGGGCACACGGGGCATCGCCTCCGTGCTCAAAAGCCAGGTCCATGGAGCCAGCCCAAAGCTGGGGCAATCTGGGTGATGGCTGCAACGAGCAGCGCGTGGGGAACAAAGAAGGCAGTAAGCACTTCCTCCGTTTAGGCTGAAACCCACTTTTATGGCCCAAGCCCTCCTTTAAGTGTCTCAACCCCCCACTTTGAAGTTCCAAAGCCTCATTCTGAGTATCCCCAGTCTCATTCTTGGGTTCAAACACCAACATTGAAAGCTCAGTGCCTCATTTTGAGAGTGGAAAGCAGCCATATAAGGTCCAAACCTGCCTTTTTGGGGGGGTCTAAAGCCTCTCCTGCTGTTTCAGAGCATACTTAGAGGGGCCAGAAGCTGGCCCCAATACTGGGCCTTGGGGGACAGCACCAGTGACCGGCCTCCAGCTGGATTTAACCCCATTCACCACGACTCTTTGGGCCCAGTTTTTAACCCAACGAAGCGTACACCCATCCAGGCCTGGAGCAGCCATTTTCTCCAGGAGAAAGCTGTGGGAAATGGGGTCAAAAGCCCTACTGAAGTCTAAGTAGACCGCATCCGCAGCCTTTCCCTCATCCACTGAGCGTGTCACCTTGCTGTAGAAGGAGATGAGGTTTGTCAGTCAGGACCTGCCTTTGATAAACCCGTGCTGACTGGGCCTGATCGCCTGGTTGTCCTGTAAGTGCCATGTGGTGGCACTCAGGATAATCTGCTCCATGAGCTTCCCTGGTACCGAGGTCAGACTGACAGGCCTGCAGTTCCCCGGATCCTCCTTCTGCCCCTCCTTGTAGATGGGCGTCACATTTGCTAGCCGCCAGTCAACTGGGACCTCCCCAATAGCCAGGACTGCTGACAAGTGATGGAGAGTGGCTTGCGAGCACTTCTGCCAGCTCCCTCAGCACCCTCAGAGGGATCCCATCCAGCCCCATCGACTTGCACGCATCTAAATGGAGTAGCCCTCGGGGGGCTGAGTACCCAGGGAACAACTGATCCTGCTGGTACATACTGAGGCAAAGACGGAATTAAGCACCTCCACCTTTTCATTATCTCCTGTCTCTGTTTCCCTCCACATAACATAAAGGATGGAGATTCTCCTTAGTCCTCCCTTTCTTATTTATGTATTGCTAAAAACATTTTGATTGTCTTTAACAGCAATAGCCAGATTGAGCTCCAGCTGGGCTTTGGCCCTTCTAATTTTGTCCCTGCCCAGCCTCAAAACATCTTTGTAGTCCTCATAAGTGACCTGCTCCTTCTTCCCAAGGCCATAATCCCTCTTTTTCTTCTCAAGCTGTAGCCACAGCTGGAGTGTCAAAGCCTGATGTTTTGGGCCTGAGGGTCAAAGGCCTAATGCTTTGGTCTGAAACCCTCCTTTTTACGGCACAAGGCCTCCAACTGTTCAGCCCCTCATGTTGAACTCCCAAAGCCTCATTCAAAGTACCTGGAGTCTCATTTTGGGTTGAAACACCAGTATTGAAAGGTCAAAGCCTTCTTTTGGGAATGGGCGGTTTCATAATCTGCTCCATGAGCTTCCCTGGCACCGAGGTCACACTGACAGGCCTGCAGTTCCCCGGATCCTCCTTCTGGCCCTTCTTGTAGATGGGCATCACATTTGCTGGCTGCCAGTCGGCTGGGACCTCCCTGAAACAGCCCTCCCTGGGCTGGTTCTTCCTCCATTTCCCCTCCTCAGGCCGTGTCCTGGCAGCCATGCCAGGGGCCTGCAGAAATGGGGGAGCCGAGGTGGGAGGTGGCAGAAATGGGGGAGCCTTTTGGAGTGCCCCTGGCCTGGCCTTCGGAGTGCGGAGCTTCATTTTAGGACCCAGAGGCCTACTGGGGAGTCAGAGCCCTCCTTGTGGTGACCACGCACTGCTTTTGAGTGCCCAAATGGTTTGGGCTGAAACCCTTGTTTCTATGGCCCATGCCCTCCTTTAAGTGTTTAAACCCCACACTGAAGTGCCAAAGCCCAATTTGTAGTATCTAGAGTCTCAACACCAATGTGGAAAGCTGAAAGCCTCATTTTGAGAGTGGAAAGCAGCCATATAATGTCCAAACCCAACTTTTTCAGTTCAAAAGCCTCTCCTGCTGCTTCAGAGCATATTAGAGGGGCCAACTTCTCTTTTACAACGTCCAAAACCCCATTCTTTGTGTCAAAAACTTCAATTTTGTAGACTGACAGCTAATTTCTAGGGTCCACATCCTCTGCTGAAGTGTCCAAAACCTGATTTTTGGGCACAATCTCCCATTACTTAGTGCAAACGCTCATTTTTTTTTTGCTGGTGGTGATGTCATTGGTCGTCATGTCAGCGGTGGCCGTGTCACAGCAGAGCGGTGGCGGTGTCACAGTGGCCCCGTGACACGGCCTGGCTGGGGGGGGTACAAAAGGGGGAGGTGGGCGCCGGGTCCTGCATCCTGGATTGTCCGGAGGACGAGCGCAGGGATGAGCCCGCGAGTGACCTTCGCTGACAACGTGAAACCCGCCTGCGTGAGGCGGACCCAGATAGATTTCTGGGATGGGATGAAGCACGGACGCTTGATGCCCAAAACCACTGCCAAAGGTACGGGCAAACCCGGCACCGCAGGAGTGTGGCTGACCCACATTTGGGGCTTTCCGTGGGGAGGACCCGGCTCTGCGGTCACCACCGGGGGGTCTCTGTTTGGGGCCGGAGATGTGATGGCTTTTTTCATCTGCCACCAAAACGCGGGGCTGGGGGTGCTGGGAGGGTGGCAGCCACCAGACGCAAGCGTGACCTGGTTTTCTTTGCCTTCCAGATCAAAAAGCTGTCTGGGATGCAGTGTCTGTCTACATCCAGGAGCACCTCTTGCTTCACCAGGTGGGTTGGCACCCACGTCCCCCTTGTTCCCCTCCTCAGAAGCAGGAAACCCACCCCAAAAGTCCCCACCAAGAGACCAAGAGGTATCGCACAAGTGTGGTGTTGCTTGTGGTAGGTGGTGTGGTATCTCAGGGCTGTCGCTGGAAGCCCCTGGATCCCCTCAGCCTGGCTCCCAACAGCGGGAAGGGCACAGCAGGACCTAAAGCACTGTCCCTGGATGGGACCACCTCTGGCTCTTCCTCCAGCTGATCCTTAACCTTCGGCCCTTCTGTTCTCTTCCACTTGCAGGGTGTCCGTATTCCTGCCCTTGGCTCCTTTGATGTTGTCCCCAGATGGGTCAAGGTTGGGAATGAGACAATAATTTTCCTGAAGCCTGTGTTCTACCTGGCCAGGAACCTTATAGTTTCTCACAACCTCACGGACAACAAGGAGTACCTGCCAGGTAAGAGGGTGCATGAATCCCTTGCTGCATGGATGATCCCCTCCCTGGATCTCAGATGCTTCCCAAAAAAAAAGCAAAGCGTCCCCTGCACGGAGCAGGTCCCAAACCGAAACCTTTCTGGGTGATCACTGCAATGAGCAGCACCTGGGGAACACGCGAGGAAGGGCTGTGGGTGACCGACTCCATCCCTCTTGTTTGGTTTTCCAGGCCATAAGGAGCTGGAACCCCTCAAATTTGCTGAGGTGGCTGCTGCTGCCTCCGTGTCCTGGAAGAAGGTGGAGGGCTGCATCCGAGGCACCACGTCCCTCATCTCTCACTGCCTGGGGAAGGGGGAGAACATCGCCCTCGTCCTGAGGGACCTGGGGGTGCTCCTTATCGAAGGCACAAAGGTGCAAATGAAATTCTATTACGAATTCTTGGAGATGTTGTCTGGGAAGGAGAACCTCAAAAAGGTGAGGGTTTTGTTTTCCCCACGGCCTGGGCAGCCTCACAAGGGGGCAGCAGCAATGCCTGCCCTTGGCCCACCCATACCTCTTGGGTTGGATCTCTTGGCCAGCCTCTTGGGGTGGCCAAGAGCTGCGGTCCTGCCGGCTCCCGCTGCCCTGGGCTCCTCCAGGACCGAGTGGAGGCCAGGCAGGGGACATTTGCCATCTCCATGCTCCTCCACTGCAGGTCCCCGAGTTGTTGGAGATGGTGGTGTCCCGGCTGGAACCCGTGGCCTCCCTGACCTTCTCTGGCCGTGTCATCATCTTTCCTGAGTAAGTATGTTTGCAGCTGTGGCCGCTGCTCCGGTTCAGTAGCATTTGCTCCTTTGCCCTCATGGGTGCCCAGCCATGGGGACACAGGGCAGCAACTGCTGTTGGTGTCCCCATGCTGCGGTAATTGCTGTGAGGTAGATCTGGTGGGACAGACAGAGGAGCTCAGGCAACATCTGCTTCCCATCGAGGGCTGGGCTTCTTTGCTGGGTGACCCCATTCCTCAGGACAGTCCCTGGGGATGGGGCCTTTACGGCAACGTGAAAATGTCTCCGTGAGCGGGTGATCGTGGGGAGCGGCAAGGGCTGGTGGTGCCATGGGTCATGTCAATCTCTTCTCCTTGTGCCAGGTTTGAAATGGAGAGTGTGCCCAAACCACCACCACGCAGAGGCCATCTCAAGGCCCATGATGGTGACATGCAGAAGAAGGAAGGAGCTTTGCCAGCTCTCGGGCAGGGCGAGAAAGGTAAAGCAGCTTCTGGCTCCTTTCCACAGCGTGGGCTGCCCGCTTTTGTGATCTGTGGGGAAAATCTCTTCTGTGGTGATGCTGACGATGTCTTTCCTTCACAATTCCAGTGGGATTTTTGTCCCTCAGCCGCTCACAGATGACAACACAAGCGGCCTCTCAGCAGTGGGAAAAGGCGGAGATAAAGCAGAGGACGGCCTTATTCACGTGAGGATGGAGGGAGTGGAGGGGTGGGATGGGGCTGCCAGGAGCCCCCCAGCCATGGGGGCTGCCTGGGGGGCGCAGGCTGTGGCCGCAAAGCCGTCGCTCACTCAGGCAGAGCTGACCCGGATTTTCCTTTCAGCAAGCTACCAGCAATCCCGGAGCAGCTTCCTCAGAAGGGCAGAGGCCCACCACAGGGCAAATCTGCAGGCGGAGGCCAAGCAGGAGACCTGGGCCGAGCAAAGGCAGCCAAAGGCTGGAGGTTCGGAGGGGAAGGAGCAGAGAAATTTCTCTGTGAAGCGAAAATGCTGAAGACAGCTGCAAGAAGGCACTCCCACCCTCGAGAGCCCACCACGCTGACAGTCCCTGTCATAACCATACTGTCGCCAGCGAGCTCGGAGGCCAGCCTCCCCGAGGCACCCACCTACAACGTCTTTAAACTACAGCCACCGAGAGGCGAGGCAGCGCAGCTGCTAAAATCGAGGCCCGAGTCTTTCTGGTCGCTGATGAAAGAACCTCAGAAGAAGGTGCTGTCAGCACACAGCACAAAGAGCCCCCAGCCGCTGCCACCGCTGTGCGAAGCGCCCGTGTCACTGCAGCCCCATCCACCAAAGGGCAGACCAGGGATCACCAGGACGGAGAGGCCCTGGCCACACTGATCAGGGCTTGCAGTGCCCTGAGGAGAGATCGTTCCTCTGGAGGTGGCCGGACAGGTATGGGATTCGAAGAACCATAGGAGCATTTAGGTTGGAAAAGACCTCTGACTGTTGATCAAGTGTTGATCGGAGTTGATCAAGTCCAACCATGAACCTAGCACTGCCAAGTCTGCCACTAAACGATGTCTGTAAGCAGCAGATCCCCACATCTTTTGAATACCTCCAGTGATGGCGACTCAGCAACATCCCCGGGCCCCTGTTCCAATGCCCTACAAGGCTTTCAGTGAAGAAATGTTTCCTAATATCCAACCTTAACCTCCCCTGGTGCAACTTGAGGCCATTTCCTTGGCCTGTTGCTTGTTGTGTGGGAGAAGAGACCGATCCCTACCCTGCTCCAACCTCCTTTGAGGCGGTGGCAGGGAGAAGCTGTAGGTTCACATTTGAGTCACTGCTGGGTGCTGTCTCCTTGTAGGAAGGCAGAGTTTTGTGGGCAGTGGGGGCTGTTGGGAGCCCCCTCGGTGCTGGTCGATGGAATGGCTGCGTTCCCTGCAGCCGTTAGACACAAGTCCCTCCTTTTGCAGTGCTGTCCTCCCTTCTGCTGACACGCAGACACACCAGGCCACGTCTCCTGTCAGCGCGGGGAAGGCCTAACAAAGCAGGAGGCTGCTCGCGGCCAGAGGGGAGAGGGTTTGTCTGCAGCTGGGTGCTGCTTTGGAGGCGTGTTGGGAAGAGAAGGGCTTTTTGGGTGGGCCTGGCAGAGCTTAGGAGCAAAACCCTGCTGCTGGCCGGGGTCTGGTGAAGGGGTAAAGAGAGGGAGGGAAATGGCGGCCCTGCCCTCGCTGTTGTGGCCTGAAGCCATGCCCGGGGTCTGCGTGGGGGCAAAGAGCTCCAAAAAGTGGCAGTGCTGACTCAGAGGCGTTTCTCTTGTTTTCCAGAGATCCATCAGTCTTTGGACCACAAGGAGCGAGATGGTGGAAATCATAAAGAATGTCTTGCGAAAGATGCTTGAGTTCTCATTTGTTCACAATGCGGTCTCACCAGTATCAGGAGGAAGTTTTCCATGGGGGCTGTGGCTCTGCAATCAGCCCAAGCCGTGCTGGGATCAGGGCTGTTGCAGGGAGGTGAGGCTGGTGTGGAAGCCCTGCTCTCCTCCATCCCAGGACTGCATCTCCAGCACGTCGGGGACCATGCATACGCCCCCCATGCCCAACCCAGGAGGACTGATGTTGGTTGGTGGGAGGCCAGGGGCGATCCCACCGGGACGGACAGGTGGTGGGCGCTCTGTGGATCCTTGAGATGAAAGAGGAAAAGGATCCTTGTGGGCATATTACTTCATGTGATCTTGTGGAAAATGGATCTGGGTGTGAAATGTCAGTGCTGCCCATTCCTTTCTGGTGTGGTGACTTAGGAAGTGAGCTCTTAGTTGGTCTGCTTCCTATTTTTGGTGCGGTTTTTGGCTTAGGGTCAGACCAGGGCTATTTCATTCCAGACTAGAGGGGGAAACAAATTTAAAGTCTGTATAAGAATGATATGCCTCAGACAAAACTGCACTTAAAGAATTTAAATGTCTCCGTCCTGCCTCCGTTCAGACTTCATTCTACAGCATTACTGGTGGAGGTTAAATGAAGGGATGTGCACCTCCATGCATGTTCTCCCTCTTACGGAGGATGTCACGTCCAGATGCTCTGCACGTGGAGGCAGCTTTCAGCAGAAATCAGTGGTCAGATCAAAACCCACGCCAGACGACCGCATCCTTCACGGTGTTCGTTCAGCGCTGAGCTCACACTGCTGGGCTCAGGACCCTGCTGGCCCACGGCACTCGGATCACTCTCAAGGTGCCCAAGCCCAAGCTGTTATGCCAGGAAGCAGAAGGAGAGAAGCCAGAGGCCGTGGGACGTGCTGCCCTCTCTCCACTGAGCAAGGGAAGTTTGCTGGTGAGAGGTGGAGATGTTGGCAGCTGGGCGATCCCTGCAGCTCACGCCAGGGCTGACGTGTTCAGTTTGGAGGCCGGTGGCGGTTGAGGTCTGGAGGTCGCTTGCTTTTTTCACATTAGCAAAAAAAAAGACACCAAACCAAATAAAAAACCATAGTGCTGACAAGTTTGCTCTCTTTATTTTGCTCTGAGTTTGCTTTAATTTTTATTTTTATTTTCCCCAAAGAGCTATTTTCGTTGGGACATGACAAGGCAGTGCTTATAAACAAGGATTTGCATCTGGCTGACTTGGGGCAGGCGGCTGCAGATGCCGAGGGGGCAGGAATGGGACTTGTGCAGTCCAGTTTGTTATTTATTTCACCTCACGAGGGATAATTAATTAGGGTTAATTTTCGTCACAGTGGCTCTTGTGGTGCCGTTCTGGATTTGTGCCCAAAACAGTGCTGATGGCACACCAGTGCTTTGGCTACCTCATTTTGGGGTCCAAAACATCCTTCTAAGAAGGGCTTCCACCCTCAGTTTTAAAGCTTAATGCCTCCTATTTAGAGCCCAAACCCTTCTCTTTAGGTCCCAGAGCCTCATTTTTTGGTGCTGAATCTCCACAGGAAGCCCCAAGCCCTCCTTCAAGCAGACATGGCCTCATTTGTAGGGTATAATGAGACTTCTGAGGGAGCAAAGGCTCGTTGTCAGACCCTAAACCTCATCTCAGGGCCCCAAAGCATCACGGTAGGGTCCACACCCCCATTTTTTGGGATCAGAGCTTTGGTTTGGGATTTCAAAGCTTTCCATTGCGCACCCACAGCTGCATTTTGAGGGCCCCGACCCTCATTTTTCGGACTCAAAACCTTCTTTTAGGTTCCAGCCCCCACCTTAATGGTCCAAGCATCCAAAGTTTGGGGGTCTGTGTTGGGGTGACGTGGCAAGGGGTTGGCAGCGAGGGGCAACCCCAGGATGAAGGATAAGTGGGAGGTGGTGGGCAATCTCCTTTGCACCACCTGTGCTTAGTTTTTTAATTCCTTCTTCCTCTTTCCTTTGCTTATTGAACATTTCAAATCTTGACCCATAACTTTTGTCAGTTCTGCTCTTCCTAGTCTCTTTTCTCATGGCAAGCATTGCGTGGGGCTTAGCTGCCAGCCAGGGTCAGCCCACCACCGCTCCTCAGACTCTTCTGTAATCCTTGCAGCTGGCCAGAAACCCCAGATATTGATTTCTGTAAGCTTTTATTTGATTCAGTTATCCTTCAGCTCATCCTAGCCTGAAGCCCAGCTCACCTCTTCCTTTCTCCTCTCTTAGGACCCATGAGAACTTGCCTTCTCAAACCCTTACAGACTCCAGCAGCCCCATTTCTGTAAATTCAAGATACTGCTTCCTAGTGCTGATATCAGTCAATTGCTTGGCAATCATCAAATCACTTTAACAGAAGAAATAATCTCATCCAACATATGTTGTATGTAGCTAAAAGATAAGTTGATTTTTGTAGATATTTTTTTCCAAAGGAAGCCTCAGCATCACATGAATTTTCTTCAGATTCGTTGCAGTTGATACATAATTATTTTTTTTTTCAATTAAACCAGCAACCAAAAATCACCTCTCGTTTCCCAAACCAAGGCCTTTCAACCTGTAATTAAAAATAATCCTCCTAGTTTGATGTCGTTTCTGCCTCTAGGACTTACTGGAGTCCAGCGGCTGACTGTGGCAGCTGTGTTGCTCTTCAGCAGACCTGGGCAGGCTGAAATCAATTTGGGCAATTGATTTGCTTTTTTCAGCTTGAATTTGAATGAATCCCCTTGCACCATTAAGGATTAGGAACTCAAACATCAAAAAAGGGTGCTAAGGCCTGGTTTTGAAAGAACGAGTGCCTTCAGTGCAGAGGTTGCTTAAGAGGGTGGTCACTGAGTGAAGGTTTTTAGAAGCCACGTTAGTCTTTGTGATAAAAATTTGTCCCTGGGCTGGTCCTGGGCAGACACGTGATGACACCTGAAGATGGGACATCTTGTTCATTGCCTAAAGCGGTAATATTTTAGGCCATTTGAGGTTATAGTTTAGGCATTTGGGGCTAGTGACCCATGCTGGCTTAGTAGCCCTCACAAATTCAACATCTGCACGTACCTGGGGATACGAGTCTGCATTGAGAAACATGGAATCAAGTAGCAGAGTGTGTAGAAGAAACTGAGCAATACAGATGGCTGAATTTGTCTGAGTGATGGTGTGTAGAGGTAGATGAACACAAAGCTGCCGGTGGGTGGGTAAATGGGTAGATGGATGGTGGAGAAAGAATGGTTGCTCATTAGGATGTTAAATTTCTGGTGGTCATCCTATGGAGAGGGAGAAAACCTTGCACTGGCCAGGTGGAGTAGCTAGGAGAACAGATAGCCAAGCCCAGAACCCACCTCTGGATGGGATTGGCATCCACCCCGAGGGAAATTTTCACAAAACACAAGAAATGGAGGATCAGGATCATAACCTGCAGTTGCCATGCCCTCTCCAGTGTCTATGAAGGGACTGTGGCATAGTGCACTTGGTTTGCTCCGTGATCCATCCAGGCTTTCCATGCCACAGCAGCACAGCAGCGAACCATGAATATGTAGTGCTGGGGAGTGGCTGCCTTCTCAGCTGATTCCCCAAAGGGGCAGGACTTCATAGGGTCTGAAATATAAGCTGGCTGGACGCCCATCTTTTTTTCTCCAAGACGGTTTTGGTCACGATGATGCAATATTTTCTCGCACAGCTGCTGTGTAAGTGACTTATTTTCTTCCTTTTTTGCAGCCTCCTCTGTCTAGTCCTGTCATCTCAAAGCCTTCAATACGTGTCTCTTACAGCTTTCCTCCAGGTGCTCTCACTTGCTGTATCCTCTGCTGGTAAGAACAATTTTACCTGTTGTGAGATGCTCTCCAACTAAACCGACTCTTTGGCAATGAGGTGGAGTTGGATCGCATTTTGTGAAATGGAGAGGAAAGGGATGTCTCACTTTCCTTTTCCACTTTGAAAATTCCCTCCCATCCTCTAAATCCTTACTTTTCTTTCCCAGACCCTCTGCCAGTCCCTGTGCTCTCCACAGACCCCAGTTACGATGTCTACTACGAAGGGGAACGCGTTGCTTTCATATGCGTGGCTCCGACGATGAAGACTGTAGATGGATTTCGGTTCTTCAATCAAAGTGGGGACCAAGTCTACGCACTTGCTTCCTACTCTCACACAGTTGCCTGGTTCCAGCTCACAGCTGCAAAAGCATCTGCCATGCAGTACACGTGCATGTACTGGGTGAAGGATGCTGGACGAGAAATTCCTTCCAATAGGAGCCTTCCTCTTTCAATTAATGTTCAGGGTGCGTGGGTCTTGTGTCGTCTCTAGATGATGTTGCTTTGAGTCTCTGCCTTCTCACAAGCTCCTTTTATGCTCCTGGGTTTCTGTGAGCAGTCAGGAATAGGGTAGCCTAACAGCTCTGTCACCTCCAAGAGGTCTCATGGCACTGAGCCTCCCCAAGCCTTTCCTTAGGGTTTGGGGTGTATCACATGCCTTCCTCTTTGGTCATGTGAAAATACTTATTTTCTGCACTTTGGTGAATACAAAGAAACTGAGTTGCTCTGAATTCTTATCTCTGAGGTCTGTGGGTCTGTGCTTCTCTTCTCATAGTTCAAGACATGTAGAAAAAAGAGCGATGAATGACTCCCACAAGAGCTGATCTTTAGTAAAAGGTTCTGTAAATCCCAGTAATATTCCAAAGAATTAACTTGTCTACTCCCTTCGTCAAATCTGAAGTACGACATTGGAAAAAATAATGGGTTTTGTGCACAAATCCTCATGTCAATAGGTAGCAGGTTTCGTTTGCTCTTCCCCCCAGGTGCTCCAGTGGCCCCGGTTTTGTCCCTGGATCCTCAGCAGCCAGTCTACAGATACGGAAACAATGTCAAGCTCCTCTGCACCGTCCCCTTTTCTTCATTCTATATAAGGGAATTCCAGTACTATGGGGACTTTGGACTTGCGATCTCCATCCCAGTTGTGAAACTGCAAAACTACAGCTACAACCTGAGGATCACAGGAAGGGAGGTCTCCGGGTCTTACAGTTGTGCCTATTTTGTATTTAAGTCTGGACGTGCCGTTCGCTCCGAGAGCAGCCCCTGGGTCAACGTCTACGTGAAACGTGAGTTTTCCAACCCTTCCTCACTAAAACCTCTAATAACTGCTGACCTATCATCAGTTAATTTATTCTGCATGTGTTTGCCTATGAATTCATTCGTGAGTGTCATCTCCATCCCCTCCTGTTATATGACCATCCATCTCGCTACCTCAGTCTCTGTGTTCGGCACTAAACGAGCTTATTGCCATATCTGCCCACGCTCTTATCAACAAAAAATATGAGAAATACTGGGGAAAAAAATCTCAGTGAAAAGAGTCTCATCGCCTTACATGGCTTTTCTGATGAGACCATGGCTTTCTAGGACCTCCTT
Source organism: Anser brachyrhynchus (assembly GCF_964034855.1). Classification (NCBI taxonomy): domain Eukaryota; kingdom Metazoa; phylum Chordata; class Aves; order Anseriformes; family Anatidae; genus Anser; species Anser brachyrhynchus. Next base: position 39,887 of record NW_027664135.1, read on the forward strand.
CTAGACCTTCTTTCTTTTATCCTCCATCCCTCCGAGATGTGGGTAGCTATAGATGGGCTTGCTCGTTGTAAGAGTCATCATGGCAAAGTCACCACTGGTTCCTCCCCAGGCCAGATAATCGGCTGGGTTCGAGAGATCCTTGTTGGTGGCTCGTTCTTTACCATCAATGGCCTCATCTTTTTCTTCTCCCACCGCCTCAAGAAGAAAAGAGGTAAATATTTAATTTTTATTGCACCACACTACTTCTTATGATCCTGGGACTTCATTTTCTTTGCCAAAAAAAAAAATCCTTCATTTTGACTGTTACTTCAGCTTCCTTTTCGGGGAGGGTGTTCTGGACAGAGCTTGAACAGGATCACTTCTCACCCTCCTCTCTTATTTGAACCCCAAACTGATTTCCCTTAGAGGTCCAAGAATAAAGAGAAGCAATTTTTGATGCTGTTACTTCCCTCATTTGCAGATCTGGAAGAAGGATTCCGGATGGACTAACAAGATGAATTAGAAGAAGAACCCTTAGAGGTTTTGCTCTATTTTGCCAAGGCAATCCATTCCGTTGGGCCCTGCCTGATTCCTCATTGTCTGCCTCAGTGTCCCCAAGAGACAGAAGCAGTGAACTGGAAGTACTTTGGCTACTCCTTTCCTCTGTGCACAACCCCGTGCCTTGCGTCTTACCAATTAAAGCTGGATGTTGTGTTTAGGTCTTGCGGGTTTCATGGGAAGGTGTGTCTTTCCATCCTCCTTCCTGAAGTGTGTGTATTTGTGTTTGCTTGTGCACAGCCTCGGGATCATGGCAGAGGAGGTCTCTGGGTCTTAGGGTTGTGACTATTTCACATTTCAGTCTAGACGTGCTGTTGGCTCAGAGAAGAGCCTCAGGGTTGATTTGTGCGTCTGCTCTATCTCACACCTAACCCACAATGCTCCCATTAAACCTGTTTTTTTGCTTGCCTCTGAAATTCAGCCTCATTTCTGATTTTTCACAGCACCTCCTCTGTGGATGAGCGTGGTGTTAACCAGGCCTGCCCCATAGGGCTGAGTTTCCCTTCCTATACAAGAAGACAGAAGGCACTGTGCCCTGGGCATTGCCTTGCTGCTTTGACCTCAGTCATCGCTCACAAGGATGCAGTCGGCTGTTGCTTCTTCCAGGCAACCCAGTGGCACCTTCTCGAGGTCTTCTTAGCCCCAGGAGGTGATCAGGGAGTCCTTTTGGCCAAGACGAGGAGGAGCAGGGCATTTCTGTGTGAATACTTAAGGTTTGCCTACACAAAGTCAAGTGAGCCAGTCTTGCACGTGAGAACCCCAAACTCCTTGAGGAGCAGCGCATCTTAACCCATGGGTCCAGCTGGCAAAGGAACGATTTGGATATGGAAGAGCTGTTTCTTTTCCACCTTATTTCAGGAGGGCTTCAGGAAAAGGGTAGCTATGAGACCCCAGGCTTCCTTCCACTCCACACCAGGCTTCAAAGACACGGTGGCCGAAGGAAGATTTTTCTTCAGCGTCTCCCACTGCCATAGCTGCAAAGCAAGGCAAGACAGAACCTTCCCGCAAGGACCTGCTGAAGTTACTGCGAAGGCAGCAGTCAGTTTGCCCTGCGCTTGGAGTCACTCTGACCATCCGTCCTGATTTCACTTGGGATCGGGTTAATTTTCCTCCCAGTAGCTGGAACAGTGCTTGGGGTCTAGCATCGGTCGGTGAGTGGTGAGCAATTGCACTGTGCATCACTTGCTTCGTATATTCCTTTATCATTATTATTTTTCCCCTTCCTTTCTGCCCTTTTAAACTGTCTTTATCTCAAACCATGAGCTATTACTTTTTTTTTTTTTCCTTTCTTTCTTTTGTTTTCTGTTCTGTCCCCCATCCCTCTGTGATGGGAGGGAAGTGAGCAAACGGCTGTGAGGTGCTGAGCTGCTTGCTGGGTTAAACCACAACACTAGTCCTTAAAAAGTTCTGTCTTTTTAGATAGAAAGCAGAGTTTAGATAGAAGCAAAGTATCACTGCTTCTATCTCTTTCCTGACAGCCTCGGCTAGCTAGAGACTTAGCACGTCCCATCTGTGTTACTGGACAATCCCCCGTTCTTATTTTTATTTTATTATTTTTTATTTTAAACCATTCCTGCAGCTGGGGAAGGCGAAGCTGGGATTTAACCCTGTGATGTCCTCTGAGCTAAGCCTTGGGAAACACAAGTGTTAGACAGCAGCAGCCTGGAGTCCGGTGAGTTCTCATCTTCCTCTGTGTTTGTATGTGTTGGGGAGATGATGATATGGGGGAGATGGCGATGTTATGGGGGAGGTGACGATGATGTTATGGGGGAGATGACGATGCTATCAGCTCAGACACAACATGCTGCTACACACTAAAACTCTGCTTGATTTCGAATCTCCCTCTTTACAAATGCTACCTATTTTTGGCCTTCCAGCTATCCCAGTGTGCAGTGGAACGCTGCACGGCGTGAGGAAGCAACGTCCTAGCTGCTGCTTGAGGTTGTCGGGGGCCCACGTTTCTTGCATCTCCTTGTCAAGCTTTCTCTCTTCCAAGGTGGACCCTGCTCATCTCTCCCCAGCTGTTATTTTTTTGTCAGGTGGTGTTTTTAGACTGCTGAGTCCTACCCCCGCCTCCTCACAGCACTCTGGAGAGGGGTTATAACCCGTGTGAATTATCAGAAAGGCTTATTGCAATGAACTGGCTGAATTGTTATGTGATAAAACAGAGTCTGCATGCACAAAGGAGCCCAGAGGAACCGTTGCAGGGGAAGGAACCCATGGGGGGACCCAGGCTGGAGCGGTTTGCTCCTGACGGATGGACTCCATGGGAAGAAGAGCCCCCACAGGATCAGCTCGGGAAGGAGGCATCCCCTGGGAGGGATCCCACATTGGAGGCGATGATGACGTGCTTTGCGCTGACCATGGCAGGTGATGAAGTGTTCTGTGCTAACCACAACCCCAATTCCCTGTTCCCTTGTGCCACTCGGGGTGAAGAAGTGGAAGTGGGTGCTGGGGAAGTGGGGAGGGTGTTTTCAGTTTGCTTTTACTTTCACATTGCTCCATTCTGTTGCAATAAGTTACACTGATCTCCCTATGCTGAGTCTGTTTTGCCCATAATGATGATTGTTGAGTGATGTTCCTGTTCTTATCTCAACCCTTGAGCCCTTTTTCATTGTATTTCCCCCCCCTTCCCCTTTGAGGAGTGAGAGAAGGGTTGTGGTGGCATTTGGCTGCCTGTCGGTGTGAAACCACAGCAGAAGGTGCAGAAGAGCTGTTCCCTTGACCTTACAGTAACAGCAAGATTTTCTTGCTTGTGTCCTAGAGGTCTGACCTCAACTCGAGGACTGTGAGTGTTAGTCACAAGTAGCTCTGTCTTTGAGGAACTGGAATTAACCTATCTGGTTTCAAGCTTTCAATGCAGATTAAAAAAAAAAAAAAATTGTGCAAGAGCTTGTTGTGCAGCTAGGGACTGGCACAGGATGGGGTTGTGGGACTTTTGTGGGACTTAGAGCTGATTTCTTATCTCTTGTCCACCCTGAGAAAAAACAGAAGTCGCAGTGCAAGAAAACTTCTGGTTTTCATTACCGCTGTTTTTCTTCTGTGTTTTTTTTAAAGTATGAGAGCGCTGGAATTTGTGCTGATGCAAGCAACACAACAGCTTGTTTTCTGTCAGCGAATTAATGAGTCATACAGGGGAGAGAGTTCTATATCAAGGCAGCTCCTGCAAGCTGAGTTTACCCTTCCCTCAAATGTGTGATCCAGTATGCGTGCACCAAGTAATCCCATGGACAGGGATTTCTGCTCTGATCCCTGGTGAACAAGTCTATCTTCCTATGAATTGTATGCCTAACTTCCTTCCCAGGCCTTTCTGCACTCTCTGAACACAGAGAAAATGGACCATCTCACTGTGCACACTCTCTCCTTCTGATTTGTCATTTTCTGATCTAAGGAGAACAAAAAGTGGATGGGCTGTGGACATTTGGACCTGTACCTGCAGATTCAGCATCACACAGCCAAAGGATGGTGGACCACACACGTGCACCAACACCATAATCAATGGGCTCGGAGCAGTCTGGTCCGTGAAGAGCAAAGCCATCAGGATTAAAGGTAAGCTACGCAACAGTAGGGCTCTCTCTCCACTGTCCTGGACAGCTCTGTTCTTCCATCACACCTCCCTCTATCCACAGGTACTTTCCTCCAGGTCGCAGGCCTTCCATTACCCTGAATTTAATGAAGCACAATGACAGCAGCATTCATTTTTCTTGAAAAACCTTGTTTTGAGGTCACCAGGCTCAGTTCTCTCTACAGATGCTTTTCAAGACCTAGATACGTGTCATTGAAACCTAGATGGTTAAAAGAGGAAGGAAGAATGGAACCCTAAAGGTATATATTTGCTTTTTTTTCACCATCCAGTCCCACACTTGGTCTGAACATTTCATCTGGAGCCACAGGGGAGGGCTACCACCTCTTCTTCCTCTTACACAGCTCCTGTAAACAAGGCAGTGAATGTTTCACTTCTGCAGGGAAGATCCTGAGGCCACCATCGCAGCCGAGGTCACCTCGCTGGAGATGAGCGCTCAACACTAATGATCCAGTGCCGTAGGAAAATGACACAGGGAACTGTACTCGTGACTACAGAGGAGATAAGTGGAGGTGCAGTGGATTTGGTCCTTCCTCAGCGGTGTTGTGAAAGGTAACTTCCAGCTTTTCCCCTCAAGGGCCTCCTTTTGCTTTCTCGGGAGCGGATACTACCCCGACAGTGATAAGCGAAGGCCACCCCTTACATCCCACCTGCGTTCCCATAAAATGCTTCCCATTGTGGAAAACAAATGGTCAAGACCATCGCCGTGTTTCATCCCTGCTACTGTCTCCCCAGTGGAGGATAATTTCAATCACCTTCCTCATCCTCAGGGTCTTCCTAAGCCAACATTCACAGACTGGTTGAAGTTTGAAGGGAACTCTGGAGGTCATTTTGTCCACCCCCCTGCACGGAACAAGAGCAAAGGATCTTGCTCCTCTTGCTCCTCTTGTCACCCATCATGAGGAAGATGTCCAAGGCAGGAGAGAATGGATAAAAGCCACCTTCTCTCCCCCAACTTAAGGTGTGGATGAGATAGGCTGTGGTTCATTGGGCAAAGAGACTGCCCAAAGGGCATGTAGGGAGAAATGTCATCTGAAAACATGATGACAACACACAGAGAAACACAGAATTAGGGTGTAGTTCCCTCACAATTCTCGAATGTGGTTCGTGGCTTCCATTTATTTCTGCAGCACTTCCTCTTCCTCCCCCCGTGAGCCCCGGGCTCAAGTCAGACCGATGGAGAGAGCAGCACGGAGCAACCAGACAGCGCATCCCGCTCCCGGGCAGTCCGGCTCAGAGCCCTCGGTACCCCCTGGACCGCAGTGACATGATTGCCCCCCGCCTTGTGATGTTCCTCAGTGAGTCCCCATGTCCCGGCTTTGCCTCCTCTCCTCTCCTCTCCTCTCCTCTCCTCTCCTCTCCTCTCCTCTCCTCTCCTCTCCTCTCCTCTCCTCTCCTCTCCTCTCCTCTCCTCTCCTCTCCTCTCCTCTCCTCTCCTCTCCTCTCCTCTCCTCTCCTCTCCTCTCCTCTCCTCTCCTCTCCTCTCCTCTCCTCTCCTCTCCTCTCCTCTCCTCTCCTCTCCTCTCCTCTCCTCTCCTCTCCTCTCCTCTCCTCTCCTCTCCTCTCCTCTCCTCTCCTCTCCTCTCCTCTCCTCTCCTCTCCTCTCCTCTCCTCTCCTCTCCTCTCCTCTCCTCTCCTCTCCTCTCCTCTCCTCTCCTCTCCTCTCCTCTCCTCTCCTCTCCTCTCCTCTCCTCTCCTCTCCTCTCCTCTCCTCTCCTCTCCTCTCCTCTCCTCTCCTCTCCTCTCCTCTCCTCTCCTCTCCTCTCCTCTCCTCTCCTCTCCTCTCCTCTCCTCTCCTCTCCTCTCCTCTCCTCTCCTCTCCTCTCCTCTCCTCTCCTCTCCTCTCCTCTCCTCTCCTCTCCTCTCCTCTCCTCTCCTCTCCTCTCCTCTCCTCTCCTCTCCTCTCCTCTCCTCTCCTCTCCTCTCCTCTCCTCTCCTCTCCTCTCCTCTCCTCTCCTCTCCTCTCCTCTCCTCTCCTCTCCTCTCCTCTCCTCTCCTCTCCTCTCCTCTCCTCTCCTCTCCTCTCCTCTCCTCTCCTCTCCTCTCCTCTCCTCTCCTCTCCTCTCCTCTCCTCTCCTCTCCTCTCCTCTCCTCTCCTCTCCTCTCCTCTCCTCTCCTCTCCTCTCCTCTCCTCTCCTCTCCTCTCCTCTCCTCTCCTCTCCTCTCCTCTCCTCTCCTCTCCTCTCCTCTCCTCTCCTCTCCTCTCCTCTCCTCTCCTCTCCTCTCCTCTCCTCTCCTCTCCTCTCCTCTCCTCTCCTCTCCTCTCCTCTCCTCTCCTCTCCTCTCCTCTCCTCTCCTCTCCTCTCCTCTCTTCCTTCTCACTCCTATACTTTATCCCTTCCCTTCCCTTCCCTTCCCTTCCCTTCCCTTCCCTTCCCTTCCCTTCCCTTCCCTTCCCTTCCTTTCCCCTCCCCTCCCCTATTAGATGCCCTCACCATGTAATCCTCGTTTCCCCCTTCACTCTCACACTCAGTCCTTCTCCCCTCTTCTCTTCCAGCCACCGTGCATCTCCTGCCCTGCCAGATGGTCTCCGAGGAAGGTAACTCCTCTGGGGTCTCCTTAAACAGGGGCTGAGCTGCTGGGGGCACGGCTGGATTTGGGGTCCCACAGGTGTGACTGTCTGGGAGACCCTCAGCCTCATTCCCCCTCCCCATAACAACCCAGTGGTGAAATTGGGTGCTGGGGATTTTTCGTTATCTCACTTTGTTGAGGTCCTGCCTCGTGTCAACACACTGGTGGTGAGTGGAAACCCCTTGAGACCCAACCCCTTCCCGGCCCTCTCCTTCCCACACCTGCTCCTCCTATTTTGGGTGTGGGTCAATGGTATTTTTGTAGGGTTTGCAGCTGGGGGCAGGTAGGGAGGTGGAGACCAAACGTGTTTTCCCAGTGGCTGCTGTGGAGGAGCATCAGCGACGGGTTTTACCCTTCACCCTTAGCCTTTTCAACCCCCCTTCCCCATTTCCTATTTTCATAAATTACCAAGTTGCAGCAAAAAAAAATAAAATTGCTTGAAAGCACATTAAGGACATTTCTGCCGGCATGGCAAAGCTGCCCAGGGTGTGGAAAGGGTTTTTGCAGTCTCCTTTCTTTCATCACTTCCCGCAGCGGGACGCAACCTTGTGCTGAATCACAAGGAGATAAAATGAGTCATAGCCCAGAGACATTTCTGCTTTACGAGGTCCCCTCTGTGCTTTATTGTATTCCTTGAAATGAAAGCCAGTTTCTTTTATTTGCGTGGAGTTAGTCCCTTCTGCCTCTGCTCCTTGCACCTCACCTCCGTCCCCCCTGCCTGTCTCCCTCTCTATCCCCCAGCCGCAGTCCCTGCCCCGACCCTCTGGGTGCTGCAGGGACAGAAGGAATATTTCTTTGGAGACGCTGTCACGCTGGTGTGCACCACTCCCCCCAGCATCACTGGGAAGCTGACGTACCAAATTTTTGGCGAGGCTGGCTGGGCAGTTTCAGGATTTAGCTCGACGAATAACTACACGTTTGAGTTCGTCCTCTCCCGAATGCAACACAGGGGGCCGCATTTCTGCAGCTATTCCCTCAAGCAAGGTTGGAAGCAGCTCATATCCCCAGCCAGTGAAAAACTGGTGATCAAGATTGGAGGTGAGCTGTGTGATTTCTTTATCTTTCTCTCTGCTTTCTCCCTCCTCTCTGAGAACTATTCAGATGCCCAAACGTGGGTGTCAGCTATCGCCCCGCAATGTGACAACTCACCTGGAAATCAGGATTGGTGGGCTTTGTGGTTTAACCCAGCCCATCCCCAAAATCAGTAGGATTTCTGGGTGGAGGATTTATCTTTCTGGGACCAGCATGGTCTGGAAGGTGGCTGCCACTGGCGCTCTTCTCATGTCGTGGCAGGAAGCCTACAATCCCAAGCTTTGCTGCATGCAGTGGGAAGGCAAACAACTGGAGATCCGTTCGTGCTGTCCTTATTGCTACGTCTCCATTTATTCCTCCCCTTTTCTCAGACCACCTTCCCCAGCCCCTGCTGATGGTGGAGTCCCCGCTGGGAGAGGTGATGGCAGGAGATCTCCTGAGCATCATCTGTAAGGCCCCTGGAGACGCCACTGTACGGAGGTTTCACTTCTACAGGGATGGCCAAGAGGTCCTCCCTACGACAGAAGGCTCTGAGGACAATGCAGCAGATCACGGGGGCAATTTAAGGACTTCCATGGTCCTCCAGCTCCCACGTGCTGGTCCCCAACAGAGTGGAAACTTTACCTGCAAGTATGAGGAAAAAAAGCCTGAGAGGTGGATCCCGTCCTTCACAAGCCAAGCCGTGTCTATCAGTATAAATGCCCAAAAGAAAGGTGAGCTGGCCATCCATCCACCCACCTAACAATCTGTCAGTCCATCCACCACCAACCCATCCATCCACCCATCCAGTAACCAGCCCATTAAACCATCCCTCTCTCCATCTGTCCATCCGTCTGTCCCTCCCTCTCTCCATTTTTTCCTGAAACGATTCCATTCCAGTCCCTGTACATTCCTCCCCAAACTAGCTGATTTTTGCACCGGGCAGCTGCTCTATCTATCCGATCACCATCCTTCTGTCCATGACTCAGCCCACCCAGTCTTGCACCCACCTCTCCCTCCCTCTCAGCCCTTCCATCACCCCAACCACCCCAAACAAGTATCGAGCATCCCTCTGTCCACCTTTATGGCTCAGCAGCCTCTCCTTGGCCTCCCGAGCCATTGTTCCCAAATTTCTCAGTGCCTCCTGCAGAGCCAAGCAAGCGGGGAAAGTCTTTGGGTGTTCAGCACTCAGGACCTGAGCAGAATGCCTGGAGACGGAGGGGTGGGGAAAGGGAAAGAGAGATGGTGGCGGAACGATGCTCACAGCCTTCCCTCCGTCAGCACGCATGAACTGTGTCTACATCTCCTAACCTGTCCCACCCTCTTGCAGGGAAGAGCTGCTTCCTTCTTCTACGGCTCCTGGTTGTGGGCGGCTGCTTCCTCACCATCAACAGCCTCATCCTCCTCTTCTTCTGGGCCCGGGGGAGAACCAAAGGTACACCCTGAGCTGAGGGGGGAATCGCCCCACCTTTGGGCTCCCCACCACCCACCTCGCTCCTTCCCGCAGACGCCTCGTTCCTGTCTGGAGCCAGCCCTGCCGGGATCTCCCAGCTGCACGCCAGATCCCCACACACCCTTCAGGAGGAGAATAAGTATGAGGAACACTAATGAGAGGAAGATGCTGTGGGCGATTCCACCCCCTAAAGACCGCTCCCTGCTGAAGACGCATCCCAAAAGACTGGTGTGCAGCCAAACAGGTGCTCACCTGTGGGAAAACAAAGCAAGGAACGGTTCCTGGGAGGATGAAAGAAGTAGAAAGGGGTCGTTTCACGTGGTAGAGGGGAGGGAGGAGACATGGACGTTGTCGGGAAGGGTGATTGTGAAAGAGAAAATGAAGAAAGACCAGAAATAAAAATGGAAATTGTGAGGAAAAAAAAGGAGTGAGAAAGGGTGAGAAAAGAAATGAAGAGAAAAACAGTGTGAGTGAAAAATGAAAGCATGGACAGAGGCTGAGACAGAGTGAGAGAGGGATGGGGAAGGAGAGGGATGCCAGGAGCATCCAGGAGGCCACAACAGTGGGAAAAGCAGGTTGGAGAGGCGAAGGAGAAGAAAAAAGGTGGAACAAGAGTCCCCAAATCAGAACGAGCCCTTGTGTATGTCATTAACTGGATGGCCACCACTGTCACCTCGCCTGGTTGTCCCGGTGTGTTAGGGATGTTAGGGCATCCAGGGAGGGGTGGGAGAGCCGCTGCAGGTGGAGTGGGTTACTGGGGGCTCTGGTGTTTGGGCTTTTGGAGGGGAATGTCCCATAGCCCATATACGTGGGAGCTGTGGGGCTGCAATAGGAGGATGCTGGAAATGCAGAGACTGAGTGCATGACATAGGGGTGGGCTTTGGGGTCACATGAGGTTGTAGAGATGGTATGGGGACTGTAAGGGTGGGATAAGGGGGGGGGGTCTGCAAAAATGGTATATGAAGTACAAGAAGGACACGGGGTGGGCTGTGGTGATGGGATATCAGAGCTATGGGGACATATGTCTGGGAGATGAGGTACAAGGGTGCCCGTGGTATATGGTGCTGTGGGAATGGGATTTGGGGCACTTGCCTGGGAACATGTGAAAATGTGGAGGTGGCATTTGAGCACCTGGGGGTGGCGTACAGGGAACTGGGGGGATATTGGGGTGGGACGTTAAGGAGTGAGTGGTGGATATTTGGGGCATGTGCAGGGCTATGGGATATGGCATGGATATAAGCACTGGATATAAGGGGAATGCAGGGATGTGGGGAAGCTGCGTGATCAATATGGGAACCTGAGCAGATGGGGGCGCGCTAGGAAATCTGGATATGCACGGCAGTAAGGACAGGGGGCTTTGGGGATATGGCAGGCTGCTGGGGAGGGATATGGGGGCAAGGGAAGGAGATGGCGACCCTGCCGATGGGATACAGAGCGACTTTGGGGCCATATGAGGCTGTGGGATATGAGGATGGAGGAACCGCTCTCTCCTGTCCTCCGCGGCCTTATCTCCACCTCACAGCCTTCCTTCCCCTCCAGCCTGTTTCTGCCATGCCCTCAGCCCCCGGCAGCCAGCATTGGATGAGAAAGAACCGATATAGGGGAGGGAGCGTGCTGCCCGTAACCCTTGGGTTTTGTGCATTTATCCCAAACCCATCACTTGGCTTTGGCAGTTTCTCTCCTCCCTCCCTTCCTTTCTCCCTCTTGGGAAGATGGAAAGGGAGAATCAGGAGCCTGATCCGAGGCTATGGAGCAGAGGGCTTCCCATGTCTCTCGAACCCTTGAACCTCTGGGCAGGGACTGGGGGAGCAGAGTCCCGCGCACTGGGACCACACGATGAAACTGAACAGGTACAGCTCTACGGGGACTGACAATAAGTGGCTCATGGAGTCGCCGAGCCTCTCTCCATCGTATTTGAAAAGTCCTGGTAGTCAGATGAGTCTCTGGTGACTGGAAAAAAAGGAAACATCGCTCCTGTTTTTAAAAAGGGTAGAAAGGAGGACCTGGGGAACTACAGACCGGTGAGCCTCGCCTCTGTGCCTGGCAAGATCATGGAAAAATCCTCCTGGAAGCAATGCCGAGGCACATGCAGGTTAAAGAGGTGATCCGAGACAGCCAGCATGGTTCTTTCAGCCAGCTGCCAGCAGTCCCGGGGGCCTACGCTGCCAAAAAGCAGCCTTTCAGTGGCCCACCACAAGACAAAACCCCATCCAAAAGCCAAGCAGAAGAGCTGGGTCAAGTGAAGGCTGCGAAACCTCAGAGGAACAAAGAAGGACAAGGAGCAGTGAGAGGCCCCCGTGAAGAGCCAGAAACAGCGCAAGAGAAGCTCCTGTATCCATGGGGAGTCCCAGTCCTGCTGAGAACACCCGTAATAGCCCTGCTATCTTCATCGAGCTCTGAGGACAGCATATCCGAGGATGCCAGTGAGACGACAGCCGGACTTCAACCACTGAGTTCAAAATCAAGAAGACTGCAGAAGTTAGAGGCTGAGAAGTTCTGGCCAGTTCTACAAGAACCTCCAGAGATGATGGCGTTGGCATCTAATTCTGAGGCCAGCAGTCCCGAGGAGCCCAGCACCACCTCTGTGTTGGTGGCAGTGACACACAAGGGGGCCAGGTCCAAGCAGTATCAACCACCAAAGACCAGACCAGGGCTGTCTACTCGTGGCCATGGCCACACTGACCAGGGCTCGTAGAGCTCCATCTGAGCTGGCAAAAGAGGTGCGTGATCAACATCTGCATCAGTCTTGGGGGCTCAAGCCTTGTAGGAAAGCAGAGTTATGGGGACAGTGGGGACTCTCCAAAGAGCTCTTAGTTTTGAGCCATGTCTTGGTTCACTTGCCACCCTTGGCACCCTCCATCACTAGCTGCAAGTTACTCAGTTTCCTATGAGGATTTTGGGTAGGCCTGGCAGAGCTTAGGAGCAAAACCCTGCTGGGTCTGGTGAGGGGGTAAATAGACGGAGAGAAGTGGTGGCCCTGTCTCAGTGTTGCGGCCTGAAACCATCCTTGGGGTCTGCATGTGCGCAAAGAGCTCCCAAAACTACCGTGTTGTTTGAGAAGACTCTTGTTTTACAGAAATCCATCTGGCATTGGAACACAAGGAGCTTTGGAAAGAAAGGGATGGAAATTAGTGGAGATGCTACGAAAGGCTGTGGAGTTTTCATTTATTCACAATGCTCTTTCATTGGAATAAGTTTTCCAGCTGGGCTGTTCCTCTGAAATCATCCCAAACTGCTGCTGGAAGCGGGGCCATATCAGGGGCCTTCCCCTGGGACGTTTTACATCTGAGGGACCTTTTCTGTGGCCTCCATTGACCACCACTGTCTGGGTGCGACCTTCAAGCCAACTCCTTATCCACCGAATAGCCCACCCTTCAAATCCATATCTTTCCAATTAGGAGATCAGGATGTCATGTGGGACCATGTCAAAGGCCTTACAGAAGTCCAGGTAGATGACATCAGTCAGTTTTCCTTTGTCAGCTGATGCAGTCACTCCATCATAGAAGGCCACCACATTGGTCAGGCATGATATGCCTTGGTGAAACCGTGCTGGCTGTCTCAGATCACCTCTTTGTCCTGCATGTGCCTTGGCATTGCTTCCAGGAGGATCTGTTCCATGATCTTGCCGGGCACAGAGGCGAGGCTCACCGGTCTGTAGTTCCCCAGGTCCTCCTTTCTACCTTTTTTTTTTTTCAAAATGTGAGTGATGTTTCCCTTTTTCCACCTCAAGAGGAATCACACCTGGGAAATTCAGGCGTCATGGCGTAGCAACACTTGAGTTCATGGAGCTGGGCAAATGACCCATGTTCATTTCTGTTATTGTGGCTTCAGTGTCTGGCTCATGTGCAGGCTCTGTGTGGAAGCTGACCCGTACTAAGCGACCTACTCTGACACCAGAGCTGGCCCTGCTTTGTGTCACAGGTTGCACTGGAGACCCTTGAGGCTCCCTTCCATCCTGAATACTCCTATGAGTCCATGACTTACATATCATGCATTAAAAGAAAGAGATATATACCTGGATATCCTGATGGAGAAAGCAAAGAGAAAGAAGAGAAAGCCTTAGCTCTCCTTAGGGTGCAAGACTCCATTTGGTCAGATGAGCGTCAGACTAGTGTGAACATAAAGAAGAAAGCAGGGATTCACTTGTCCTAAAGGTGGCCATCTGGTGTTTGACAAGGGAACTCCTCAACAGCCTCCAAGAGGATGCCAGCCCTCATACTTTACAGCCTGCAGCTACCTGTGCATGGCTTGGACTACAGCTGGTGCCTCTGAATCGCCTGGTACTGGTGGCTCATCAGCAGATCACTCCTGCCTTCCGGTTCCATGAACTGGAGGTGCCCATGCTGTCCGTGCCTGAACTGAGGCAAGAGGAATCCCACCTCCTGGGGGGTTGTGGGGTGCATGGGAGGGCGCTGAGTCCCCTTCCAGCCCCAGGACTATAAAGTCAGGGTGAGATGCCTCAACTGACTCAGCTGAATCCCCTCCCTCCCTGTCACCGGCTGGGTGTCCTGTCTGTGATGTGACAAAGAAAGGTGATGGCTTCAAGGATGCAAGAGGGGCAGAGCAAGTGATGCCTTGGGCTGAGCCTCTGCTGCTGAGCTGGGCTGGGCTCCTGGGACACAGGGAGCTTGTGGCAAGCGAGCAGAGCTGCAGAGAGACAGCTCTGCCCAGGAGCAGCTCACTAATAGGGCTGGGGGCTCTGCCTGCAGGGGACAAGGAGAGAGGAGAAAACAGAGAGAGGTTGGAGGCAGCGTAGGGTGGGAGGACAACTGCCAGCTCACTGCAGGAGGAATCTTCCCCAGCCTTCACATGGTAAGTCTCTGGCTGCAGGGTCGTGTAGGTGAGTGTAGAGGACCTATGCTGCCTGCCAGGCTCAGCACTCATCCTGCCCGGAGAGCTGCCCAGGGCGTGTGGGTAGAAGCTGTGGGTGAAAGGAGCCCCCCAGCAGGGCAGGATCCTTCTGCTGTATGGGGGCTGCTGCATGGCACAGGCTGCTCATAGCTCCTCATCACAACCGGGACTTTTCCCAAGGGGCTTTTCAAGAGCAAGGTTAGAGAAAGGGCTTGAAAAGGAAAGAGTTGGTACTGTGAGTTTCCTACTCGTGGCTGGGTGGGCAGTGGCAGAGGGGAATTTATTTCTTCATTCTGCAGACACCATTTCCTGTTAGGACTTGTCTGAGATGCTCCCCGGTCCCTGTAGACATGAAGAAGCCCCCCAGGCAGTGCCCTGATGCCAGGAGGTGTCTGCAGGGCAGAGCTGAGCATAGAGTGAGTGGGGTCAGTGAGCACGGATCCCTCCGCTCTCAGTAGTGTTTGCTGGCTTTTCAGGGTAAGAGATGAGCATGATTGCTATATGTCTCACGACACCTGTGATTGCTCTACATCTCTACCTTCTGAGATGGGGAGGGATCTGTGAAAAGCAATCTCACCCAGACTGCTTTCTGCCATCCCTGTTCTAGTGCTGACATTGATAAGCACTTCTGTGTTAAGGGTAACTTAATCTGACAAACACCAAAATCAGGACTGATCCCTTCCCACACCATCCCCAAGAAGCCCCTGCTGTAGAGCGGGGCTGACTCCTTGGGACCTGGCAGGCAGAGGCCAGCACAATCTGCCTGCAAAAGGAAAACCTGTAGCCAGATGGCTGATGGAAAGATCCTGGAAAGGGAAAAGGGTATGTGTGTAACTGGTGGAGCAATGAATTTGCATTTGCTCAGAGAGATCTCTCCTAATTTGTTATTGTTTTTTTTCTCCTTCGACAGAGCGCCATACCCACAGGCAGCAGATGCCCAACAGCAGCTCCATCACCGAGTTCCTCCTGCTGGCATTCGCAGACACGCGGGAGCTGCAGCTCCTGCACTTCGGGCTCTTCCTGGGCATCTACCTGGCTGCCCTCCTGGGCAACAGCCTCATCCTCACCGCCGTAGCCTGCGACCACCGCCTCCACACCCCCATGTACTTCTTCCTCCTCAACCTCACCCTCCTTGACCTGGGCTTCATCTCCACCACTCTCCCCAAATCCATGGTCAACTCCCTGAGAGACACCAGGGCCATCTCCTACTGGGGATGTGATGCCCAGCTCTTTCTCTTTCTCTTCTTCACTGGAGGGGAATGTTCCCTCCTCACCATCATGGCCTACGACCGCTACGTGGCCATCTTCAAGCCTCTGCACTACGGGACCCTCCTGGGCAGCAGAGCCTGTGCCACCATGGCAGCAGCTGCCTGGGGCAGTGGGGTTCTCAATGCTCTCCTGCACACTGCCAATACGTTTTCTCTTCCTCTCTGCCAAGGCAATGCTGTGGACCAGTTCTTCTGTGAAATCCCCCAGATCCTCAAACTCTCCTGCTCAGACTCCTACCTCAGAGAAGTCGGGCTTATTGTGGTTGGCGCCTCTTTTGCTTTGGCATGTTTTGTTTTCATTGTGCTGTCCTATGTGCAGATCTTCAGGGCCGTGCTGAGGATCCCCTCTCAGCAGGGCCGGCACAAAGCCTTTTCCACGTGCCTCCCTCACCTGGTTGTTGTCACCCTCTTTATCAGCACTGCAGTGTTTACCAACCTGAAGCCCCCCTCCATCTCCTCCCCATCCCTGGATCTGGTGATGGCAGTTCTGTACTCGGTGGTGCCTCCAGCACTGAATCCCCTCATCTACAGCATGAGGAACCAGGAGATCAAAGATGCACTGAAAATGTTGTTCCGTCAGTTGTCTTTCACCAGCGATAAGCTTCCCAACTCTCTTCATAAGTGATTTCCATCTCATTGTGTAATCTGTGATAATCATATTTGTTCAGGAATGTCCTAATTCACTCCACTTCTCCAGAGGCGTGAACCAGACCATGGTCTCTGTGAGCAAGAAGCCTTTCTACAAGTATCTAGAACAAGGGTACAGCCACCCTCCTGTGTCCCATCTCTGTAATAAAAGTGGATTTCCTCTCTGCTGGTGTCTGGAGGTTGGGCTCTTCTCACAAAGTTCAGGTCAAGAACATGCTGAACAAGTGTTCCTTGTGATGCCCTGCCACCCTGCTTGGGCTCTGCATGGGCTCAGGGGAGGAGGGCAAGGGGTGATGCGTTGGGAAATGAGCCTGGACTGAGCCTTCACATGTGGGTGCCCAGTGCCCCTGGAGATGAATGATCCAAAGGGATCTGCTTGGATCTGTCCCCCTATGACTTTGGGGCATCACTGCCCCCTTGCTCTGCAGAGCAGCTCCACTGGCTTGCAGGGAGCACTGGGAGGGTCAGGAATGGCTGGCCAGGCCAGCACAGACATAGAAACCTGGGAAAATCATAGAATCATGGCATTATTAAGGTTGGAAAAGACCTCTAAGGTCAAGTGTAACCATTAACCGAGCACTGCCAAGTCTACAAAAGGCTGTTTGGGGGCAGAGATATCCAGGAAAAAGAGCGAAGGAGCAGCTTTGTTGCTTCCAGGGGGCAACAAAAGAGCAAAAGCAACCCTCTGGGCCTGGCCATTCGATCAGCCCTTGATCCACCTCATTTGCCACTTATACTCAGTCTATACTTTGTCACCTTGTCAAGAACATGGTATGGGGGAGAGGCTCACTGTGCCCCAGATCCTCCAGCTTGTTTAAATGTCCCCTAATGGAGGATGGAGGGAAAGGATCTCTCCTCCCAGGAGCTGGGCGGTCAGGGCTTGGTTTGTCTTGCTAAAACCCATCACGGCTTTACTCAGCATCAGACACCTACACTTTGCCTGCCTGGCATCACTGCCTCCAGTTTTCTGCTCTGATGACTCCTTGGGGAGGCTTTCTCAGGAATGGGTCTCAGTGGAGCCCAGTAATTCTCCAAGAAACTTCACTGTTTGCTTCTGGCTTCACCTTCTTCATCACTTTGTGCAATCACCTCTCAGCACTGGAGGTTCATGGACTCAGCACCAAATCAGAGAATCGTCACAGAATGGTTTGGGTTGGAAGGGACCTAAACGTTCCACCCCCCTACAAACAAACAAACAAAAACCAAAAAAAAACCCAACACCTTTAATTTTAAGGGTATTTAAAAACCATTTTTCAGTTCATAGATGAAACGATAGCAGCACTCTCCTATTGACATTGATCCAGGTTGTCTCCTAAGGAGGTCTGGGCAGGCAGAAAAAGCAGTCTTCTGAGGCCAGACACTGTAAGGACAACCTGACCCACCATTTCTCTAATTGCCCACCTGGTCTTTTCCTTACCATCCCTTTTCCTTACACCAGGCTTCTCCACTGAAGTCTGCAGCTGGATGTTACGGCTCCTTTGCACCAGCTGCCGGCTGCTTTCCTCAGACAATTGGCTGCACACAGGCCCAGAAGGGTTTCTCTTCCTTGCAAGCAAAGTTAAACATGATGCAAAAGAGTAAAGAACTCTCCTCAACTGTGTGCTAAGCCCAAGCAGCATCTAATGAGGTTCACCTTCCACAGGGGATGTCTGTACAAGAACAGATTAGGCAGAGAGATAGGAAAGGATATCTCTTTAATGCTCTGATTAAAGATAACTCATTGTTCTCCTCTCTTTTTAATTACACGAGGGCCAGTGTTATAAATGGAAACAGTTTACCAGGAAGATGAGTTGGGATGGGGGGGGGGGGGGGGGGGTTGCTCAATGTTAATTTTGAACTGGAGACCTAAGATGGATTGAGACGTGGAGCCTGCCCAAAGGCATGGTACAATCACTGAGCAGGACATAGGAAAATTATACCAACACTCACATCTGGATGGACAGGACAGGTGTGTGTTATCAGAGTCATGTCCAGGTGCCCATCCAACAGAGTCTACAATAATTTGTGAAGCTGGCATACACACAGTATGATTTTCAACCCAACATCCTATTGAAATGGTGTCCCCTGTTGTCCCTCTCAAAGATAGGATATATTGGTCTAGGTCTTCAGCTTTCAGAATCCATTCCCTTTTGTAGAAACTATTATTATTACGTATTGCTACTCTGGATAGATTTAAGGATCTAGCAGGATAGGTGTCAAATAACCTCTCTGTAACTTATCTGTAAGCTTCAACCCATGGCTACCGCATCACACATGAGTCTCACATCTTGCACATATTAATCCTGAATTTACAGGTGAGCCCCATATGTGCTGCTCGATTTCCCCATAAACATGTTACTCTAGGTGACTGAGTCAGGGTAAAGTTATACCACCAACCCATAAGGCCATCATGACATTGTTTTGTTGTGCAATTAGTTATGGTTATAGAGATTTGGCTTATTGTCTCATACTGAAGGTTGTTAATAAGCAGGCAGCCCACCTTCATATCATCACTTAGTGTTCTGATCAGTTGTGGCAATTGTTTGTGCTTATTCCATTCCCACCTATTTTGTGAGTATACTTCATTGCTGTTCATTACGAGGGTGACTAGGTTCAACTGACTGTAGGGCATAATGCCCATTTGTCCTGTATATCCCAGCAGTGCATGGTCCCCTGGGCTTTGTGTTGAAGATGGGTAGATCATAATGAACATAATTAACAGGATTGGGCGACGTTCCTTATTTGCTGTATCTGCAAGAAATAAAAGGAAATTGTTTTGGTGGGAAGCTCCAAACAGGCTACCCCTTTCATGATGCAGGATAAATCCATCTAGCATTGATTTTATGTTCTGCCCTCCACTCTCAATGGTGTACCAAGCCAGAGGTCCTTGTGGCTTATTCAAGGTCAATGTGGTCAATGGCTCAACGTCCAAGTGGAGATCAGTAATCAGTGGTGTTCATCAGCAGTCCGTATTGGGATCAGCGCTGTTGAACTACTTTGTCGACGACATGGACAGTGGGATCGACCCTCAGCAAGTTTGCGGATGTCACCATGCTGTGTGGTGCAGTCAGTACACTGGAGGGAAGGGATGCCATCCAGATGGGGCCATGCAAACCTCATGGAGTTCAACAAGTGCAAGCGCAAGATCCTGCAGTCAGGTTCGGGGCTAGAGGCTGTCCCTGATGTATTTTCTCAATCTGTTTCACAGCTCTAACTAGGGATGAAAGCCCTTTCTCCCATTCATTCCTCTTTCTTTCAATGCAGTTTAGCTAAAAGATGGAGGTTGTTTTGGAAAATTGTTCTTTATGTTGATAAAGCTATGTCTTTGATGGGATTGATACTCGTTGCAAAACCTCCATTAAAGCCCCACAGGCAATTGTAGGTGAATGTTTGTAACCATGGGGAAATCTATTAAAAGTATACTGCACTCCTTCCCAAGTAAATGCAAAGCGGGGTTTATCGGTTCCTCCAAGAGGACCATAAAGGACAAATCTTTAATGTCTAGAACAGCCAACCACGAGCCTGTATAGTGGCAGTCGGGTTTGCGACATAGGGACCGCTACAGCGTCGGCATTGAGGCATCGGTAATCAATCATCTGTCGCCATCTACCGTCAGGTTTAACCAAGGGCTACCCTGGAGAATTGTATGAGGATGTGTTCTGAAAATAATTTGTCGAGACTCTTAAGTCCAGTAACAGTCGAAATTCCATGGCTGCAGAGGTCGGGGCCAGGGAAGAGCCTGGGCAGGGCTGTCCCCCAGCACAGGCATGGAGCCCAGTGGGAGATGACCCCAGAGCAAAACTCACTGCCCAACCTGGGGTGAGCAGCCAGTGCTAGAAGTGGTTGGTGAGACAGGCTAGGGGGTGACGAATGCCCTGGGACACCACCCTGGGCTCTGCCTATGCCACCAAGGCACTCTCCTCTCTGCTGTAACTGCATGTCTCAGCTCCCTTCCACGAGCCTTGGCTCTGCACCACAAAGCCGTTGAGGTGAGTCTTCATCCTGCACGGTGCCACAGCTCAGCTAGCTGTCATGTTTTCCTCTGCTGTGCACTTTACAGCCCAGGACAGACCCTCACCAGCTCCCTCACCTCCCTCCCCTCTCCCCAGACCAGACCAGACCAATTGTGGGCTGTGGTGTGAGTGCCCCAGGGCCACCGCATTACCCTGCACTGGCCACGTGTCCTGGATTTGCCTGGGATGGGGTTAATTTTCTGCATAGACATTCGTATCATGCTATGTTTTGGATTCGTGATGAAAAGTGTTGGTAACACACCGATGTTTTAGTTATTGCTTAGCAGTGCTTGCACTGAGTCAAGGAGTTTTCTGCCTCTTGTGATATCCTAACAGCAAGGGCTCCAGGGGTTTCACAAAAACCTGGGAAGGGACACAGCCAGGACAACTGAATCCAAATGGCCAAAGGCATATTCCATATCATGCAACATAGTGCTCAGCAATAAAAACCCAGGTAAAGAAGGAGGACAGGGGAACATTCAGAGAGGTGGCATTTGTCTTCCCAGGAAACCATTATGTGTGATGGAGCTTGCTTTTGTGGAAATGGCCAGACATCTACCTGCCGATGGAAAGTAGCAAATTAATTCATTATTCTGCTTTGCTTGCATGCATGGCTTTAGTTTTGCCAAGCAAACTGTCTTTATCCCTTTTTGGTCCTATTAGTTTTGGCACCAGCTTTGGAAGAAGAGCCCAGACCAATGCACACAAGAAAACCCATTTTACTACAGAGATGGTACAAAAAGTCAGGTCTGAGCCCATGTTAGACAGACTTTCCATGGCCTCCAGGTGCAAAAGAGCAGGTCCGTTCCTCAGATGTAGTGAGACAAATCCAATCATTTGTGTGGGAAAATGATAAGGAGAAATAACAACAGTAATGCAGTGAATAAACAAAGCTCTGGCCCAGTATGGTGTTTCCAGGAAATCCTTTCTAGAGAAGTGAAGCTTTAGTTCTTAAAAAAATGTCTGTCATCACTTTCTTAATGGCATTCTTGATCTGCTGGTTCCTCATGCTGTAGATGAGGGGGTTCAGTGCTGGAGGCACCACCGAGTACAGAAATGACACCACCAGATCCAGGGATGGGGAGGAGATGGAGGGGGGCTTCAGGTTTGCAAACACAACACTACTGATAAATAGGGAGACCACAGCCAGATGAGGGAGGCACGTGGAAAAGGCTTTGTGCCGGCCCTGCTGAGAGGGGATCCTCAGCACAGCCCTGAAGATCTGCACATAGGACAGCACAATGAAAACAAAACATGCCAAAGCAAAAGAGGCACTAACCACAACAAGCCTGACTTCTCTGAGGTAGGAGTCCAACCAGGAGAGTTTGAGGATCTGGGGGATTTCGCAGAAAAATTGGTCCACAGCATTGCCATGGCAGAGAGGAAGAGAAAACGTATTGGCAGTGTGCAGGAGAGCATTGAGAACCCCACTGCCCCAGGCAGCTGCTGCCATGGTGGCACAGGCTCTGCTGCCCAGGAGGGTCCCGTAGTGCAGGGGCTGGCAGATGGCCACGTAGCGGTCGTAGGCCATGATGGTGAGGAGACAACACTCTGCTGTGATGAAGAAGGCAAAGAGAAAGAGCTGGGCAGCACATCCCCAGTAGGAAATGGCCCTGGTGTCTCTCAGAGAGAACTGGCCATGGCTTTGGGGAGAGTGGTGGAGATGAAGCCCAGGTCGATGAGGGCGAGGTTGAGGAGGAAGAAGTACATGGGGGTGTGGAGGCGGTGGTCGCAGGCTACGGCGGTGAGGATGAGGCCGTTGCCCAGGAGGGCAGCCAGGTAGATGCCCAGGAAGAGCCCGAAGTGCAGGAGCTGCAGCTCCCGCGTGTCTGCGAATGCCAGCAGGAGGAACTCGGTGATGGAGCTGCTGTTGGACATCTGCTGTCTCTGGGCCCAGGGCTCTTTCCAAGGAGGAAAAGACAGGGACAAGTTAGGACAGAAATCTCTGCTCACACCAAGCCATTTCTCTTTGACTCTCCCCTCGCACAGTTTTTTCTTCTTGGTAGGACCTTCTTGCAATTCCCTGGTTTGTGCTGGCCGAATGTGCCATGAGGAGCAGGGTCTCTGCCCGATGGCTCCCAAGGGGGCGGTTATGCTCTAACTCCGAGGGCACGTGGGAGCATGGGGGATGCAGGGGCCACAACTGATATTTAGTCTCTCCAGGAAAATCACACTGACCACAGGAAGGTTTGCCATCAATTGCCCACCCGAATCCAAGGAAACTCGGTTTCAGAGAGGATTTTTAGACAGACTGTATTTTATAAGGCCTTCCCTGTCCCCCTACATCTCACATGGGGTGTCTTCTCTGGAATCAGAAATCCTCAGCACTTCTGCTTCTCCCAGGTTGAACAGCCACAAGTACTGAGAGGCAAAAGCATTCGTGGTGCAGAGCGAGGCGAGCTGGTCTGTCCTTCGGTATGCCTCCCAGCTTCCCTCTGCTTGCTCCTCTTTGAGAAGAAGGGGGAACACACGCCTCTGTTACCCTGAGAGGAAAGCAGACGCTGCTGAGAGCTCTGATGGGATGAACTGCAGATCGTTGCCAGGACTGGCCAAGTCCCAGACGTCTGGGACACCTCATTGCCGTGGCCACATCTGCATGGGCAGTGCCCAACCTACCACCGCAACTCCCCACCCCAGCCCTGAGAGCACAAACAAGAGCAGCACAGGCAGCGGGAGGGAAAAGAGGAGACAAAGCGATGGGCTGGCCGAGAGAGGGGAGCAGGGAGGCTGCAGGCACTCAGGAAAGCCTCCCCCTTTGCCAGCTGCGCACACCTCCCAGCTGGTGGCATTGCAGGGCAGCCCCTCTCTGTCCCTTTGCTCTGCCGAAGGAAACGGGCACGTGTCAGGAGAGAGGCACCTCTGCTGTGCTGGAGCTGGGGCTTCTCCTGACCTGGAAGCCCTGGAAGTGAGAGCAGAGGCTTTGCTGGCTGGGAGAGGAGAGCAGGGGGCTGGCTCAGAGCAAGGGGGCTGCACTGCAGGAGGTGACAGGCAGCAGGTAAAATCCACCCTTCCCAGCAGTTCTGACACTAGTTCCTTCCCACTGCCCACCCATGCTGCTGGCTGGCGCTGTCCCTGCCAGGATCTGTTTCCCTGCCACCATCTCAGCTCCCTGTCCAAGCTCCCAGACCGCATCCTAAGTGCTGCATGCTCAGCTCTGCCCTGCAGGTACCTCCCCGGGACAGGGCACCGCACAGGGACGGCTTGGTGCTTGCAGGCACTAAACAGCAGGCCAGACCAGCCCTGATGAAACTGGGAAGGTGATGCTAGCATTATTTCCAGGTTGGTGGGTGGTGAAGGCGTTTCCTAATATTCTTTGTTGTCCTCATGATGGTGGTGTAAGAGCCTCAGCCCCTTTTCTAAACCTCACAGCTCTATTTTGGTTCCCATCAAGAGAAACAAGTGAAAACTGAAAGCACAGCTACAAGGGAAGCACAGAGTCAAGCAGGAAAGGCTGCCTCGATCATACTTACGAAAAGTCCTCTTGGAAATGTGCTGAGGGTGAGCTGAAGCTCTGAGCAGACCCGTAATCTATGGGAAGTGCAAATTTAGGGCATCCGTCTGTGCACTACATCCCTATTGCCCTGCAGCCAGAGACTTACCATATGAGTGGGTGTCAAGGTTCCTCCCACAATGAGCTCTAAATTGTATTCCAAGTTCAGAGAGCTTTTAATCTCTGGCTGTCTCCTCTCCCTTGGCCTCTGCAGACATTGCCAATCCACTCAAGACTTACTGGTTCAACGCCAGCACCAGAGACCGACACCTAGGGACAGGAAAGGGTCCCTTTGCACCTAAATAGCTACACAAAGGCATCCCAGTTACTCAAGGCAATAAAACAGTCTCATCAGGGTCCCAACATAAATGTTTCCATGCAAATTGCAAATTTTCACGCCTCTTCAAGGATGTGCTTGGTGGAGTACCATGAGATAAAGCCCTGGAGGGAAGAGGCTCCTGAGAAAGCATCAACTGACATCATCTACCTGGAATGTCAAAGCATTTGACACTGTCCCTCACAATATCCTTGTCTCTAAATTGGAGAGACATGGATGTGATCTCAGTGGGCCACTGAGTGGGTAAGGAATTGGCTGAATTGCCGCACTCAAAGAGTTATAGTCAATGTCTCAGTGTCCGAGTGGAGATCAGTAATTAGTGGTGTTCTGTTCTGGGCCCCCAATATAAGAAGGACTTGGACCTGATGGACTGGATCCAGAGGAGGGCCACAAGGATGATCAAAGGTCTGAAGCACCTCTCCTGTGAAGAAAAGCTGAGAAAGTTGGAATTATTTGTCCCAGAGAATGTAGGGAGATCCTCTGGCCTAGAGGATGTGGGGAGACCTTTGAGCAGCCTTCCAGTATTTAACGGCAGCCTACAGGAAAGATGGAGAGAGGAGTACTCAACAGGGAGTATAGTGACAGGACCCGGGTAATGGTTATAAAGCAAAAAAGGGTAAGTTTAGATCAGATATGGGAAGAAAGTCTTTAATCAGAGGGTGGTGTGGCACTGGAACAGGTTGCCCAGAGAAGCTGTGGGTGCCCCTTCCATGGAAGTGTTCAAGGCCGGGTTGGATGGGGCTTTGGGCAACCTGGTCTAGTGGGAGGTGTCCGTGCCATGGCAGGGGGGTTGCTGTTAGATGATCTTTAAGGTCCCTTCCAACCCAACCCATTCCACGATTCTACGAGCTCACCAGATGCATCCAATGAGCATTCTGGCACCAGCAGCAATGATTTCTCTTTCCGTGTCTCCCCTGCACACACAAGGGGCCCTGCTCTTCTCCCAGGACATGCCATTTCTCGGGGAGCCTTTCCCAGGTGAGCACATCTGTGCTGGCCTCTGGACACTCCTGCACCCCCCGCCACACGCTCCCTACAGCCCTGAGCTGTCGGTGCTGCTCTGCAGAGTAAGGGGGCTGTGGGGCCAGGGACCACCGCAGGAGTCTGTGGGTTCGTGATGGTTCATGCTGGGAGGCAGAACCAGCTCATGGGGGCACTGCCACTGGTCGCCCCCCGCACCAGCTCTTACGTGGCCGTGGAGGGTGCTCAGAGGTGCCCTGCCTTATTTCCAGCACCATAAGATGTTTTTGGGTGCTGCACTGGATCCGGTCTTTTGTGTCTGGATCCAGACATTTCACTGGGGGTAAAATGAATCACTCGCCAGACTCCTTTTTCTGGGGGTGCAGAGCCCTCATTTGCCTGTTCACACCCAGATTTAACACTTTATCGTAGAATCATACAATCCTAAAATCATAGAATCATTGAATGGCCTGGGTTGGAAGGGACCTTGGAGCCCATCTAGTTCCAACCCCCCTGCCATAGGCAGGGATGCCACCCACTAGATCAGGTTGCTCAGGGCCTCATCCAGCCTGGCCTTGAACACCTCCAGGGATGGGGCATCCACAGCTTCTCTGGGCAACCTGTTCCAGTGCCTCACCACCCTCTGAGGAAAGAATTTCCTCCTAATCTCTAATGTAAATCTCCCTTCTTTTAGTTTAAAACCATTCCCCCTCGTCCTGTCATTATCTGGTTGAGCAAAGAGTTACTCTCCATCTTTTTTGTAACCCCTCTTTCAGTACAGGAAGGCCGCAAGGAGGTCTTCCTGGAGCCTTCTCTTCTGTAGGCTGAACATCCCCAGCTCTCTCGGCCTTTCTTCATAGGAGAAGCGCTCCAGCCCCTTGATTATTTTTGTGGTCCTCCTCTGGACCTGTTCTAACAGCCCCACATCCTTCTTTTGCTGGGGGCCCAGATCTGGACTCAGGACTCCAAGTGGTGTCTCCTCAGAGCAGAACAGAGGGGGACAATGACCTTCCTCCCCTGCTGACCACTGTTTTGATGCAGCCCAGGATGCAGCTGGTGTTCTCCTTATCTCTGCTGACTCCACGTTGCCAGGCTTGCACTCTGTGGGCTCCATTTGGTGCTGACTCGAGGCACACGCTGCCCTGCAGATCCCCTGGGCTCTCCTGGCAGCTCTTGATTACCTTCAGAAAAGAAAGCTTTCCTGCCATCAGCCCTATCGCATGCTGTAGAACCCCAGTAAAATTAACTGGGGAAAATTCACCACCTGTGTGGGCACCAGCCACCACCTAGAGACATCTAGACCCTCGTATTTCAGGGACATCTCAGTCCCTGGAATACCGTGTTGGGATCCTGATCTCATCACACAGGGCCTATGGAGAAACAGGCAGAGCAAGGAGACAATTTGGAGTCTGTTCCTTGGGCTTGGGCATGCTCTTGGCAGCCGCTTGCAAGGCAGCCCTGAGCCTTCGAGCACTGCCCTGGGGAGATCCCCTTTAAGGGTGGAAATGCTGTTCTGCAGGACTGCTCTGTCATGGAGGTGCCACTGCCTGTTCTTGCCTGCGGCCCCAGGACAGTCACCCATCAGTACTGGGATCAAGCTACAGGAGCAGCCTGGCGTGACACCAACAGAAGGGCTCATAAGGAGAGCACAGAGGTGAAAAGAGAGCAGCTTTGGAAAGACCAAGTGCTGGTGCTCCCTGGCCATGCTGCTGTGCTGAGACTCTCTTTCCCTCCACCTCTGCACACAAGCAGTGCTCTCAGCTCCAGAAAAGGGCTCACAAGAGGAATGTCAGACCAATAAGTCAATGAAGGGTCCTTTATTTTGCTTAAATTCACCAAGACTCCTCATGGACGGAGTCTCTGGGCTCCACTAGACAGGCACACACTGAGCTAGAAAGGGGATGAAGAGTCAGAGACTCACAGAATGTTTTGGGTTGGAAGGGACCTCTAAAGAGCATCTAGTTCCAACCTCCCTGTCATGGGAAAGGGACAGCTTCCACCGGACCGTGTGGCACAAAGTCCCATCCAGCCTGATGATCTGAACACTTCCGAGGAAGATGCATCCACAGCTTGCTAACAGGCAACCAGTTATACGATGACATAACAATGTCAAAATCCTAATGACATTTTAGTGCACAGCATCAGGAGAATGAAACCACAGATAAAATAAACACTGACAACAAAGCAAAATAAAACCAGAAATGACAATACCCATAAATACATTAGAAGAGGAGCTGTGCCTTTAATGAGCCACATTAAGAGTCTAATGCAGAAGCTGGGAAGTTCATTTCTTCTGAAAAACTTTATTTCATCAGTTTCGTGAGGGCATCCTTGATCTCCTGGTTCCTCATGCTGTAGATGAGGGGGTTCAGTGCTGGAGGCACCACCGAGTACAGAACTGCCATCACCAGGTCCAGGGATGGGGAGGAGATGGAGGGGGGCTTCAGGTAGGAAAACATGCCAGTGCTGACAAACAGGGAGACCACAGCCAGGTGAGGGAGGCACGTGGAAAAGGCTTTGTGCTGGCCCTGCTGAGAGGGCATCCTCAGCACAGCCATGACAATCTGCACATAGGACAGCACAATGAAAACAAAACAACCAAATACTAAACAAAGACAACCCACAAGAAGCCCAGCTTCCCTCATGTAGGAGTCTGAGCAGGAAAGCTTGAGGATTTGGGGGATTTCACAGAAGAACTGGTCCACAGCATTGCCTTGGCAGAGAGGCGGAGAAAATGTATTGGCAGTGTGCAGGAGAGCATTGAGAACCCCACTGCCCCAGGCAGCTGCTGCCATGGTGGCACAGGCTCTGCTGCCCAGGAGGGTCCCGTAGTGCAGGGGCTTGCAGATGGCCACGTAGCGGTCGTAGGCCATGATGGTGAGGACAGAATACTCTGCTGTCATCAAGAAAAGAAACAAAAAAACCTGGGCTGCACATCCTGCGTAGGAAATGGCCCTGGTGTCCCAGAGGGAATTGGCCATGGCTTTGGGGACAGTGGTGGAGAGGCAGCCCACGTCGAGGAGGGCGAGGTTGAGGAGGAAGAAGTACATGGGGGTGTGGAGGCGGTGGTCGCAGGCTACGGCGGTGAGGATGAGGCCGTTGCCCAGGAGGGCAGCCAGGTAGATGCCCAGGAAGAGCCCGAAGTGCAGGAGCTGCAGCTCCCGCGTGTCTGCGAATGCCAGCAGGAGGAACTCGGTGATGGAGCTGCTGTTGGGCATCTGATCCCTTTGCTCATGGGGTTCTGCCAAAGGAATAAGCCAACTCACAAGTTAGGACTGCTCCAATCCAATCTCTTTCCACTCCTTGCCCTCCAGTCCCACAGCATCACCCCAAAGCACATGGCCACTCACCTTCCTTTCAGCACCCTCGTGCACCTCCGTGGCTGGAGCTCTGCTTCATGCTGGCTCAGGGCACTGTGAGGAGCAGGGTCTCTCCTCCTGAAGGACTCAGCCCCACTCTACACCGGCTGCCCCGTTGGAAACATGCTGAGATACTCCAAAATTCAGCATTCACCTCTCATGTCACCTACTTGCAATGCAGAAGGGCTGCTCAGCACCTTCCAGCAGAAGAAGCTCCTGGGTGTGCTCTAAGAGGTTGCCTGCAGAGACCAGCTCGCTGCCCAGCCCCATGCACCGTGCTGTCAGGTCCCACGGACGGAGGTGCTCCGAGGGACCGGGGCTGGACAAAGCTGCACGGCAGGACCTGCACTGCTGTGTGTGAGCTGCTGCAGGGAGCGAGGGGCAAAGCAAGGGCAGCATGGGCAGGGAGGGAATGGCAGAGCTCCCCAGCACTCCTGCTGACTGGGGTCAGGGCAGACAGATTGCACTCGGGAGCTTCTCGTCCTCGCGCTCCAGCTGCCAAGGAGGTCACTCAAGCCAGGAGCCCGTGGCCTTGGTGACAGAGGCTCTGCTGGCTGGGAGAGGAAAGGGACTTAAGCCAGCAAAGGCCTCTGCACTGCAGGGGCAGGGGCAGGGAGGTGCCTGAATCTCCCTCCCATGGTGTTTGTGGTAGCAGCCCCCTCTCCCCCCATCTGCTACCTGGGGCTGACCCTGCAGGCGGCTCTCTCCCTGTCCCCACCTCTCCTCCCTGCCCATGCTCACATACATGCCCTGGATGCTGACCCTACAGTGGGAAAACCCTGCTCTGGAGCACGTCCTCCTCCACACCAGAGAAACTGGGAGAGTCCTGATGGGTGCTCCAGGCTGTGGGACATGCCAGCTCTACCAGACACTCACCTACACCACCCTGCAGCCAGAGACTTACTGTGTGAAGGCTGGTGGAGATTCCTCCTGCAGTGAGCTCGCAAACTCCTTGAGGAGCAGCGCATCTTAACCCATGGGTCCAGCTGGCAAAGGAACGATTTGGATATGGAAGAGCTGTTTCTTTTCCACCTTATTTCAGGAGGGCTTCAGGAAAAGGGTAGCTATGAGACCCCAGGCTTCCTTCCACTCCACACCAGGCTTCAAAGACACGGTGGCCGAAGGAAGATTTTTCTTCAGCGTCTCCCACTGCCATAGCTGCAAAGCAAGGCAAGACAGAACCTTCCCGCAAGGACCTGCTGAAGTTACTGCGAAGGCAGCAGTCAGTTTGCCCTGCGCTTGGAGTCACTCTGACCATCCGTCCTGATTTCACTTGGGATCGGGTTAATTTTCCTCCCAGTAGCTGGAACAGTGCTTGGGGTCTAGCATCGGTCGGTGAGTGGTGAGCAATTGCACTGTGCATCACTTGCTTCGTATATTCCTTTATCATTATTATTTTTCCCCTTCCTTTCTGCCCTTTTAAACTGTCTTTATCTCAAACCATGAGCTATTACTTTTTTTTTTTTTCCTTTCTTTCTTTTGTTTTCTGTTCTGTCCCCCATCCCTCTGTGATGGGAGGGAAGTGAGCAAACGGCTGTGAGGTGCTGAGCTGCTTGCTGGGTTAAACCACAACACTAGTCCTTAAAAAGTTCTGTCTTTTTAGATAGAAAGCAGAGTTTAGATAGAAGCAAAGTATCACTGCTTCTATCTCTTTCCTGACAGCCTCGGCTAGCTAGAGACTTAGCACGTCCCATCTGTGTTACTGGACAATCCCCCGTTCTTATTTTTATTTTATTATTTTTTATTTTAAACCATTCCTGCAGCTGGGGAAGGCGAAGCTGGGATTTAACCCTGTGATGTCCTCTGAGCTAAGCCTTGGGAAACACAAGTGTTAGACAGCAGCAGCCTGGAGTCCGGTGAGTTCTCATCTTCCTCTGTGTTTGTATGTGTTGGGGAGATGATGATATGGGGGAGATGGCGATGTTATGGGGGAGGTGACGATGATGTTATGGGGGAGATGACGATGCTATCAGCTCAGACACAACATGCTGCTACACACTAAAACTCTGCTTGATTTCGAATCTCCCTCTTTACAAATGCTACCTATTTTTGGCCTTCCAGCTATCCCAGTGTGCAGTGGAACGCTGCACGGCGTGAGGAAGCAACGTCCTAGCTGCTGCTTGAGGTTGTCGGGGGCCCACGTTTCTTGCATCTCCTTGTCAAGCTTTCTCTCTTCCAAGGTGGACCCTGCTCATCTCTCCCCAGCTGTTATTTTTTTGTCAGGTGGTGTTTTTAGACTGCTGAGTCCTACCCCCGCCTCCTCACAGCACTCTGGAGAGGGGTTATAACCCGTGTGAATTATCAGAAAGGCTTATTGCAATGAACTGGCTGAATTGTTATGTGATAAAACAGAGTCTGCATGCACAAAGGAGCCCAGAGGAACCGTTGCAGGGGAAGGAACCCATGGGGGGACCCAGGCTGGAGCGGTTTGCTCCTGACGGATGGACTCCATGGGAAGAAGAGCCCCCACAGGATCAGCTCGGGAAGGAGGCATCCCCTGGGAGGGATCCCACATTGGAGGCGATGATGACGTGCTTTGCGCTGACCATGGCAGGTGATGAAGTGTTCTGTGCTAACCACAACCCCAATTCCCCGTTCCCTTGTGCCACTCGGGGTGAAGAAGTGGAAGTGGGTGCTGGGGAAGTGGGGAGGGTGTTTTCAGTTTGCTTTTACTTTCACATTGCTCCATTCTGTTGCAATAAGTTACACTGATCTCCCTATGCTGAGTCTGTTTTGCCCATAATGATGATTGTTGAGTGATGTTCCTGTTCTTATCTCAACCCTTGAGCCCTTTTTCATTGTATTTCCCCCCCCTTCCCCTTTGAGGAGTGAGAGAAGGGTTGTGGTGGCATTTGGCTGCCTGTCGGTGTGAAACCACAGCAGAAGGTGCAGAAGAGCTGTTCCCTTGACCTTACAGTAACAGCAAGATTTTCTTGCTTGTGTCCTAGAGGTCTGACCTCAACTCGAGGACTGTGAGTGTTAGTCACAAGTAGCTCTGTCTTTGAGGAACTGGAATTAACCTATCTGGTTTCAAGCTTTCAATGCAGATTAAAAAAAAAAAAAAATTGTGCAAGAGCTTGTTGTGCAGCTAGGGACTGGCACAGGATGGGGTTGTGGGACTTTTGTGGGACTTAGAGCTGATTTCTTATCTCTTGTCCACCCTGAGAAAAAACAGAAGTCGCAGTGCAAGAAAACTTCTGGTTTTCATTACCGCTGTTTTTCTTCTGTGTTTTTTTTAAAGTATGAGAGCGCTGGAATTTGTGCTGATGCAAGCAACACAACAGCTTGTTTTCTGTCAGCGAATTAATGAGTCATACAGGGGAGAGAGTTCTATATCAAGGCAGCTCCTGCAAGCTGAGTTTACCCTTCCCTCAAATGTGTGATCCAGTATGCGTGCACCAAGTAATCCCATGGACAGGGATTTCTGCTCTGATCCCTGGTGAACAAGTCTATCTTCCTATGAATTGTATGCCTAACTTCCTTCCCAGGCCTTTCTGCACTCTCTGAACACAGAGAAAATGGACCATCTCACTGTGCACACTCTCTCCTTCTGATTTGTCATTTTCTGATCTAAGGAGAACAAAAAGTGGATGGGCTGTGGACATTTGGACCTGTACCTGCAGATTCAGCATCACACAGCCAAAGGATGGTGGACCACACACGTGCACCAACACCATAATCAATGGGCTCGGAGCAGTCTGGTCCGTGAAGAGCAAAGCCATCAGGATTAAAGGTAAGCTACGCAACAGTAGGGCTCTCTCTCCACTGTCCTGGACAGCTCTGTTCTTCCATCACACCTCCCTCTATCCACAGGTACTTTCCTCCAGGTCGCAGGCCTT
The DNA here is from genome assembly GCF_964034855.1 of Anser brachyrhynchus. Lineage (NCBI taxonomy): Eukaryota > Metazoa > Chordata > Aves > Anseriformes > Anatidae > Anser > Anser brachyrhynchus. The sequence continues at coordinate 71,786 of NW_027664135.1, forward strand.
CCATTACCCTGAATTTAATGAAGCACAATGACAGCAGCATTCATTTTTCTTGAAAAACCTTGTTTTGAGGTCACCAGGCTCAGTTCTCTCTACAGATGCTTTTCAAGACCTAGATACGTGTCATTGAAACCTAGATGGTTAAAAGAGGAAGGAAGAATGGAACCCTAAAGGTATATATTTGCTTTTTTTTCACCATCCAGTCCCACACTTGGTCTGAACATTTCATCTGGAGCCACAGGGGAGGGCTACCACCTCTTCTTCCTCTTACACAGCTCCTGTAAACAAGGCAGTGAATGTTTCACTTCTGCAGGGAAGATCCTGAGGCCACCATCGCAGCCGAGGTCACCTCGCTGGAGATGAGCGCTCAACACTAATGATCCAGTGCCGTAGGAAAATGACACAGGGAACTGTACTCGTGACTACAGAGGAGATAAGTGGAGGTGCAGTGGATTTGGTCCTTCCTCAGCGGTGTTGTGAAAGGTAACTTCCAGCTTTTCCCCTCAAGGGCCTCCTTTTGCTTTCTCGGGAGCGGATACTACCCCGACAGTGATAAGCGAAGGCCACCCCTTACATCCCACCTGCGTTCCCATAAAATGCTTCCCATTGTGGAAAACAAATGGTCAAGACCATCGCCGTGTTTCATCCCTGCTACTGTCTCCCCAGTGGAGGATAATTTCAATCACCTTCCTCATCCTCAGGGTCTTCCTAAGCCAACATTCACAGACTGGTTGAAGTTTGAAGGGAACTCTGGAGGTCATTTTGTCCACCCCCCTGCACGGAACAAGAGCAAAGGATCTTGCTCCTCTTGCTCCTCTTGTCACCCATCATGAGGAAGATGTCCAAGGCAGGAGAGAATGGATAAAAGCCACCTTCTCTCCCCCAACTTAAGGTGTGGATGAGATAGGCTGTGGTTCATTGGGCAAAGAGACTGCCCAAAGGGCATGTAGGGAGAAATGTCATCTGAAAACATGATGACAACACACAGAGAAACACAGAATTAGGGTGTAGTTCCCTCACAATTCTCGAATGTGGTTCGTGGCTTCCATTTATTTCTGCAGCACTTCCTCTTCCTCCCCCCGTGAGCCCCGGGCTCAAGTCAGACCGATGGAGAGAGCAGCACGGAGCAACCAGACAGCGCATCCCGCTCCCGGGCAGTCCGGCTCAGAGCCCTCGGTACCCCCTGGACCGCAGTGACATGATTGCCCCCCGCCTTGTGATGTTCCTCAGTGAGTCCCCATGTCCCGGCTTTGCCTCCTCTCCTCTCCTCTCCTCTCCTCTCCTCTCCTCTCCTCTCCTCTCCTCTCCTCTCCTCTCCTCTCCTCTCCTCTCCTCTCCTCTCCTCTCCTCTCCTCTCCTCTCCTCTCCTCTCCTCTCCTCTCCTCTCCTCTCCTCTCCTCTCCTCTCCTCTCCTCTCCTCTCCTCTCCTCTCCTCTCCTCTCCTCTCCTCTCCTCTCCTCTCCTCTCCTCTCCTCTCCTCTCCTCTCCTCTCCTCTCCTCTCCTCTCCTCTCCTCTCCTCTCCTCTCCTCTCCTCTCCTCTCCTCTCCTCTCCTCTCCTCTCCTCTCCTCTCCTCTCCTCTCCTCTCCTCTCCTCTCCTCTCCTCTCCTCTCCTCTCCTCTCCTCTCCTCTCCTCTCCTCTCCTCTCCTCTCCTCTCCTCTCCTCTCCTCTCCTCTCCTCTCCTCTCCTCTCCTCTCCTCTCCTCTCCTCTCCTCTCCTCTCCTCTCCTCTCCTCTCCTCTCCTCTCCTCTCCTCTCCTCTCCTCTCCTCTCCTCTCCTCTCCTCTCCTCTCCTCTCCTCTCCTCTCCTCTCCTCTCCTCTCCTCTCCTCTCCTCTCCTCTCCTCTCCTCTCCTCTCCTCTCCTCTCCTCTCCTCTCCTCTCCTCTCCTCTCCTCTCCTCTCCTCTCCTCTCCTCTCCTCTCCTCTCCTCTCCTCTCTTCCTTCTCACTCCTATACTTTATCCCTTCCCTTCCCTTCCCTTCCCTTCCCTTCCCTTCCCTTCCCTTCCCTTCCCTTCCCTTCCCTTCCCTTCCCTTCCCTTCCCTTCCCTTCCCTTCCCTTCCTTTCCCCTCCCCTCCCCTATTAGATGCCCTCACCATGTAATCCTCGTTTCCCCCTTCACTCTCACACTCAGTCCTTCTCCCCTCTTCTCTTCCAGCCACCGTGCATCTCCTGCCCTGCCAGATGGTCTCCGAGGAAGGTAACTCCTCTGGGGTCTCCTTAAACAGGGGCTGAGCTGCTGGGGGCACGGCTGGATTTGGGGTCCCACAGGTGTGACTGTCTGGGAGACCCTCAGCCTCATTCCCCCTCCCCATAACAACCCAGTGGTGAAATTGGGTGCTGGGGATTTTTCGTTATCTCACTTTGTTGAGGTCCTGCCTCGTGTCAACACACTGGTGGTGAGTGGAAACCCCTTGAGACCCAACCCCTTCCCGGCCCTCTCCTTCCCACACCTGCTCCTCCTATTTTGGGTGTGGGTCAATGGTATTTTTGTAGGGTTTGCAGCTGGGGGCAGGTAGGGAGGTGGAGACCAAACGTGTTTTCCCAGTGGCTGCTGTGGAGGAGCATCAGCGACGGGTTTTACCCTTCACCCTTAGCCTTTTCAACCCCCCTTCCCCATTTCCTATTTTCATAAATTACCAAGTTGCAGCAAAAAAAAATAAAATTGCTTGAAAGCACATTAAGGACATTTCTGCCGGCATGGCAAAGCTGCCCAGGGTGTGGAAAGGGTTTTTGCAGTCTCCTTTCTTTCATCACTTCCCGCAGCGGGACGCAACCTTGTGCTGAATCACAAGGAGATAAAATGAGTCATAGCCCAGAGACATTTCTGCTTTACTTTACGAGGTCCCCTCTGTGCTTTATTGTATTCCTTGAAATGAAAGCCAGTTTCTTTTATTTGCGTGGAGTTAGTCCCTTCTGCCTCTGCTCCTTGCACCTCACCTCCGTCCCCCCTGCCTGTCTCCCTCTCTATCCCCCAGCCGCAGTCCCTGCCCCGACCCTCTGGGTGCTGCAGGGACAGAAGGAATATTTCTTTGGAGACGCTGTCACGCTGGTGTGCACCACTCCCCCCAGCATCACTGGGAAGCTGACGTACCAAATTTTTGGCGAGGCTGGCTGGGCAGTTTCAGGATTTAGCTCGACGAATAACTACACGTTTGAGTTCGTCCTCTCCCGAATGCAACACAGGGGGCCGCATTTCTGCAGCTATTCCCTCAAGCAAGGTTGGAAGCAGCTCATATCCCCAGCCAGTGAAAAACTGGTGATCAAGATTGGAGGTGAGCTGTGTGATTTCTTTATCTTTCTCTCTGCTTTCTCCCTCCTCTCTGAGAACTATTCAGATGCCCAAACGTGGGTGTCAGCTATCGCCCCGCAATGTGACAACTCACCTGGAAATCAGGATTGGTGGGCTTTGTGGTTTAACCCAGCCCATCCCCAAAATCAGTAGGATTTCTGGGTGGAGGATTTATCTTTCTGGGACCAGCATGGTCTGGAAGGTGGCTGCCACTGGCGCTCTTCTCATGTCGTGGCAGGAAGCCTACAATCCCAAGCTTTGCTGCATGCAGTGGGAAGGCAAACAACTGGAGATCCGTTCGTGCTGTCCTTATTGCTACGTCTCCATTTATTCCTCCCCTTTTCTCAGACCACCTTCCCCAGCCCCTGCTGATGGTGGAGTCCCCGCTGGGAGAGGTGATGGCAGGAGATCTCCTGAGCATCATCTGTAAGGCCCCTGGAGACGCCACTGTACGGAGGTTTCACTTCTACAGGGATGGCCAAGAGGTCCTCCCTACGACAGAAGGCTCTGAGGACAATGCAGCAGATCACGGGGGCAATTTAAGGACTTCCATGGTCCTCCAGCTCCCACGTGCTGGTCCCCAACAGAGTGGAAACTTTACCTGCAAGTATGAGGAAAAAAAGCCTGAGAGGTGGATCCCGTCCTTCACAAGCCAAGCCGTGTCTATCAGTATAAATGCCCAAAAGAAAGGTGAGCTGGCCATCCATCCACCCACCTAACAATCTGTCAGTCCATCCACCACCAACCCATCCATCCACCCATCCAGTAACCAGCCCATTAAACCATCCCTCTCTCCATCTGTCCATCCGTCTGTCCCTCCCTCTCTCCATTTTTTCCTGAAACGATTCCATTCCAGTCCCTGTACGTTCCTCTCCAAACTAGCTGATTTTTGCACCGGGCAGCTGCTCTATCTATCCGATCACCATCCTTCTGTCCATGACTCAGCCCACCCAGTCTTGCACCCACCTCTCCCTCCCTCTCAGCCCTTCCATCACCCCAACCACCCCAAACAAGTATCGAGCATCCCTCTGTCCACCTTTATGGCTCAGCAGCCTCTCCTTGGCCTCCCGAGCCATTGTTCCCAAATTTCTCAGTGCCTCCTGCAGAGCCAAGCAAGCGGGGAAAGTCTTTGGGTGTTCAGCACTCAGGACCTGAGCAGAATGCCTGGAGACGGAGGGGTGGGGAAAGGGAAAGAGAGATGGTGGCGGAACGATGCTCACAGCCTTCCCTCCGTCAGCACGCATGAACTGTGTCTACATCTCCTAACCTGTCCCACCCTCTTGCAGGGAAGAGCTGCTTCCTTCTTCTACGGCTCCTGGTTGTGGGCGGCTGCTTCCTCACCATCAACAGCCTCATCCTCCTCTTCTTCTGGGCCCGGGGGAGAACCAAAGGTACACCCTGAGCTGAGGGGGGAATCGCCCCACCTTTGGGCTCCCCACCACCCACCTCGCTCCTTCCCGCAGACGCCTCGTTCCTGTCTGGAGCCAGCCCTGCCGGGATCTCCCAGCTGCACGCCAGATCCCCACACACCCTTCAGGAGGAGAATAAGTATGAGGAACACTAATGAGAGGAAGATGCTGTGGGCGATTCCACCCCCTAAAGACCGCTCCCTGCTGAAGACGCATCCCAAAAGACTGGTGTGCAGCCAAACAGGTGCTCACCTGTGGGAAAACAAAGCAAGGAACGGTTCCTGGGAGGATGAAAGAAGTAGAAAGGGGTCATTTCACGTGGTAGAGGGGAGGGAGGAGACATGGACGTTGTCGGGAAGGGTGATTGTGAAAGAGAAAATGAAGAAAGACCAGAAATAAAAATGGAAATTGTGAGGAAAAAGAAAGGAGTGAGAAAGGGTGAGAAATGAAATGGAGAGACAAACAGTGTGAGTGAAAAATGAAAGCATGGACAGAGGCTGAGACAGAGTGAGAAAGGGATGGGGAAGAAAAGGGATGCCAGGAGCATCGAGGAGGGCACGACGGTGGGAAGAGCAGGTTGGAGAGGTGAAGGAGAAGAAAAAAGGTGGAAGGAGAGTCCCCAAATCAGAACAAGCCCTTGTGCGTGTCATTAACTGGATGGCCACCGCTGTCACCTCGCCTGGTTGTCCCGGTGTGTTAGGGATGTTAGGGCATCCAGGGAGGGGTGGGAGAGCCGCTGCAGGTGGGGTGGGTGGCTGGGGGCTCTGGTGTTTGGGCTTTTGGAGGGGAATGTCCCATAGCCCATATACGTGGGAGCTGTGGGGCTGCAATAGGAGGATGCTGGAAATGCAGAGACTGGGAACGTGTGAAAATGTGGAGGTGGCATTTGAGCCCCTGGGGGTGGCGTACAGGGAACTGGGGGGATATTGGGGTGGGACGTTAAGGAGTGAGTGGTGGATATTTGGGGCATGTGCGGGGCTATGGGATATGGCATGCCACCAGCACTGGATATGAGGGGAATGCAGGGATGTGGGGAAGCTGCATGATCAATATGGGAACCTGAGCTGATGGGGGCGCGCTGGGAAATCTGGCTATGGATGGCACTAAGGACAGGGGGCTTTGGGGATACGGCAGGCTGCTGGGGAGGGATATGGGGGCAGGAAGGAGATGGCGACCCTGCCGATGGGATACAGAGCGACTTTGGGGCAGTATGAGGCTGTGAGATATGAGGATAGCGGAACCGCTGGGGCCGAGAAGCCCGGGTCTGAGCCCCTGTGGGGCTGAGGCCGCTGGCCCCTCTTGGGAAATTTCCACCTGCATCTTTGTCCCGTGACATTGCCTCAGCCCCCTCAGTCACTGCAGGGTGCTGGGGAAGAGGGAGAGCACAGCATGCCATGGCAACGTCTCTCATCTCTGCTTGATTTTAGATGATGACGATGTTGGCTCTCGATATCCAGCTTCTCAGCTGGATCATGGTTTGGAGCCTCAGGAGGATCCCCGAGGTACGTTGCGAGTGTGCTTCCTTGAAGGAAGATGGCTAATGGGCTGTAATAGTTTATTCAGGGTCTTCCAAGTGCGTTTGTGCCTTGAGGGGGCTTGCACAAATGAGCCCTGAATATTTCTTCACTTGGAGAGATGCCACCCCTGCCCCTCTCCACAGAGAGGGAAGAACCCAGGCTTTTCTTCCTGTTTGGGCCATGTCATTACCTGAGCCCCAGCCAGTGCCTCCCGGTCACTGAGGAAGAGGCAGGCCCCAAGAGGCAATGGAAGCTCCCCTTACCTGTGTCTGATCCCACTTGTGCCCACAGGCAGTACTGGTCAAGTGCCTCCATGGAATCCTGCTCCTGAGCCTGCCAGTATGGGTCCCACAGGTGGTAAGTTGTCCGTGTTCATTTCCTTGCTGTTTGTTAACGGTTTGTTGAGCTAGCTCAGCAAGGGTTCAGCTGCTCACTGGCCAGGGGGCTTCTCCATGACAAACATGGATGATCATTTTTCCCGGGGTCTGCACGCTCCCCCTGCAGTGGGGTCTTCCTTTGTGTCCAGCAGAGATCTTCCCGTAAGAAACACCTGAGGGGCCACATCTTTGGCGGCGTGGTCCCTGCGGGGTGTTGCGCACAGCCTGGAGAGAGGATTTGGGAAGAGGCCAAGAGGGAGCCTCCAGCTCAGCAGGCCCCTTTGCGGCTTTGGAAATCCTGGCTCGTGTCTGGGTCCCACATCCTTGCCTGAGCCCCCTCCAGTCGCTGCAGGTCACTAAGGAAGAGGTAGATCACACCATGCACGGGGAATGTTTCTCTTCTGTGCTTGATTGCAGCAGTTCTCGTAGGCTCTGGCTACTCGACACCTCAGCCTGATGTGGACCACGAGCCTCAGGTTAATCTGCCAGGTAAGTCAGCGGAAGGCAGGAGCATCTAGGTGCTGCAGAGCCAGCAGGCACCTTGCGCTTGAGTTGAGACCTGGGGTGGGCACGGGGAGGGCCCTTCTCCGGGCAGCTCCACGCACGCTTAGTTTGTACCAGCACGGTGCCACTGCAGGCACCCAGCAACTGTTTGCAAGATGCTCTGGAGTGGCAGGGAGAGACGAGTGCCGTGGAGCAGTCCCCTCTTTGAACCGCATTCTCTGTCACTCTGGTCAGAAGGAGTATGTTGGCGTAGTTCACAGGAGGGACTCCGCTTGTGTTTACAGATGGGACCGAAGGCGAAGGTGATCCAGGCTCCCAGATGGGTTCCAGGACTGAAGCTCTGGGAGATGGCCTGGGTAAGTTGTGGCTTTTGACTTCCTTTGAGAGCTGCCAGCTCAAAGCCCAAACGTCAGCCAGGCATCTCTGCAGGTGGGAGGGTACAGACCGGCACGTGTGTGTGCCCTGTCAAGGCACGAGCCCTGGTATGCTCTCCTACTGAGCTATTGATGTAGATGGCGCTGGGACAGAAACTTCTCACGGGTCTTTGGTTGCAGAAGTGTCCCCAGGGAGGGCTTTGCCAGACCCTCGGCTGCTTCCTGCGCTGGAGCCCAGCTGGTATCCCAGGGGTGGGTAGTCATTTCACTGACTTCACAAACTAAGCCCTGCTTCTCCAAATTGCACTGGTGCCAAAGTTAACTTCCTACTTTCTGTTCAGGTCCTCTAACAGCGAAGGACAATGCTGAAATAAGAAAATCTTCCCCAACATCCTCTGACATCGTAGAGGATATCATAAAGGAGTTAGAGAAGGCAGCACCTGGTGGGTATATTTCACTCTGTCCGCCATAAGACTTGGGAAGCTGAGGTTCTAAATCCATGTGTGGACACACCGTAACCTGCACAGCAGGAAGGGATGGATCAGAGCGGAGACACTCAATTTCACACCTAGCAGGCACTGGTGAGCGCCAGAGATGGCCGAGAGCCTCTGCTGCCGCTTGTGGGTCACGCCGTGTCCCAGGGGCAGCTGCTAGCCCAGCACTACCATAAGTGGTCCGAGCTGTTCCGTGCAAACATTGGTATCCAGCCAGCAGCAACTGGTGTGTGCTTGCAACTGTGCCCGGAATATGGTTCAAGGAGGAGCAGTTCCTTATAGTCACACTGTCCTGCTTTCTTTCTAAAGGGCTGGTTAGAGAGACTGTGCCGAAGGAGGTGCTTTGGCGAGGAAGCGGTCGCAAGCTGCCACTCCCTGGCAAAAGAACAGAGGCAATGAAGTCAACTGCCCCACCAGGTAAAGGCTGTTTCTTGGTCATCCGCTGTCACCAACCAGAACCAGCATGCGTGTGCAGGTTCTTGCCCTGGTACCCGCTCTTGCAGCTCATGTCAGCAGCCAAACCCAAGAGTGTCAGTAGGCAGCAAGTGTTGCAGAGGAAGGCAGGAGTGGCTCCCTGAGGATGGCTGTCTTCCCCGGGCTGTGACAGCATGTGGACCCCTGTCCCTGCGGGGGCCAGGTCTTCAGGTTCACCCCGACCTGCCTGCTCTGCACATGCTGTGCCGGGAAGAACGGCTTTTCGCTGGTGACGATAGCAAGATTGAGTGGCTTAGCAGTTACAAAGACATGTCTTCTTTCCTGTAGCATATTCTCCTGTTTTTAAAGGACAGGCTCAGCTCAATTTGACCAGATCGTGGTGTTTTTTATTGATTACTCTACGTCATGCAAACAGTGTGCAATTTACTTCTTTTTATTGCACTACCATACAAAGAGGAAGATCAGCTATTAAGACTAGAGGTAGAAATGTAAGTCCTAGAAAGGGAAAATGCTAACAGGGTTTGGAAGAAATAATTTCACTGGTCTTAAACGCTCTGCTGTACTCTGAGGTCAACTCATTAACTTGTTAAGGACTAAACCTGAAATTACAGGTGCTCATCACTTCTGAATATCACTGCTGTTCTCCTGAACATCTCTTAAACCTAGCTACAGCTAGCTGGGAAATCTCCACCTGCATCTTTGTCCCATGACATTGCCTCAGCCCCCTCAGTCACTGCAGGGTGCTGGGGAAGAGGGAGAACACAGCATGCCATGGGAACTTCTCTCATCTCTGCCTGATTTTAGATGACGATGTTGCTTCTCCATATCCAGCTATCATGGTTTGGAGCCTCGGGAGGATCCCCGAGGTAGCAGAAGGAAGGAGCATCTAGGTGCTGCAGAGCCAGCAGGCACCTTGCGCTTGAGTTGAGACCTGGGGTGGGCACGGGGAGGGCCCTTCTCCGGGCAGCTCCACGCATGCTTAGTTTGTACCAGCACGGTGCCACTGCAGGCACCCAGCAACTGTTTGCAAGATGCTCTGGAGTGGCAGGGAGAGACGAGTGCCGTGGAGCAGTCCCCTCTTTGAACCGCATTCTCTGTCACTCTGGTCAGAAGGAGTATGTTGGCGTAGTTCACAGGAGGGACTCCACTTGTGTTTACAGATGGGACCGAAGGCGAAGGTGATCCAGGCTCCCAGATGGGTTCCAGGACTGAAGCTCTGGGAGATGGCCTGGGTAAGTTGTGGCTTTTGACTTCCTTTGAGAGCTGCCAGCTCAAGCCCAAACGTCAGCCAGGCATCTCTGCAGGTGGGAGGGTATAGACCGGCACGTGTGTGTGTGCCCTGTCAAGGCACGAGCCCTGGTATGCTCTCCTACTGAGCTATTGATGTAGATGGCACTGGGACAGAAACTTCTCACGGGTCTTTGGTTGCAGAAGTGTCCCCAGGGAGGGCTTTGCCAGACCCTCGGCTGCTTCCTGCGCTGGAGCCCAGCTGGTATCCCAGGGGTGGGTAGTCATTTCACTGACTTCACAAACTAAGCCCTGCTTCTCCAAATTGCACTGGTGCCAAAGTTAACTTCCTACTTTCTGTTCAGGTCCTCTAACAGCGAAGGACAATGCTGAAATAAGAAAATCTTCCCCAACATCCCCTGACATCATAGAGGAGATCATAAAGGAGTTAGAGGAGGCAGCACCTGGTGGGTATATTTCACTCTGTCCGCCATAAGACTTGGGAAGCTGAGGTTCTAAATCCATGTGTGGACACACCGTAACCTGCACAGCAGGAAGGGATGGATCAGAGCGGAGACACTCAATTTCACACCTAGCAGGCACTGGTGAGCGCCAGAGATGGCCGAGAGCCTCTACTGCCGCTTGTGGGTCACGCCGTGTCCCGGGGGCAGCTGCTAGCCCAGCACTACCATAAGTGGTCCGAGCTGTTCCGTGCAAACATTGGTATCCAGCCAGCAGCAACTGGTGTGTGCTTGCAACTGTGCCCGGAATATGGTTCAAGGAGGAGCAGTTCCTTGTAGTCACACAGTCCTGTGTTCTTTCTAAAGGGATGGTTAGAGAGACTGTGCCGAAGGAGGTGCTTTGGCGAGGAAGCGGTCGCACGCTGCCGCTCCCTGGCAAAAGAACAGAGGCAATGAAGTCAACTGCCCCACCAGGTAAAGGCTGTTTCTTGGTCATCCGCTGTCACCAACCAGAACCAGCATGCGTGTGCAGGTTCTTGCCCTGGTACCCGCTCTTGCACCTCATGTCAGCAGCCAAACCCAAGAGTGTCAGTAGGCAGCAAGTGTTGCAGAGGAAGGCAGGAGTGGCTCCCTGAGGATGGCTGTCTTCCCCGGGCTGTGACAGCATGTGAGAGCAGTGCAGCGGAGAGACGCTCGCAAAGCTCTGTGGCTGTGGCTAGAGAGGGGTCACCTCCCAGCGCACCCAGTTCCCAGGGATTTTGGAACTTTGCTCTTGGGGGAACGAGGCCGTCAGAAGCCCATTGAGCAGACGATGGGAAACGGGACCCCTCCTGTGAGCTGAGGCCCAGAGTGATGCCCTGACCCAGTGCAGATGGGGCACTGCCTCACTGGCACTCCTGGGCTCCCGAATTTTGTTCAGTTTTGTCCCTAAGGCTCCGAGTGTGCCTCGAGCAGCGAAGGTGGGCAAGCACCTAAGACCTTTTAGAACTCCAAAGAGCTGGGGGAGCAAACCTGAGACACTGGGCCCTCAGCATTATGGCAGGGAAAACAAAGGATGGAGGGAAAACAAAGCTGAGAGGCAAAAGGGAGGCTCCAGAGTGCCTTGAGTTGCAGTGCCTTTGGCAGATTCCCCAGCTTCTGCTGAACCTCAGGAAGCATTGCGGCCTGAGGATTTTCACTTGCTCAAAGATGCTAACCAAATGAAACAGAACACTTCCTGGCAATGCCAGACCTCCTGTGAGATTACCAGTAGTGCGCAGGACACAGCAATGTCCACAATTGTTCTTGCAGGCGTGGATGGGGAGAACAATGCAAACACCGCAAAGCCCCAGAATTTCCGAAGTTACTGCATAGAAGGCGCTGTGGCATTCTTGGTTCTCGTCCTGCTTGGGACAGTTGCGTGCTGCGTGCTGTGTGCTTGTGGGGCGTTGGAGGCAGAAAAACCAGTGAGTTGTTGTTCCCCCGCTCCCTCTCCTCCTCTCCCCCTCCCAAATTCGTTACCGTATCTTTGTCAACATTATTATATGGCTGCTGCCAGCCAGGAAGCAGTTGTCGTTAGCGTATTGTGAAGTGAGCAGTTAGTTTTTGACCAGACTCTTCTGAAATTTCTGCTGTCCAGTGCTTTAGGTGGCCTCTAATTCCTGGGCATTCTGTTCTGGAGCCCATTTTTCTGTTGCTGGTCTTAGCGAAGCTTGGCCCTTCCGCAGCAAGAGCAGAGCCAGGGACAGCCGTAGGCAAAGCAAGGTCAGGAAGAGAAATGCAGGAGCTGAGAGAGAGTGCCATCAGAGAGAGAAGCGCAGCAGTGCCAGTTCCCCCCCAGCACAAGGCACCCTGTTCTGGGATGCCCTGAATTGCAGGTGTCCGCCTCAGCCAAGGTGTGCCAGCTACTGGGAGCATGGGGATGAGCCCTGCCAGCTGCGGGCATTGCCTTGGAGAGGGGCAGTCGGTGTGTCACAGCCGCACCTGAGCGCTGCCAGCGTGCGTGTCTTCAGCACACACAGAGCTTGTGTGTTTAATTACACATCCCAAAGAGCGGATGGGCAGCACCTCACCGAACAGGGAGCCGAGGCCGTCACCTTGTTGGGCCAGGGCCAGGGCCGGGCAGGGAGCTGAGTACTGGTCCTTGCAAGGCGCTCTGAAAAAGGGCAGTCGGTGGCTGTGGTGACCGGGCCCTGCAGAGCCCGGCTGTGGACCCCTGTCTCTGCGGGGGCCAGGTCTTCTTGCTGGGACAGCATGTGCAGAGCAGGCAGGTCAGGATGGCTGGCGAGCCGCTGGGGAGGAGACAAGCTGGGGCAGGATGTGGAGGGGAGCAGAGTCCCAGCCGAGGGCACAGGGCACCCTGTTTTCTGCACAGAGCATGTTTGCCCACATCTCAAGCACAGCCGGATGCCGGCACCCTGCTGCCTCGCACCCGCCTGGCACCGCAGCACGGCCTCAGCAAATTCCTGTCTCCGCAGGCGCCTCGCCACAGCCCAGGCAGCCCAGACATTGACACCCGCAGCCGCTCCGTGAGCCCCTACAGGCAGCCTGACCACCGTCGTACGCCTGAGAGCCAGGCCCGACACCAGCGGCCACCATCAGTGCCTGGAAGACCGACCCGCCTGCCACCAGCCCGGCCTCCACAGCCCCCACGCACGGCAGCAGACCAATGGAAGGCACGCGACCGGCCCAGTATCCTCCAGTCCTCGTGGACACAGACATCACCTCCACAGCCCCCTCCACCCTCTTCCAATGGCTGGGGCAGCCCCCCCCGGGGTGCAGCCTTGGCCATACCTTCAATAAATATTGAATAATACAGCACAGCAGTCCGGGTCTTATGTACAGCAACACCCAGGAACCCACAGCAGGACTTTGTGACTGATTGACAAGTAACCCTGAGGGTCCTCGGTGCTGGGGGTCAGCCAGACTGTGCCCACCATGCAGGGAACGCAGGGGAAGGGAGCTGGGGAGCAGCACAGCAGGAGCAGACAGAAGGGCTGTGAGCGCGGCAGCGACCCTGCACAGCGCTCACCCGAGAACCCCCTGCTCAAACTGGCAGTGCCGCAGCCACACACAAGCCCGGGCCCTTCCTGATCCTGGGCCGAGGCCAGGCTCCCCACAGCCAGCCCTCCTCAGGTCCTGACCCTGCACGGATGGCCGATTTTGGCCAGGGCACCCCATGCCAACGCTCCTACGGCTCAGCTCTCCTCAAGGAGTACAAGAAAAAATTCCTAACTCTTTGGAGTCAGGGCTGGGATTGCCACACGCTGGCACAAGCAACTGGAACCAGAGGGGAGACCCGAGGTGCTGCCACCACCAAAGGTAAGAGATCCTCATTTGCAAAATCTCACTTGAGGGTGGCCGTCTCCTCCCATGTGGCTCCTTGGAGGAGCAGAAAGCTCGGGTCGAGCTCCGGAGTCCCCTCTGGGGGTGAGGATGAGTTGTCTCCCCGTGGATGGGCCCAGGGTTGGAGGGCACAGGGCTGAAGCTCTGTCTTCTCGGGGACAGCCAAGCCTCACCTTCTGTCCTTTGCCATGTACAGGCCTCAGCTTCTTCCTCCCTCAGATTTGTCTGGGGCCAGAAGCCGAAGGAGAGAAGGCTCTCAGTTAACGGTTAACCGGTGCACGGTTAACGGTTGGACCTGACCATCTTGTTAGCATTCACGAAGACACATAAGCCACAAAGTGATTATATGAAGGTGCTTTTATTAGGCGCTGGAAGTTAGGGGCATGCCTGCCCAAATCTAACTTCGTCCGATTTGTTCACTCAGTTCTCTTTTATCTCCTAAAATATTACATATGCATTAAGTTTTACAACACATCTATGCATATTCATTTCCTAGCTCCGCCTAGCCCCGCTTTGTATGCTAATTATCTAATCAGTCCTTCTGCGCTTGCATATCACTCTCTGGTGGTCGTCCGGGTGGTCGTCGGGATGAAGTAAGATGTCTTCATCAGAGTTGAACTTTTTACCTTTACCTACCAGTAAATTCTCTGATGATTGCCCGTGTGGGATCTGTACCACTTGTGTCCATTAACCCAATTACTAATATTCCATCCGCTAAGAATTTTATCCAACCAGCTTGTTGTCATATCTTTCTCTTCCTGTTCTGCATCTTGTTCCACTCGAGCCAGTTGTTCTATGTCATGTTCTATATCAATAGTCACATTTGGAATGTGGATGCAGCAATGATCAATACGATCTTTTAGAAATCCACATACTCCATGTTCCGTTAATAACAGCGTATCTAATGCCAATCGATTTTGTAGCACCATTTTAGTTGTAGCTTGTAGTTGGATATTAAAATCTCTAAAGCCTTACTTGTCCTGTAAGTTTATAAATCGTTTCTCTATTTCGATAAGCAGCTACCTGTGCAAATAGAGATTCTAATGCCCAACTGAATTTTAATTCTATCAGTTCCTTTCATTATGGCAAAATCTTTAATCAATCCTACCAGTAAATTCTCTGATGATTGCCCGTGTGGGATCTGTACCACTTGTGTCCATGGTACCTGGTCCTCCCTTTTTCTTCTAGATCCTTTTTGGTGGGCTACCAATATCCCTTTATCCAATTTTGGATATACCAATATTTCTCTTATCCCATAATCTGTGCTATTTTCATGTGTTACTATGCACCGGTAGTTTCCTTCGTTGACATTAGTAACACTAAACAGGGTGTCAACCCCTACTAACAAATACCTATATCCCCTAGTCCTAGGTAACTCTACAAAATCAACTTGCCAGTAATCTCCTGGTTCTATCCCTACTCTCACTCTTCCCATTTCAGCATGTTTTCTTGCTACTGGATTATTTTTCAAACAAATCTCACACTTTGACGTTACTGATTTTGCCACTGTTAACATATGTGTAGAGATAATGCTACGTTTTAAAAATGTTACCATTGCCTCTGCACCCCAGTGACACTCATTACGTCTTATCTGAAGTATTTCTCGCATCACCAAGGGGGGTATTACTACCTGGCCCGTAGCGGTTACATACCATCCATCAGAGTTCTTTCGGGCCTTTAGGAGATCTGCTAATTTCTCATCCTCTGGCGAATATCTTGCTTCCTTGGGAAGATTAAGACGAGTGGGGCCTGCCTTGAGTGGTACCAAAGCCATCACATTCCGCACCTTCCGAGCAATTTGTCGAGCTGCTTGATCTGCCAACCGATTCCCTTCTGATATCTTCGAGGTTCGTCCTTGATGGGCTTTGCAGTGCATGATAGCCACTTGTTTTGGTTTTTGTACCGCATTTATCAGACTTAACACCTCCTCGTGATATCTTATATTGGCCCCTTGTGAGGACAACAGCCCTCTTTCTTTCCATAATACTCCATGAACGTGGACCACTCCAAAGGCATACTTTGAATCTGTCCAAATATTTCCCATCTTTCCTTTACTCAGTTCCAGTGCTCGAGTTAGGGCTAACAGTTCTGCTCGCTGTGCTGATGTTCCAGGTGGTAAAGGTTTTGCTTCAATTACTGTCTTCAGGGTTGTTACTGCATACCCTGCATATCGTGCTCCATTCTTCACAAAACTACTACCATCAGTAAAAAGTTCCCAGTCATACCTTTCAAGGGGTACATCCTTCAAATCTTCGATCAAATCCATTCAAATCTTCAATCTCAGAGATCTTCTCCAACCTAAGTGATTCCATGATAGTTCAGCAAGTGTCAAACTGTCCAAACAAATTCTGTCATACAAAAAGGCAGAAGTAAATCCTTTAAAAGGTTATAGTTATAATTTGGAAAGAAGGAAGATCAGCTATTAAGACTAGAGATGTAAATCCTAGAAAGGGAAAATGCTAAAAGAGTTTGGAAGAAATCTTCTGACTGGTCTTAAACGCTCCGTTGCACTTCGAGGGAAACTCATTAACTCTTTAAGGACTGAAGCTGAAAGTACAAGTTTTGTGTCCTGAAGGGCATAAAATTATTGGAGAGTGTCCAGAGGAGGTTGCTGAAGATGGTGAAAGGTCTGGTGGGCAAGAGGTGTGAGGAGCAGCTGAAGTCTCTTGGTTTGTTCAGCCGAGAGAAGAGGCGACTGAGGGGAGGCCTCATGGCGGCCCTCAGCTTCCTGAGGAGGGGAGTGGAGGGGCAGGCGCTGATCTCTTCTCTCTGGGGACGCGAGGGAACAGCACGGAGCTGGGACAGGGCAGGTTCAGGCTGGGCGTTAGGAAAGGGTTCTTCCCTGTGAGGGTGGCTGCCAATACTGATGCCTTGTTTGAGAAGTGTCCCATGGTGGTGGTTCTTCCAAATCCAGGTCACAGAAGAAGCAGAGAAACAGCCTGCATGTTTTCCTTGCAGCAATGTCTTGACAGGCACTTTGTGAAAGCCAGCAGACACAGGCGCTGAGGAGAGAGGAGGCTTGTGAGAAAGCTGCATTTGCTCAGCATTTTCTGGCTGATGTTGTGGCCTCAGTCTGCAGCGCTCTTGCTGAGAGCGGCTCTTCCTGTGACTCAGCTGAGAGAGCTTTGTAATTTCTTCTTTTTCCGTGTGCTAGCGCCCAAAGTATGAAGATGATGGCAATGCTGAACACAGAGGGCTCCTGGTTTTGAGAGCCCTTCCGCCTCTTTCTTAAGCATTCCCTGAGTAAGGGAGAAATGAGTGGACAGGAGAAACTGGACGCTCCTGTTGTCTCACTCCCAAGCCCTCGTGCAGGTCGAGGGGGCTCTGGCCCATCTCCGTGATGGTGGGGAACTGCAGGAAACAGCCAGGGCCAGAGAGGTTTCACAAAGCTCACCCCTTTAGCTATTGATCAATCTTCTGCTTTTGTTAGTTCAGCAACACCTCTGTTCTGGTTTGGTTTTGCAGCACTGAATTCATTAGAGAGCAGAAGTGGGGGACAGCCCTGCTCTTGTGAGAGAGCCTGAGGAACCCCTAACAGTGCCGAAGGGCAGCAAAAGTACGATTGATACCAAGATCATGTAAAATCCTTTTTTCTCTCTTTCTCTTCCCCCATTTCTTTTTTATGTATTTACTTATTTATTTATTTTGACGGGATGCATGAATGAGAACCCTTTATTGTAAATACCGTGCATCTGAAAGGGTGAGCCTTCAGCCAGACGTACTGGCAAGCTTTGGCTCAGCCCCAGAACTACATCATCATTGGCATAAGCACGACTGGTTGGGCAGAGGGCTGTGACTGGAGTGCTGCGAGGGACGGTCCTAGGCTCATCAGGAGGGATAGGCAGGGCAGGTGAGGCAGGGGGCTGGCGCAATGACACGGTTGAGAGCCTCTGAGTGAGGATTAAGGGACAAACCAATTAAATGGATGTTGTGGGAGTTGGAGATAGGCCTCCCATCCCGGGTGACTACACGGCTGGATGGTTCAATAAGGAATTAGGCAATGTCTCCAGATCAGCTGCCCTTGTCCCTAAGTGGGTGGGTGACTTTGGGTTGCCAGATGTTAGCAGGGAAGGACAAGGAACAGACACAAACAGGTCCAGGAAATTCCTAAAGCACCTCGATGATAACTTCTTGATCCAGGTACTAAGGGAGCTGACTCGGAAAGGTGCCCTTCTAGATTGCTGCTTGTAAACCGAGAATGTCTCCTGCGTGAAGTGGCGAATGGCAGCCATCTTGGCTATGGTGGCCACAAAGACGTCGAGCTGAAAATCTTTGGTGATAGGAAGAAAACTGCCAGTAAAACTTCCACCAGTGGCTGTGCCACTGCCGCAGACTCACCACCGGGTGCCGCCTCAGCACAGGTTGGTGGAGCCAGAGTGGTCTGGGGGGGTGGTGGTGGGATTTGTGTCCCCTCATCTTTGGGGAGCACCACGTTGTCCTCTGAGGGGAGTGGCGGCTGCCCCCTGCTCCTGGTCAGGTTCCAGGGAGCAGGGAGCAGCTGCCCCGGGAGCAGAGGATTCAGGAGAAGCGGTGGTGGGGGACCGGGGTGGATGGGGGCCTGCAGCAGGCAGGAGCCTGTGGGGTGCAGGGGCTCCCTGTGCGGCATGGCCCCCAGGCCTCAGCTCCAGCGGCGGTGGGGCACCAGTGTCCCCATCACCATGGGCTGACCCCAGACACAGCTGGGGGGACACGGAGGAGCAGCGGGTAGGGGCAGCACCGCAGGTGGGAGCGGCACCACACGAACTGTGAGCCCGGCACCCCAGACCAGGCATTGGCCTTAGGCAGCAGGTGGAGGATGGTGGGGATGTGAGCGGGCTGGTATGGGATCAGCATCGCTCCAGGGATGGGGGCAGCAAGCAGGCCCTGGAGACAGGGGTGGGGGTAGTTTGGGGTACTTTCAGGTTAGTAGGGTTTCCTTGGTTTTCCACCTCCTCTCTTTTGCAGGGGTGCCAATGCTGCTCCCATCTGTGGTGGAAGCGGGCCCTGTGGTACCGCCACTGGTACCATGGAGCTGTGATGGGGAGCCAATGGGCCGGCTGTCTGTAGGGGTCCCCAGGAGGTGCCTGTCTGGGGTGCTCGCGGTGGGTTGGGGGATGCTGGGGCTGGGGCTGCTGGGGCTGGAGTTGCCAATACCAGCATGGGCGGGGGAAGCTGGGGCTGGGCATGCTGGCACCAAGTTGGGGATGCTGCTACCAGTCCTGGACAGAGATGCCGGTAGTGGTGCTGGGACCTTGTGGAGATACCAATAGTGGAGCTGGGGGCAATCAGGGTGCTGGAGGTGGTACTGGAAGCGGGACAGTGATGTTGGTACTCGGGTGGTGATGCTCTTACTGGGGCCATGCTGCTGGTACTAGGACAGATTTGGTGGGGCATCTCCACTGGTACTGGGATGCTGATGCTTGTACTGGGACAGCAGTGCACGTAGTGGGACAGCTGTGCTGGAACTGGGACGGTGATTGTGCACCTCAAAGACTGGTCAGCCCCGTGGAAGTAATGGCTGCATTCAGAGGCGGGGAAGAAGAAAGAAGAGGTTCAACAAAAAGAGCAAAGATCAGCCACGCTTCTCACAGCATCTCCCTTTGCAAAGGCGAGTGCCCTTCAAAGCCCACAGACACCGTGTCAGCTCCTTCAACTGGCTGCCAGCCTGCGACTTGCCACCCGCAGAGCATGAATGCCATCACCTTGGCAATTCAGGAAATCATTGGGTAACATTCCCTAGTCTCAAAGACAGATTCTGTAGCCGGATAAATCACCATTGGAAATCGGGTAAAACACGAGTTTTACTTGAAAGCCTATGAGCAAGAAGTGTAAGCTGAAATGCAGAATTTCTTCGGAACTCTGCTGTGACACTGTGCCAAGCCGTGAGGTCACAACACCTCTCCGTGACGCTGCGAGGGCCATGAGGTCCCAACGCTGCTCCGTGACACCGGGAGGGCTGCGAGGTCACAATACCTCTCGGTGATGCAGTGCTGGGCCGTGACATCCCGACACCCCATTGTGACGCTGGGCCAGCCCACAGGCACTGCTCCGCACCGGTCCTGACAGCAGCAGTAGCTGCAGCTGCAGCGGCGGTGGTGGAAGCATGGTGCGAGTGTGGGGAGCCACGGCCCCTGCCTGCGTCCTCTTCCTCCTGCTGGTGGCCCTGTGTGCCCGGGGTGCCCAGGCTGCGCCATGGCGACCACCGGGAGCAGGTGGGTGGGCAGGGCCGGGGCCAACACCAAACCCTGGGCGGCATGGTGCTGCGCGGCACGCGTATGGATGGAGGGGACGGGGACGGGATGGCAGCAGGGCCGGGCGGGCACCGCGGGCAGGGGGCAGGCAGGAGGCAGAAGCCCCGCAGGGTGGCACGGTGGGGCCGTGGCTGCTGCGGGGTTGTTTCCTGCCGGGGGGGCCGGGAGCGGCGCTGGGGCCGAGAAGCCTGGGTCTGAGCCCCTGTGGGGCTGAGGCCGCTGGCCCCTCTTGGGAAATTTCCACCTGCATCTTTGTCCCGTGACATTGCCTCAGCCCCCTCAGTCACTGCAGGGTGCTGGGGAAGAGGGAGAGCACAGCATGCCATGGCAACGTCTCTCATCTCTGCTTGATTTTAGATGATGACGATGTTGGCTCTCGATATCCAGCTTCTCAGCTGGATCATGGTTTGGAGCCTCAGGAGGATCCCCGAGGTACGTTGCGAGTGTGCTTCCTTGAAGGAAGATGGCTAATGGGCTGTAATAGTTTATTCAGGGTCTTCCAAGTGCGTTTGTGCCTTGAGGGGGCTTGCACAAATGAGCCCTGAATATTTCTTCACTTGGAGAGATGCCACCCCTGCCCCTCTCCACAGAGAGGGAAGAACCCAGGCTTTTCTTCCTGTTTGGGCCATGTCATTACCTGAGCCCCAGCCAGTGCCTCCCGGTCACTGAGGAAGAGGCAGGCCCCAAGAGGCAATGGAAGCTCCCCTTACCTGTGTCTGATCCCACTTGTGCCCACAGGCAGTACTGGTCAAGTGCCTCCATGGAATCCTGCTCCTGAGCCTGCCAGTATGGGTCCCACAGGTGGTAAGTTGTCCGTGTTCATTTCCTTGCTGTTTGTTAACGGTTTGTTGAGCTAGCTCAGCAAGGGTTCAGCTGCTCACAGGTCAGGGGGCTTCTCCATGACAAACATGGATGATCATTTTTCCCGGGGTCTGCACGCTCCCCCTGCAGTGGGGTCTTCCTTTGTGTCCAGCAGAGATCTTCCCGTAAGAAACACCTGAGGGGCCACATCTTTGGCAGCGTGGTCCCTGCGGGGTGTTGCGCACAGCCTGGAGAGAGGATTTGGGAAGAGGCCAAGAGGGAGCCTCCAGCTCAGCAGGCCCCTTTGCGGCTTTGGAAATCCTGGCTCGTGTCTGGGTCCCACATCCTTGCCTGAGCCCCCTCCAGTCGCTGCAGGTCACTAAGGAAGAGGTAGATCACACCATGCACGGGGAATGTTTCTCTTCTGTGCTTGATTGCAGCAGTTCTCGTAGGCTCTGGCTACTCGACACCTCAGCCTGATGTGGACCACGAGCCTCAGGTTAATCTGCCAGGTAAGTCAGCGGAAGGCAGGAGCATCTAGGTGCTGCAGAGCCAGCAGGCACCTTGAGCTTGAGTTGAGACCTGGGGTGGGCACGGGGAGGGCCCTTCTCCGGGCAGCTCCACGCATGCTTAGTTTGTACCAGCACGGTGCCACTGCAGGCACCCAGCAACTGTTTGCAAGATGCTCTTGAGTGGCAGGGAGAGACGAGTGCCGTGGAGCAGTCCCCTCTTTGAACCGCATTCTCTGTCACTCTGGTCAGAAGGAGTATGTTGGCGTAGTTCACAGGAGGGACTCCGGTTGTGTTTACAGATGGGACCGAAGGCGAAGGTGATCCAGGCTCCCAGATGGGTTCCAGGACTGAAGCTCTGGGAGATGGCCTGGGTAAGTTGTGGCTTTTGACTTCCTTTGAGAGCTGCCAGCTCAAAGCCCAAACGTCAGCCAGGCATCTCTGCAGGTGGGAGGGTATAGACCGGCACGTGTGTGTGCCCTGTCAAGGCACGAGCCCTGGTATGCTCTCCTACTGAGCTATTGATGTAGATGGCGCTGGGACAGAAACTTCTCACGGGTCTTTGGTTGCAGAAGTGTCCCCAGGGAGGGCTTTGCCAGATCCTCGGCTGCTTCCGGCGCTGGAGCCCAGCTGGTATCCCAGCAGTGGGTAGCCATTTCACTGACTTCACAAACTAAGCCCTGCTTCTCCAAATTGCACTGGTGCCAAAGTTAACTTCCTACTTTCTGTTCAGGTCCTCTAACAGCGAAGGACAATGCTGAAATAAGAAAATCTTCCCCAACATCCTCTGACATCGTAGAGGATATCATAAAGGAGTTAGAGGAGGCAGCACCTGGTGGGTATATTTCACTCTGTCCGCCATAAGACTTGGGAAGCTGAGGTTCTAAATCCATGTGTGGACACACCGTAACCTACACAGCTTGTGTTCACAGCTTGTTGTGAACTTGTGTTCAGCTCCCGCACAGCGCTGCTTGCAGCTGGGCGAGTTCAAGGCAGGAGGCATAGCCCAAGCAGTGCTGGCTGCCTTTCCCAGTGCTGGCACTCAGGTGGAGATGCTGCGTTTGCAGACATTTCTGCTTCTGCTCAATCTGCAGTTTGAATGATGAATGTAGAATGTAGAATGATCTACAGTTGATGAATGATTCAATAAGGAATTAGGCAATGTCTCCAGATCAGCTGCCCTTGTCCCTAAGTGTGTGGGTGACTTTGGGTTGCCAGATGTCAGCAGGGAAGGATAAGGAGCAGACACAAACAGGTCCAGGAAATTCCTAAAGCACCTTGATGATAACTTCTTGATCCAGGTACTAAGGGAGCTGACTCGGAAAGGTGCCCTTCTAGATTGTTGCTTGTAAACTGAGAATGTCTCCTGCGTGAAGTGGCAAATGGCAGCCATCTTGGCTATGGTGGCCACAAAGACGTCGAGCTTAAAATCTTTGGCGGTAGTAAGAAAACTGTGAGCAAAACTTCCACCCTGGACATGGGGGGAGCAGACTTCAGGCTGGGCAAGGAACTAGTTCATAAGACTCCCTTGGGAATCTGCTTCTGAAAGTATCAGGGACCTTCAGTGCTGGTCCCTTTTCAAGAGCCATCTCTTGAGCGTGCAGGAGCAGGCTATTCCCAAGTGTCGAAGTCAAGTGGGCAGGGCAGAAGGCTGGCTTGGCTGAGCATGGATCTTCGCTTAAAGCCTAGGTGAAAAACAAAAGTTGTGTGGATACTGGAAACGAGGTCAGGCAATGCAGGAGGATTGCAGAGATGCTGTTCACCATTGCAGGGAGAAAATTCATGTAGCCAGAGCCGAGTAAGGGTAGAAGTTGGTCACTACTGTGGGGGGACAACAGAAAGGGCTATTTTAAGGATGTTAACAGGAGAAGGAGGACTGGAGATAACACTGGTCCATCACTTGATGAGGTTGGTACCTACACAAGTGTAGTTTCAGGGGGTTCATGTGGGTGTCTTTCAAAGTGACAGTCATTCTGTTTGGTGTCAAGACCGATGTCTTGGGCCGGAATGGTATTACTTTCACAAATACATCCTTGCTGTTCCCGTCCAACACACGAGTCAACATAACTCTTTGCTACATGTTTCCATTGTGTTGTAGAACCCATATTCTGTGTTCCATGGACAGAGCACTATAGGAACTAAAAACCACAAAAGAGAAGAGCTAGAAAAACAGGGTGATGCCAGCTTTCCTGTGCCTACTCTGTGTGGGGCGTCCACCTGCTGGCTGTGCCACTGCCCCAGATTCACCATCGGGTGCCGCCACAGCGCAGTTTGGTGGAGCTGGAATGGGCTGGGGGGCGGGCCGGCGGTGGGGTTCGGGGCCCCTCATCTTTGGGGAGCACCACGTTGTCCTCTGAGGGGAGTGGTGGCAGCTCCTGGTCAGGTTCCAGGGAGCAGGGAGCAGCTGCCCTGGGAGCAGAGGCTCCAGGAGAAGGGGTGGTGGGGGGCCGGGGCGGATGGGGGCCTGCAGCAGGCAGGAGCCTGTGGGGTGCAGGGCCTCCCTGTGGGGCATGGCCCCCAGGCCTCAGCAATATCGGTTGCTGGGGCACTAGTGTCCCTGTCACCACGGGCTGTCCCCAGACAGATAGGGGGACATGGAGGAGCAGTGGGTGGGGGCAGCACCGCAGGTGGGAGCTTGTCCTGGTTTCAGTTAGGATAATTTTCCTCCTAGTAGCTGGTAGGGCGCTATGTTTTGGATTAGGATGAGAAGAGCGCTGATAACATGCTGACGTTTTAATTGTTGCAGAGCAGTGTTTACACCAGGCCAAGGACTTTTCGGCTTCTCGCTCTGTCCTGCCAGCGAGCAGGCTGGGGGTGCAGCAGGAGCTGGGAGGGGACAGACCCAGGACAGCTGACCCAAACTGGCCAAAGGGGTATTCCATACCATCTGACGTCATGCTAAACAATATATAGGGGTGGCTGGCCGGGGTGGGGGGGCCAGCTGCTCGGGGATAGGCCGGGCATCGGTCAGTGGGTGGTGAGCAATTGCACTGTGTATCACTTGTTTCGTACACATTATTAGTAGTAGTACTATTATCATTATCATTATTATTATTATTATTATTTTCCTATCTTAATAAACTGTCTTTATCTCGACTCACAGACTTCACTTTCCTGTTTCTCTCCCCCAACCCAGAGAGGGAGGGGGGATGGTGAGCGAACGGCTGTGTGGTGTTTAGCTGCTGACTGGGTTAAACCACAACAGGATGGAGGAACTGCTCTCTCCTGTCCTCCGCGGCCTTATCTCCACCTCACAGCCTTCCTTCCCCTCCAGCCTGTTTCTGCCATGCCCTAAGCCCCCGGAAGCCAGCAGTGGATGAGAAAGAATCGATAGAGGGGAGGGAGCGTGCTGCCCGTAACCCTTGGGTTTTGTGCATTTGTCCCAAACCCATCACTCAGCTTTGGCAGTTTCTCTCCTCCCTCCCTTCCTTTCTCCCTCTTGGGAAGATGGAAAGGGAGAATCAGGAGCCTGATCCGAGGCTATGGAGCAGAGGGCTTCCCATGTCTCTCGAACCCCTGAACCTCTGGGCAGGGACTGGGGGAGCAGAGTCCCGCGCACTGGGACCACACGATGAAACTGAACAGGTACAGCTCTACGGGGACTGACAATAAGTGGCTCATGGAGTCGCCAAGCCTCTCTCCATCGTATTTGAAAAGTCCTGGTAGTCAGATGAGTCTCTGGTGACTGGAAAAAAAGGAAACATCGCTCCTGTTTTTAAAAAGGGTAGAAAGGAGGACCTGGGGAACTACAGACTGGTGAGCCTCACCTCTGTACCCGGCAAGATCATGGAAAAATCCTCCTGGAAGCAATGCCGAGGCACATGCAGGTTAAAGAGGTGATCCGAGACAGCCAGCATGGTTCTTTCAGCCAGCTGCCAGCAGTCCCGGGGGCCTACGCTGCCAAAAAGCAGCCTTTCAGTGGCCCACCACAAGACAAAACCCCATCCAAAAGCCAAGCAGAAGAGCTGGGTCAAGTGAAGGCTGCGAAACCTCAGAGGAACAAAGAAGGACAAGGAGCAGTGAGAGGCCCCCGTGAAGAGCCAGAAACAGCACAAGAAAAGCTCCTGTACCTGTGGGGAGTCCCAGTCCTGCTGAGAACACCCGTAATAGCCCTGTTATCTTCATCGAGCTCTGAGGACAGCATATCCGAGGATGCCAGTGAGACGACAGCCAGACTTCAGCCACTGAGTTCAAACTCAAGAAGACTGCAGAAGTTAGAGGCTGAAAAGTTCTGGCCAGTTCCGCAAGAACCTCCAGAGATGATGGCGTTGGCATCTAATTCTGAGGCCAGCAGTCCCGAGGAGCCCAGCACCACCTCTGTGTTGGTGGCAGTGACACACAAGGGGGCCAGGTCCAAGCAGTATCAACCACCAAAGACCAGACCAGGGCTGTCTACTCGTGGCCATGGCCACACTGACCAGGGCTCGTAGAGCTCCATCTGAGCTGGCAAAAGAGGTGCGTGATCAACATCTGCATCAGTCTTGGGGGCTCAAGCCTTGTAGGAAAGCAGAGTTATGGGGACAGTGGGGACTCTCCAAAGAGCTCTTAGTTTTGAGCCATGGCTTGGTTCACTTGCCACCCTTGGCACCCTCCATCACTAGGTGCAAGTTACCCAGTTTCCTATGAGGCTTTTTGGGTGGGCCTGGCAGAGCTTAGGAGCAAAACCCTGCTGGTGGCTGGGGTCTGGTGTGGGGGTAAATAGACGGAGAGAAGTGGTGGCCCTGTCTCAGTGTTGCGGCCTGAAGCCATGCCCGGGGTCTGCGTGTGGGCAAAGAGCTCCCAAAACTATCGTGTTGTTTGAGAAGACTCTTGTTTTACAGAAATCCATCTGGCATTGGGACACAAGGAGCTTTGGAAAGAAAGGGATGGAAACTAGTGGAGATGCTACGAAAGGCTGTGGAGTTTTCATTTGTTCACAATGCTCTTTCATTGCAATAAGTTTTCCAGCTGGGCTATTCCTCTGAAATCATCCCAAACTGCTGCTGGAAGCGGGGCCATATCAGGGGCCTTGCCCTGGGACGTTTTACATCTGAGGGACCTTTTCTGTGGCCTCCATTGACCACCACTGTCTGGGTGCGACCTTCAAGCCAACTCCTTATCCACCGAATAGCCCACCCTTCAAATCCATATCTTTCCAATTAGGAGATCAGGATGTCATGTGGGACCGTGTCAAAGGCCTTACAGAAGTCCAGGTAGATAACATCAGTCAGTTTTCCTTTGTCAGCTGATGCAGTGACTCCATCATAGAAGGCCACCACATTGGTCAGGCATGATATGCCTTGGTGAAACCGTGCTGGCTGTCTCAGATCACCTCTTTGTCCTGCATGTGCCTCAGCATTGCTTCCAGGAGGATCTGTTCCACGATCTTGCCGGGCACAGAGGCGAGGCTCACCAGTCTGTAGTTCCCCAGGTCCTCCTTTCTATCTTTTTTTTTTCAAAATGTGAGTGATGTTTCCCTTTTTCCACCTCAGGAGGAATCACACCTGGGAAATTCAGGCGTCATGGCGTAGCAATACTTGAGTTCATGGAGCTGGGCAAATGACCCATGTTCATTTCTGTTATTGTGGCTTCAGTGTCTGGCTCATGTGCAGGCTCTGTGTGGAAGCTGACCCGTACTAAGCGACCTACTCTGACACCAGAGCTGGCCCTGCTTTGTGTCACAGGTTGCACTGGAGACCCTTGAGGCTCCCTTCCATCCTGAATACTCCTATGAGTCCATGACTTACATATCATGCATTAAAAGAAAGAGATATATACCTGGATATCCTGATGGAGAAAGCAAAGAGAAAGAAGAGAAAGCCTTAGCTCTCCTTAGGGTGCAAGACTCCATTTGGTCAGATGAGCGTCAGACTGGTGTGAACATAAAGAAGAAAGCAGGGATTCACTTGTCCTAAAGGTGGCCATCTGGTGTTTGACAAGGGAACTCCTCAACAGCCTCCAAGAGGATGCCAGCCCTCATACTTTACAGCCTGCAGCTACCTGTGCATGGCTTGGACTACAGCTGGTGCCTCTGAATCGCCTGGTACTGGTGGCTCACCAGCAGATCACTCCTGCCCTCCGGTTCCATGAACTGGAGGTGCCCATGCTGTCCACGCCTGAACTGAGGCAAGAGGAATCCCACCTCCTGGGGGGTTGTGGGGTGCATGGGAGGGCGCTGAGTCCCCTTCCAGCCCCAGGACTATAAAGTCAGGGTGAGATCCCTCAACTGACTCAGCTGAATCCCTTCCCTCCCTGTCACCAGCTGGGTGTCCTGTCTGTGATGTGACAAAGAAAGGTGATGGCTTCAAGGATGCAAGAGGGGCAGAGCAAGTAACGCCTTGGGCTGAGCCTCTGCTGCTGAGCTGGGCTGGGCTCCTGGGACACAGGGAGCTTATGGCAAGCGAGCAGAGCTGCAGAGAGACAGCTCTGCCCAGGAGCAGCTCACTAATAGGGCTGGGGGCTCTGCCTGCAGGGGACAAGGAGAGAGGAGAAAACAGAGAGAGGTTGGAGGCAGCGTAGGGTGGGAGGACAACTGCGAGCTCCCTGCAGGAGGAATCTTCCCCAGCCTTCACATGGTAAGTCTCTGTTGTGGTTTAACCCGGCTGGCAGCTAAACACCACACAGCCGTTCGCTCACCCTCCCCCCTCCCTCTCTGGGATGGGGGAGAGAAACGGGAAAGTGAAGCCTGTGAGTTGAGATAAAGACAGTTTATTAAGACAGGAAAATAATAATAACAATAATAATAATAATAGTGATAATGGTAATAGTATTAACAATAATAATGTGTAAGAAAACAAGTGATGCACAATGCAATTGCTCACCACCCGCTGACCGATGCCCAGCCTATCCCCGAGCAGCCGGCCCCCCACCCCGACCAGCCACCCCTATATATTGTTTAGCATGACGTCAGATGGTATGGAATACCCCTTTGGCCAGTTTGGGTCAGCTGTCCTGGGTTTGTCCCCTCCCAGCTCCTGCTGCACCCCCAGCCTGCTCGCTGGCAGGACAGAGCAAGAAGCCGAAAAGTCCTTGGCCTGGTGTAAACACTGCTCTGCAACAATTAAAACATCAGCATGTTATCAGCGCTCTTCTCATCCTAATCCAAAACATAGCACCCTACCAGCTACTATGAGCTACTTAACTCTGTCCTAACTGGAACCAGGACAGTCTCTGGCTGCAGGGTCGTCTAGGTGAGTGTAGAGGACCTATGCTGCCTGCCAGGCTCAGCACTCATCCTGCCCGGAGAGCTGCCCAGGGCGTGTGGGTAGAAGCTGTGGGTGGAAGGAGCCCCCCAGCAGGGCAGGATCCTTCTGCTGTATGGGGGCTGCTGCATGGCACAGGCTGCTCATAGCTCCTCATCACAACCTGGACTTTTCCCAAGGGGCTTTTCAAGAGCAAGGTTAGAGAAAGGGCTTGAAAGGAAAGAGTTGGTACTGTGAGTTTCCTACTCGTGGCTGGGTGGGCAGTGGCAGAGGGGAATTTATTTCTTCATTCTGCAGACACCATTTCTTGTTAGGACTTGTCTGAGATGCTCCCCGGTCCCTGTAGACATGAAGAAGCCCCCCAGGCAGTGCCCTGATGCCAGGAGGTGTCTGCAGGGCAGAGCTGAGCATAGAGTGAGTGGGGTCTGTGAGCACGGATCCCTCCGCTCTCAGTAGTGTTTGCTGGCTTTTCAGGATAAGAGATGAGTATGATTGCTATATGTCTCACGACACCTGTGATTGCTCTACATCTCTACCTTCTGAGATGGGAAGGGACCTGTAAAAAGCAATCTCGCCCAGACTGCTTTCTGCCATCCCTGTTCTAGTGCTGACATTGATGAGCACTTCTGTGTTAGGGGTAACTTACTTAATCCAACAAACACCAAAATCAGGACTGATCCCTTCCCACACCATCCCCAAGAAGCCCCTGCTGTAGAGAGGGGCTGACTCCTTGGGACCTGGCAGGCAGAGGCCAGCACAATCTGCCTGCAAAAGGAAAACCTGTAGCCAGACGGCTGATGGAAAGCTCCTGGAAAGGGAAAAGTGTATGTGTGTAACTGGTGGAGCAATGAATTTACATTTGCTCAGAGAGTTCTCTCCTAATTTGTTATTGTTTTTTTCTCCTTTGACAAAGCGCCATACCCACAGGCAGCAGATGCCCAACAGCAGCTCCATCACCGAGTTCCTCCTGCTGGCATTCGCAGACACACGGGAGCTGCAGCTCCTGCACTTCGGGCTCTTCCTGGGCATCTACCTGGCTGCCCTCCTGGGCAACAGCCTCATCCTCACCGCCGTAGCCTGCGACCACCGCCTCCACACCCCCATGTACTTCTTCCTCCTCAACCTCGCCCTCCTCGACATGGGATCCATCTCCACCACTGTCCCCAAAGCCATGGCCAATTCCCTCTGGGACACCAGGGCCATCTCCTACTGGGGATGTGCTGCCCAGCTCTTTCTCTTTCTCTTCTTCACTGGAGGGGAATGTTCCCTTCTCACCATCATGGCCTACGACCGCTACGTGGCCATCTCCAAGCCTCTGCAGTACGGGACCCTCCTGGGCAGCAGAGCCTGTGCCACCATGGCAGCAGCTGCCTGGGGCAGTGGGGTTCTCAATGCTCTCCTGCACACTGCCAATACGTTTTCTCTTCCTCTCTGCCAAGGCAATGCTGTGGACCAGTTCTTCTGTGAAATCCCCCAGATCCTCAAACTCTCCTGCTCAGACTCCTGCCTCAGAGAAGTCGGGCTTATTGTGGTTGGCGCCTCTTTTGCTTTGGCATGTTTTGTTTTCATTGTGCTGTCCTATGTGCAGATCTTCAGGGCCGTGCTGAGGATCCCCTCTGAGCAGGGCCGGCACAAAGCCTTTTCCACATGTCTCCCTCACCTGGTTGTTGTCACCCTCTTTATCAGCACTGCAGTGTTTACCAACCTGAAGCCCCCCTCCATCTCTTCCCCATCCCTGGATCTGGTGATGGCAGTTCTGTACTCGGTGGTGCCTCCAGCACTGAACCCCCTCATCTACAGCATGAGGAACCAGGAGATCAAAGATGCACTGAAAATGTTGTTCCGTCAGTTGTCTTTCACCGGCGATAAGCTTCCCAACTCTCTTCAAAAGTGATTTCCATCTCATTGTGTAATCTGTGATAATCATATTTGTTCAGGAATGTCCTAATTCACTCCACTTCTCCAGAGGCGTGAACCAGACCATGGTCTCTGTGAGCAAGAAGCCTTTCTACAGGTATCTAGAACAAGGGTACAGCCACCCTCCTGTGTCCCATCTCTGTAATAAAAGTGGATTTCCTCTCTGCTGGTGTCTGGAGGTTGGGCTCTTCTCACAAAGTTCAGGTCAAGAACATGCTGAACAAGTGTTCCTTGTGATGCCCTGCCACCCTGCTTGGGCTCTGCATGGGCTCAGGGGAGGAGGGCAAGGGGTGATGCGTTGGGAAATGAGCCTGGACTGAGCCTTCACATGTGGGTGCCCAGTGCCCCTGGAGATGAATGATCCAAAGGGATCTGCTTGGATCTGTCCCCATATGACTTTGGGGCATCACTAATCCTTTGCTCTGCAGAACAGCTCCACTGGCTTGCAGGAAGCATCGGGAGGGTCAGGAATGGCTGGCCAGGCCAGCACAGACACAGAAACCTGGGAAAATCATAGAATCATGGCATTATTAAGGTTGGAAAAGACCTCTAAGGTCAAGTGCAACCATTAACCGAGCACTGCCAAGTCTACAAAAGGCTGTTTGGGGGCAGAGATATCCAGGAAAAAGAGCGAAGGAGCAGCTTTGTTGCTTCCAGGGGGCAACAACAGAGCAAAAGCAACCCTCTGGGCCTGGCCCATTCAATCAGCCCTTGATCCACCTCATTTGCCACTTGTACTCAGTCTATACTTTGTCACCTTGTCAAGAACATGGTATGGGGGAGAGGCTCACTGTGCCCCAGATCCTCCAGCTTGTTTAAATGTCCCCTAATGGAGGATGGAGGGAAAGGATCTCTCCTCCCAGGAGCTGGGCGGTCAGGGCTTGGTTTGTCTTGCTAAAACCCATCACGGCTTTACTCAGCATCAGACACCTACACTTTGCCTGCCTGGCATCACTGCCTCCAGTTTTCTGCTCTGATGACTCCTTGGGGAGGCTTTCTCAGGAATGGGTCTCAGTGGAGCCCAGTAATTCTCCAAGAAACTTCACTGTTTGCTTCTGGCTTCACCTTCTTCATCACTTTGTGCAATCACCTCTCAGCACTGGAGGTTCATGGACTCAGCACCAAATCAGAGAATCGTCACAGAATGGTTTGGGTTGGAAGGGACCTAAAAGTTCCACCCCCCTACAAACAAACAAACAAAAACCAAAAAAAACCCAACACCTTTAATTTTAAGGGTATTTAAAAACCATTTTTCAGTTCATAGATGAAACGATAGCAGCACTCTCCTATTGACATTGATCCAGGTTGACTCCTAAGGAGGTCTGGGCAGGCAGAAAAAGCAGTCTTCTGAGGCCAGACACTGTAAGGACAACCTGACCCACCATTTCTCTAATTGCCCACCTGGTCTTTTCCTTACCATCCCTTTTCCTTACACCAGGCTTCTCCACTGAAGTCTGCAGCTGGATGTTACGGCTCCTTTGCATCAGCTGACGGCTGCTTTCCTCAGACAATTGGCTGCACACAGGCCCAGAAGGGTTTCTCTTCCTTGCAAGCAAAGTTAAACATGATGCAAAAGAGTAAAGAACTCTCCTCAACTGTGTGCTAAGCCCAAGCAGCATCTAATGAGGTTCACCTTCCACAGGGGATGTCTGTACAAGAACAGATTAGGCAGAGAGATAGGAAAGGATATCTCTTTAATGCTCTGATTAAAGATAACTCATTGTTCTCCTCTCTTTTTAATTACACGAGGGCCAGTGTTATAAATGTGAGGAAACAGTTTACCAGGAAGATGAGTTGGGATGGGGGGGGGGGGGGGGGGGGTTGCTCAATGTTAATTTTGAACCGGAGACCTAAGATGGATTGAGACGTGGAGCCTGCCCAAAGGCATGGTACAATCACTGAGCAGGATATAGGAAAATTATACCAACACTCACATCTGGATGGACAGGACAGGTGTGTGTTATCAGAGTCATGTCCAGGTGCCCATCCAACAGAGTCTACAATAATTTGTGAAGCTGGCGTACACACAGTATGATTTTCAACCCAACATCCTATTGAAATGGTGTCCCCTGTTGTCCCTCTCAAAGATAGGATATATTGGTCTAGGTCTTCAGCTGTCAGAATCCATTCCCTTTTGTAGAAAGTAATATTATTACGTATTGCTACTCTGGATAGATTTAAGGATCTAGCAGGATAGGTGTCAAATAACCTCTCCGTAACCTATCTGTAAGCTTCAACCCATGGCTACCGCATCACACATGAGTCTCACATCTTGCACACATTAATCCTGAATTTACAGGTGAGCCCCATATGTCCTGCTCGATTTCCCCATAAACATGCTACTCTAGGTGACTGAGTCAGGGTAAAGTTATACCACCAACACATAAGGCCATCATGACATTGTTTTGTTGTGCAATTACTTATGGTTATAGAGATTTGGCTTATTCTCTCATACTGAAGGTTGTTAATAAGCAGGCAGCCCACCTTCATATCATCACTTAGTGTTCTGATCAGTTGTGGCAATTGTTTGTGCTTATTCCATTCCCACCTATTTTGTGAGTATACTTCATTGCTGTTCATTACGAGGGTGACTAGGTTCAACTGACTGTAGGGCATAATGCCCATTTGCCCTGTATATCCCAGCAGTGCATGGTCCCCTGGGCTTTGTGTTGAAGATGGGTAGATCATAATGAACATAATTAACAGGATTGGGCGACGTTCCTTATTTGCTGTATCTGCAAGAAATAAAAGGAAACTGTTTTGGTGGCAAGCTCCAAACAGGCTACCCCTTTCATGATGCAGGATAAATCCATCTAGCATTGATTTTATGTTCTGCCCTCCACTCTCAATGGTGTACCAAGCCAGAGGTCCTTGTGGCTTATTCAAGGTCAATGTGGTCAATGGCTCAACGTCCAAGTGGAGATCAGTAATCAGTGGTGTTCATCAGCGGTCCGTATTGGGATCAGCGCTGTTGAACTACTTTGTCGACGACATGGACAGTGGGATCGACCCTCAGCAAGTTTGCGGATGTCACCATGCTGTGTGGTGCAGTCAGTACACTGGAGGGAAGGGATGCCATCCAGATGGGGCCGTACAAACCTCATGGAGTTCAACAAGTGCAAGCGCAAGATCCTGCAGTCAGGTTCGGGGCTAGAGGCTGTCCCTGATGTATTTTCTCAATCTGTTTCACAGCTCTAACTAGGGATGAAAGGCCTTTCTCCCATTCATTCCTCTTTCTTTCAATGCAGTTGAGCTAAAAGATGGAGGTTGTTTTGGAAAATTGTTCCTTATGTTGATAAAGCTATGTCTTTGATGGGATTGATACTCGTTGCAAAACCTCCACTAAAGCCCCACAGGCAATTGTAGGTGAATGTTTGTAACCATGGGGAAATCTATTAAAAGTATACTGCACTCCTTCCCAAGTAAATGCAAAGTGGGGTTTATCTGTTCCTCCAAGAGGACCATAAAGGACATATCTTTAATGTCTAGAACAGCCAACCACGAGCCTGTATAGTGGCAGTCGGGTTTGCGATATATGGACTGCTGCAGCGTTGGCATTGAGACATCGGTAGTCAATCATCTGTCGCCATCTACCGTCAGGTTTAACCAAGGGCTACCCTGGAGAATTGTATGAGGATGTGTTCTGAAAATAATTTGTCGAGACTCTTAAGTCCAGTAACAGTCGAAATTCCATGGCTGCAGAGGTCGGGGCCAGGGAAGAGCCTGGGCAGGGCTGTCCCCCAGCACAGGCATGGAGCCCAGTGGGAGATGACCCCAGAGCAAAACTCACTGCCCAACCTGGGGTGAGCAGCCAGTGCTAGAAGTGGTTGGTGAGAAAGGCTAGGGGGTGACGAATGCCCTGGGACACCACCCTGGGCTCTGCCTATGCCACCAAGGCACTCTCCTCTCTGCTTTAACTGCATGTCTCAGCTCCCTTCCACGAGCCTTGGCTCTGCACCACAAAGCCGTTGAGGTGAGTCTTCATCCTGCACGGTGCCACAGCTCAGCTAGCTGTCATGTTTTCCTCTGCTGTGCACTTTACAGCCCAGGACAGACCCTCCCCAGCTCCCTCACCTCCCTCCCCTGTCCCCAGACCAGACCAGACCAATTGTGGGCTGTGGTGTGAGTGCCCCAGGGCCACTGCATTACCCTGCACTGGCCACGTGTCCTGGATTTGCCTGGGATGGGGTTAATTTTCTGCATAGACATTCGTATCATGCTATGTTTTGGATTCGTGATGAAAAGTGTTGGTAACACACCGATGTTTTAGTTATTGCTTAGTAGTGCTTGCACTGAGTCAAGGAGTTTTCTGCCTCTTGTGCTATCCTAACAGTGAGGACTCCAGGGGTTTCACAAGAACCTGGGAAGGGACACAGCCAGGACAACTGAATCCAAATGGCCAAAGGCGTATTCCATATCATGCAACATAGTGCTCAGCAATAAAAACCCAGGTAAAGAAGGAGGACCGGGGAACATTCAGAGAGGTGGCGTTTGTCTTCCCAGGAAACCATTATGTGTGATGGATCTTGCTTTTGTGGAAATGGCCAGACATCTACCTGCCGATGGAAAGTAGCAAATTAATTCATTATTCTGCTTTGCTTGCATGCATGGCTTTAGTTTTGCCAAGCAAACTGTCTTTATCCCTTTTTGGTCCTATTAGTTTTGGCACCAGCTTTGGAAGAAGAGCCCAGACCAATGCACACAAGAAAACCCATTTTACTACAGAGATGGTACAAAAAGTCAGGTCTGAGCCCATGTTAGACAGACTTTCCATGGCCTCCAGGTGCAAAAGAGCAGGTCAGTTCCTCAGATGTAGTGAGACAAATCCAATCATTTGTGTAGGAAAATGATAAGGAGAAATAACAACAGTAATGCAATGAATAAACAAAGCTCTGGCCCAGTATGGTGTTTGCAGGAAATCCTTTCTAGAGATGTGACGCTTTAGTTCTTAAAAAAATGTCTGTCATCACTTTCTTAACGGCATCCTTGACCTGCTGGTTCCTCATGCTGTAGATGAGGGGGTTCAGTGCTGGAGGCACCACCGAGTATAGAACTGCCATCACCAGGTCCAGGGATGGGGAGGAGATGGAGGGGGGCTTCAAGTAGGCAAAAATCCCAGTACTAATAAATAGGGAGACCACGGAGAGGTGAGGGAGGCACGTGGAAAGGGCTTTGTGCCGGCCCTGCTCAGAGGGCATCCTCAGCACAGCCTTGAACATCTGCACATAGGACACTAGAATGAAAACAAAACAACCAAAGGCTAAACACCCACTAGCCACAAGAAGCCCAGCTTCCCTCATGTAGGAGTAGGAGCAGGAAAGCTTGAGGATCTGGGGGATTTCACAGAAAAATTGGTCCACAGCATTGCCTTGGCAGAGAGGTAGAGAAAATGTATTGGCAGTGTGCAGGAGAGCATAGAGGGAAGCACTGCCCCAGGCAGCTGCTGCCATGGTGGCACAGGCTCTGCTGCCCAGGAGGGTCCCGTACTGCAGGGGCTTGCAGATGGCCACGTAGCGGTCATAGGCCATGATGGTGAGGACAGAATACTCTGCTGTCATCAAGAAAAGAAACAGAAAAACCTGGGCTGCACATCCTGCGTAGGAAATGGCCCTGGTGTCCCAGAGGGAATTGGCCATGGCTTTGGGGACAGTGGTGGAGATGGATCCCATGTCGAGGAGGGCGAGGTTGAGGAGGAAGAAGTACATGGGGGTGTGGAGGCGGTGGTCGCAGGCTACGGCGATGAGGATGAGGCTGTTGCCCAGGAGGGCAGTCAGGTAGATGCCCAGGAAGAGCCCGAAGTGCAGGAGCTGCAGCTCCCGCGTGTCTGCGAATGCCAGCAGGAGGAACTCGGTGATGGAGCTGCTGTTGGACATCTGATCCCTTTGGTCATGGGGTTCTGCCAAAGGAATAAGCCAACTCACAAGTTAGGACTTCTCCAATCCAATCTCTTTCCACTCCTTGCCCTCCAGTCCCACAGCATCACCCCAAAGCACTGGGCACTTATTTCCTTGGAGCAAAGCCATTGCTCACAGGGGGTCCCGGGCTCTTTGTAAAAGGGTATCACATTACTGGTCCGTGCTTGGCCCTGGTGCCACAGCTGAGGTACAGCTGCCCAAACGTGCACCAATGCCCTCAGCCAGGAAGTGGCAGAGGGAACTGGAGCCCCTCGTGCTGTCACAGAATAGGGACACTTATGGAATAACTCCTGAGATGTGGCAAGGAGCTCATAAGTCTGGTGGTGCACAGTGGCACATGGCCACTCACCTTCCTTTCAGCACCCTCGTGCACCTCCGTGGCTGGAGCTCTGCTTCATGCTGGCTCAGGGCACTGTGAGGAGCAGGGTCTCTCCTCCTGAAGGACTCAGCCCCACTCTACACCGGCTGCCCCGTTGGAAACATGCTGAGATACTCCAAAATTCAGCATTTACCTCTCATGTCACCTACTTGCAATGCAGAAGGGCTGCTCAGCACCTTCCAGCAGAAGAAGCTCCTGGGTGTGCACTAAGAGGTTGCCTGCAGAGAGCCAGCTCGCTGCCCAGCCCCACGCACCGTGCTGTCAGGTCCCACGGACGGAGGTGCTCCGAAGGACTGTTGCTGGACAAAGCTGCACGGCAGGACCTGCACTGCTGTGTGTGAGCTGCTGCAGGGAGCGAGGGGCAAAGCAAGGGCAGCATGGGCAGGGAGGGAATGGGAGAGCTCCCCAGCACTCCTGCTGACTGGGGTCAGGGCAGACAGATTGCACTCGGGAGCTTCTCGTCCTCGCGCTCCAGCTGCCAAGGAGGTCACTCAAGCCAGGAGCCCGTGGCCTTGGTGACAGAGGCTCTGCTGGCTGGGAGAGGAAAGGGACTTAAGCCAGCAAAGGCCTCTGCACTGCAGGGGCAGGGGCAGGAAGGCGCCTGAATCTCCCTCCCATGGTGTTTGTGGTAGCAGCCCCCTCTCCCCCCATCTGCTACCTGGGACTGACCCTGCAGGCGGCTCTCTCCCCATCCCCACTTCTCCTCCCTGCCCATGCTCACATACATGCCCTGGATGCTGACCCTACAGTGGGAAAACCCTGCTCTGGAGCACGTCCTCCTCCACACCAGCGAAACTGGGAGAGTCCTGATGGGTGCTCCAGGCTGTGGGACATGCCAGCTGTACCAGACACTCACCTACACCACCCTGCAGCCAGAGACTTACTGTGTGAAGGCTGGTGGAGATTCCTTCTGCAGTGAGCTGGCAGTTGTCCTCCCACCCTACGCTGCCTCTCACCTCTCTCTCTGTGTGTTCTCCTCTCCCCTTTTCCCCTGCAGGCAGAGCCCCCAGCCCTATTAGTGAGCTGCTCCTGGGCAGAGCTGTCTCTCTGCAGCTCTGCTCGCTTGCCACAAGCTCCCTGTGTCCCAGGAGCCCAGCCCAGCTCAGCAGCAGAGGCTCAGCCCAAGGCGCCACTTGCTCTGCCCCTCTTGCATCCCTCGAGACGTCCCTGGGGCTGCAGGGCTGATGGCTCCTGAAGGCAGCAGAGTCCCTCGTGGGGCACCTACTTGGAAGCAGAGCGACGCAGTCCCTCTCTGCCCCTCTCTGCACGCTGGACAGACTGATTCCTGCAGCAGGAGTTGCCCTGCCAGGTCGCGGTGATCTACGGAAGGCGTCAGCGTCCCCCCCTGGAGCCCCCTGTTCCTGCCCCAGTGTCAGGCAGGACGCGGGCAGTGGCAGGCAGGGATCCCGTGGGGCAGGGCAGGGGTTCAGCTCGGCCAGTGCTGCTCTCTCAGCTCTCATCAGTGGCCCTGAGGCTGGCAGCTCCCTTCCTGCAGCCCACAGACCCCCAGCAGCTGGGATCCCTCTTGCCTCTGCTCGGTGCAGAGACAGTGGGTGCCTGCGGGCCAGCCCCTACCCTGAGCTCCCCCTGGGTCAGCAGGTCGGGAGGGGGGCAGTCATTGCTCACACACACCCCAAAAAACAAACCAACCTTGGTGGCACTGGAGGTGCCAGGGGTGGTCCCATCCTTGTGCATGTGTCTGGCCCTTCTAACGGGGCACGGGTGGGACACCCCCGCCTGCCTGAGCATCAGCTGAAGGGCGGTAGGGAGAGGGCCATTTGTCCAAGTGAGACGGCACCAAACATGGAGGGCATTCAAACCTGCCCTGGGCACTTATTTCCTTGGAGCAAAGCCATTGCTCACAGGGGGTCCCGGGCTCTTTGTAAAAGGGTATCACATTACTGGTCCGTGCTTGGCCCTGGTGCCACAGCTGAGGTACAGCTGCCCAAATGTGCACCAATGCCCTCAGCCAGGAAGAGGCAGAGGGAACTGGAGCCCCTCGTGCTGTCACAGAATAGGGACACTTATGGAATAACTCCTGAGATGTGGGAAGAACTCATAGGTCTGGTGGTGCTGTAAAAGACACACGCAGGTTATTCAGGACATAAGACTCATCAGAGCATCACAGGAGAAGCTGGTGGTGGTGACATTGTGTTGGGGGTTACAAATGTGGTGAAAAAGTGGTCCAAGTGTTGTTCAAGCAACCCATGGACATCTCCAGAAGAACGACTTCATCTCTTACAAGGGGCTTGAATTTCCCTGGCATTTCCTCATCAAGTACCATGTAGTCAGGGTGCTACAGCGCACCAAGGGGTGCTGGTTCTTTGTGGTCCAATGTGAAAGGAACAAGTTCTCTCAGAAAAGACAGCAGTTCTGTTAACATCCCTGAACAGGTCATAGGAGTATATCAAATCTTTTGCATCTCCCAGTGCTGGGAGCCCCAAGCAGATACCACATCAGATGGACCTCTAGTCAGGCCACAGCATGTGGAGCCGATCCTGCTTTTTAGTGTGCTTGCAAGGGGGTGTTTATATCGACCACATCACTTCAGTCAAAATGACCTCACAAGAGTTTCCAGCAGGTTCTTCCCTCATTCTGCAATTTATCCCGGGTTCTGTCGCCTCCCCCAGCTCACTGATAAAGTCCTGCACGAGCAGGTCCCACAGTCAGCAGTTCTCCACTAATTACTGGTCTCCAGGCCGAGTATGATCCACTGTCTGTCTGAGTCTGACCCTCCAACCACTGCTTTAGTGCTCCATCTAGAGAGCCCGGGACCCGCTGTGAGCAATGGCTTTGCTCCAAGGAAATAAGTGCCCAGGGCAGGTTTGAATGCCCTCCATGTTTGGTGCCGTCTCACTTGGACAAATGGCCCTCTCCCTACCGCCCTTCAGCTGATGCTCAGGCAGGCGGGGGTGTCCCACCCGTGCCCCGTTAGAAGGGCCAGACACATGCACAAGGATGGGACCACCCCTGGCACCTCCAGTGCCACCAAGGTTGGTTTGTTTTTTGGGGTGTGTGTGAGCAATGACTGCCCCCCTCCCGACCTGCTGACCCAGGGGGAGCTCAGGGAAGGGGCTGGCCCGCAGGCACCCACTGTCTCTGCACCGAGCAGAGGCAAGAGGGATCCCAGCTGCTGGGGGTCTGTGGGCTGCAGGAAGGGAGCTGCCAGCCTCAGGGCCACTGATGAGAGCTGAGAGAGCAGCACTGGCCGAGCTGAACCCCTGCCCTGCCCCACGGGATCCCTGCCTGCCGCTGCCCGCGTCCTGCCTGACACTGGGGCAGGAACAGGGGGCTCCAGGGGGGGACGCTGACGCCTTCCGTAGATCACCGCGACCTGGCAGGGCAACTCCTGCTGCAGGAATCAGTCTGTCCAGCGTGCAGAGAGGGGCAGAGAGGGACTGCGTCGCTCTGCTTCCAAGTAGGTGCCCCACGAGGGACTCTGCTGCCTTCAGGAGCCATCAGCCCTGCAGCCCCAGGGACGTCTCGAGGGATGCAAGAGGGGCAGAGCAAGTGGCGCCTTGGGCTGAGCCTCTGCTGCTGAGCTGGGCTGGGCTCCTGGGACACAGGGAGCTTGTGGCAAGCGAGCAGAGCTGCAGAGAGACAGCTCTGCCCAGGAGCAGCTCACTAATAGGGCTGGGGGCTCTGCCTGCAGGGGACAAGGGGAGAGGAGAACACACAGAGAGAGAGGTGAGAGGCAGCGTAGGGTGGGAGGACAACTGCCAGCTCACTGCAGAAGGAATCTCCACCAGCCTTCACACAGTAAGTCTCTGGCTGCGGGGTGGTGTAGGTGAGTGTCTGGTACAGCTGGCATGTCCCACAGCCTGGAGCACCCATCAGGACTCTCCCAGCTTCTCTGGTGTGGAGGAGGATGTGCTCCAGAGCAGGGTTTTCCCACTGTAGGGTCAGCATCCAGGGCATGTATGTGAGCATGGGCAGGGAGGAGAGGTGGGGATGGGGAGAGAGCCGCCTGCAGGGTCAGTCCCAGGTAGCAGATGGGGGGAGAGGGGGCTGCTACCACAAACACCATGGGAGGGAGATTCAGGCACCTCCCTGCCCCTGCCCCTGCAGTGCAGAGGCCTTTGCTGGCTTAAGTCCCTTTCCTCTCCCAGCCAGCAGAGCCTCTGTCACCAAGGCCACGGGCTCCTGGCTTGAGTGACCTCCTTGGCAGCTGGAGCGCGAGGACGAGAAGCTCCCGAGTGCAATCTGTCTGCCCTGACCCCAGTCAGCAGGAGTGCTGGGGAGCTCTGCCATTCCCTCCCTGCCCATGCTGCCCTTGCTTTGCCCCTCGCTCCCTGCAGCAGCTCACACACAGCAGTGCAGGTCCTGCCGTGCAGCTTTGTCCAGCAACAGTCCTTCGGAGCACCTCCGTCCGTGGGACCTGACAGCACGGTGCATGGGGCTGGGCAGCGAGCTGGTCTCTGCAGGCAACCTCTTAGTGCACACCCAGGAGCTTCTTCTGCTGGAAGGTGCTGAGCAGCCCTTCTGCATTGCAAGTAGGTGACATGAGAGGTAAATGCTGAATTTTGGAGTATCTCAGCATGTTTCCAACGGGGCAGCCGGTGTAGAGTGGGGCTGAGTCCTTCAGGAGGAGAGACCCTGCTCCTCACAGTGCCCTGAGCCAGCATGAAGCAGAGCTCCAGCCACGGAGGTGCACGAGGGTGCTGAAAGGAAGGTGAGTGGCCATGTGCTTTGGGGTGATGCTGTGGGACTGGAGGGCAAGGAGTGGAAAGAGATTGGATTGGAGCAGTCCTAACTTGTGAGTTGGCTTATTCCTTTGGCAGAACCCCATGAGCAAAGGGATCAGATGCCCAACAGCAGCTCCATCACCGAGTTCCTCCTGCTGGCATTCGCAGACACACGGGAGCTGCAGCTCCTGCACTTCGGGCTCTTCCTGGGCATCTACCTGGCTGCCCTCCTGGGCAACGGCCTCATCCTCACCGCCGTAGCCTGCAACCACCGCCTCCACACCCCCATGTACTTCTTCCTCCTCAACCTCGCCCTCCTCGACATGGGCTGCCTCTCCACCACTGTCCCCAAAGCCATGGCCAATTCCCTCTGGGACACCAGGGCCATTTCCTATGCAGGATGTGTTGCCCAGGTCTTTCTTCTTCTACTCTTCCTTGCAGCAGAGTATTCTCTTCTCACCATCATGGCCTATGACCGCTACGTGGCCATCTGCTAGCCCCTGCACTACGGGACCCTCCTGGGCAGCAGAGCTTTTGCCAAGATGGCAGCAGCTGCCTGGGGCAGTGGGGTTCTCTATGCTGTCCTGCACACTGCCAATACGTTTTCTCTTCTTCTCTGCCAAGGCAATGCTGTGGACCAATTTTTCTGCGAAATCCCCCAGATTCTCAAGCTCTCCTGCTCAGACTCCTACATGAGGGAAGCTGGGCTTCTTGTGGTTTGTCTTTGTTTAGCATTTTGTGCTTTCATTTTCATTGTGCTGTCCTACGCTCAGATCTTCAGGGCCGTGCTGAGGATCCCCTCTCAGCAGGGCCGGCACAAAGCCTTTTCCACGTGCCTCCCTCACCTGGCTGTCGTCTCCACTTTTCTCAGCACTGGCATGTTTTCCTACCTGAAGCCCCCCTCCATCTCCTCCCCATCCCTGGACCTGGTGATGGCAGTTCTGTACTCGGTGGTGCCTCCAGCACTGAATCCCCTCATCTACAGCATGAGGAACCAGGAGATCAAAGATGCCCTCAGGGATGTATTGGGATATGCATTATCCCATCATCAATAACGTGGCCATCATATTTGTACGGTTCCCACTGTACCACAAAGAAGCAAAGCCTGTTTTGTCTTTGTGTTTTTTTTTTGTTTGTTTAATCTTATAACTGTGATAAAATTATATGTGAAAAAATACTGTAATTTATTCCATTTCGTCTTTCATATCTCCTGTCTTTGACTCCCTCCAAGATCTCAGGTACTGATGGTGTTAGCATCCCTCCATAGATAAAGAAAATACAGAAGCCTGAAGTAAAGTATTTTTCATCAATTCCCATGTCTTCCTTCTTTCTCTGGAGCTCTGGGGCGATACAGCCATATATAGAAGGAGAACATGGTCTTTGCAGCCCTGGTCTCTTTTCTCTTCCACGTAGCCCTTGCATTTGTGTCAGCCTTATGGCCCTGTGTGCCTTGTGACAGTCCTGTTGTCTGGTCCGTGGGCAATAGGTGATGTTGTTTGTGCCTCTGTGAGAGCATATTTAAGAAAGGGAAAAAAAAAGGAAAAAAAAAAAGGAAAAAAAAAACCCTGCTGCTTCTCAGCAGCTGGGAGAGTGAGAGGAGTGAGAAACAGCCTTGCAGGCACCAAGGTCAGTGAAGGAGGAGGAGGAGAGGTGCTCCAGGTGCCAGAGCAGAAGTCCCCTGCGGCCTGTGGTGAGGACCGTGGTGAAGCAGGCTGTCCTCCTGCAGCCCATGGAGTACCACGGTGGAGCAGGGTTCCAAGCTGCAGCCCGTGGAGGAGGTGGACCTGCACTGACGGAGGCTGCAGCCTTTGGAGGACTGCTGCCGGAGCAGATTCCGGGTCAGACCTGTAGCCCGTGGAGAGGAGCCCACGCAGGAGCAGGTGACCTGGCAGGAGCTGCTGCCCGTGGGGCACCCAGGTTGGAGCAGTTTGCTCCTGAGGGATGCACCCCGTGGTACGGACCCATATCTGGAGCAGTTCTTGAAGAGCTGCTGCCTGTGGAAAGCCCCTGCAGGATCAGTTCGGGAAGGACGGCATCCCGTGGGAGGGACCCCACAGCACGGGGTAAGAGAGTGACCGAGAAGGAGCGGCAGAGACAAAGCGCTATAGGCTGACCATAACCCCCAAACCCCTGTTCCCCTGCACCGCTCGGGGGAGGAGGCAGATGAGGGTGGATGGGGGAAAGGCAGTTTTGGTTTCTTTCCTCTGTTTCTCACCTCTCTAGCTTGTAATAGGCAATAAAGCTTACTGTCTCCCTATGCTGACTCTGTTTTGCCCATCACGGTAATAGTTGAGCGATCTCCCTGTCCTTATCTCAACCCTTGGGCCCTTTGCATCATATTTTCTCTCCCTTTCCCTTTGAAGAGGGGGAGAGAGAGAGCGGCTGAGGTGGAGCTCGGCCGCCCACCCGAGTAAAACCACCACTTGGTGTCCAAGCAGGCAGCAGCTGGTCCCAGTGGTGGTGGGTCCGATGGCAGACGCCGTCCTGGAGAGGAACCTGGAGCTGCCAGGAGATGCCAGGAGATCTCCAGGGACAGTGTCCGAGTCTGGGTGGGCAGCGAGTGGCACCTCATAAAATGACCGACCATCTAAGGTGGAGTGTCCTAAAGGGACTGTGGTCCTCAAGAGCCCATGGGGGCTCTGCAATGCCTGGAGGGGCTGTGAGGACCCAGCAGGCAAAGACACATACCAGAGGACACCCGCTTTGAAACTGCACAGGCTGGGTCTAGCTCAGCACTCACCTGCCCTTTATGCTCTTAGTAATAAGAATAATTTCTTTCCTCTGCACTTCCACATGGCCTTTGCTTTTTCTTTTTCTTTTTTTTTTTTCTTCAGTTACATTATGTAATTAGTAACAATTTTCCCTTAATAATTATTTTTCCTCTAATGAAATTATCCTTATCTCAAACCGTGAGTTGTTTCTTTCCTTTTCTTCTTCCCTTCCTCTCCCGAGGTGGGGGAGTGAGAGAACAGTTGTGGTGGAGTTCAGCTGCCCAGCAAGGCAAGAGCACCGCAGCTGGGCAGAGGGCAGGGAGCCTTTTGGGGCTTTTCTGGGGTGTTGATTCTTTTCCTCTGCATTCTGCTCCTCTATTAGATGGTGCCATTTTTCACTTTCTTTTGTACCTGAAGCTAAATGCATGCCTTATCCTGGTAGTAAAGGACAGCTGAGCATGTTTTCTACGTCTCCATATTTAAAGGACTCTTCAGCTGGAAAGCAGAAGGTTGCATGGAAGCTTGTCTTGCTTTCCTCCATCAATGCAGAGAGGTCAACACCTCAGTGTGACTGGCTTTGTGCTAAGATTGAGAAGCATCATGGAGATTCCTGGGCAGGGAAGGTTTTGGGAGGAAACAGGGCTCTATCAAAGATGCAGAA
Organism: Anser brachyrhynchus; assembly: GCF_964034855.1. Lineage (NCBI taxonomy): Eukaryota > Metazoa > Chordata > Aves > Anseriformes > Anatidae > Anser > Anser brachyrhynchus. The sequence continues at coordinate 116,186 of NW_027664135.1, forward strand.
TAATCTTTTTTTGAATGGTGTTCGCCTAGTAATAACAGAAACATTTAGAAAATGTCAATAATAAGGAAAACAAAACGAAACCAAACCACAAAGACTAAGATCTAAACCAAAGATCTTTTATTCATGAAAATTTCATTTTTTTTTTTAATATATATATAAAATTTAATTTTCTTTTTTTGTGATTTTGCTTTCTTTTGCTTTAACATACTGGATCTTCCAAGGGTGGTTCTGAGACCTGGGGTGGATTTTGTGTCCACTTTCTTTATTTTGAAAAGGAAAGTGATGTTCAGAATTGGGGTTAGATGTGGGTCACAGGGACACAGACACCTGGTGCCAGTGTCAACGCACTGGGATCCCCTGCCCAGCCTCCACCTGCAGCCTCTGGTCTCCCACAGGTCCTCCTGGTGGCTGCCAACTGCAGGCAAAAACCTCTGGTACACTGGGGCCTCTGAAAGTAGTTCTGGATGTTTGTGTTCAGACAACCAAAGTCTGCCTGGAAAGGTGAACAACTTCTTCCACCATTAACGTATTTTTGTCCTTAATCCGTCCTGCAGCTAAGCACCACACAATCCTCGCACCCCTCCCTTCCCCCCTCTGCCCCCATTGGGATGGGGGAGAGAATTGGAAAAAAAAAAGAAGTGAAAGCTTGTGGGTTGAGATAAAGACAGTTTATTAGGACAGAAAAGAAAGGAAAATAAGAATAATAATGATAATAGCTGAAACCAGGACACACACACGTATATAAATGCATGCATACATGTATATATGAGCACATTTTCATCACCCGAAACCCTTGAGCTCTGGTTATGGAATGGTAATGTTTTCTCACCATGCCAGAATGGGAATTACCAAGAAGTGCACTTATTGCACAGGAAATAGTGATTTTTCCCTCTCCTTGCACTACCAGTATTGTCTGTTATGCTGTGTGTCCAGTCACCCTCGTCTTTCTGGTGTTCCCACCTCTCCTGATTATCATAGAATGTCTTGGGTTGGAAGGGACCTTAAAGATCATGTAGTTCCAATTATTAAATGATTAAAAAAAATGATTGAGTGGTCATGTCTGAAGGTGTCTTTCCAGGAGACTCCTTGGACATATGTTCTTCCCATCGCTCTCCAGAATCTCCCTCTCTTTGCTTTTTGTTCATTCAGACACCTCCCAGCTCTCTGATAAAAGCTTAGGGAGGTAAAAACTTTCCCCATCCTTCAGAAGTCTAATGAACTCTTTAGTGAACTCCTTAATTGTGTTTATCTCTATCCTTGCTTATCTCTCTGTCTAAAACGTTTCTTGTACAGCTGTCCCTTGTGCAAGGTGAACCTCGTTAGATGCAGTTTGCACTTGGCATCCAGCTGAGGAGAATGTTTTAAAGTTTATTGAATTGTGTAACGCTTAACTTTTGTTTGTTTGCAATGGAGAGAAATCCTTCTGTGCCTGTGTGCAGGCAGTTTGGGGAATAGAGACAGGAATTGGTGCAAAGGAGCTATCACATGCAGCTGCAGGCCTGAGTGGAGAAGTCTGACGGCAGGAGAAGTGCTGCAAGTCCCAGGTGGATCCTGAGAGAAATGGAGGGGTTGGGGAAGTGAGGAGCAAGGTTGCCCACAGAGTGTCTGGCCTCAAGGGACTGCTTTTCCAAGCTGACCAGGACTCCTTAGGAGATCCTGTGGATCAATATCAATTGGAAAGGTCAGTAAATTGAAAACGGAAAAAAAAAAAAACAAAACTTAAAACGAAAGCGCCTTATTATCAACTGCTCATTGAAATCTGCCTCTTTAACTACCCTTCTGAAATCTCTCCAATTAGATATACAAGCCCTGCAGCCTTGAAGAAAATGATGGGAAGAAACAAGGCACACGAGGGCTCTCTGTATTGTAACAAGCCCCAGGGTGTATTTGGTGCTGAGTCCATGGACCTCTGATGCTGGGAGGAGATAGCACAGGCTGAACAAGAAGGTAAAGCCAGAAGAAACGCTGAAGTTTCTTGGAGTGTTAATGGGTCCCACTGAGGGCCATTACCAGCACAGCCTCCCCATGGACTTGTTAGAGAAGAAAATTGGAGGCAGTGATGCCAGTCAGGCAAAGGCAACGTGTAGGTGGCTCTGTTGCTGAGTAAAGCCTGGATGGGCTTTATCAAACCAAATGCCAAGGCCTGATCCCCGGGTCCTGGGAAGGGAGCTCCTGTCCCACACATGACTCAGGGCTCTTCAAGAGACACTGGGATGTGGGGTGTGTGATGCTGAGTGAAGGACAACAGTACAACACCACCGGGGGGGTACAAGAAGGCCCCAAGGTTCCAGTGCCAAGGGGATAATGTGTCTTCTCATAGGCCTCAGGGACAGACAACAGCTCCAGCCAAGGGGACAAAGACCTTGGCTCTGTCAGGGCCTTCCAGCCTTGCCAGTGCCCTTGGCCATTGTCTGTCCTACCCTGCCCCTTGCCTGTGTTATTTTCCTTGCAGCCTGTAGACACCCAACCTACTTCATCACCGCAGCATCTCCCTGCCTCTACTGGCACCTGCCTGTCCTCACTGGCTATTCCTTGCAACACAAAGCCATGGGCTGATCCAGACTCCCTCTGAGGGACCACAGCAGTACCCTTGGAGTGATATTTCTTTCTTCTCATGACCAGGACCTCCCAAATGGCAGATTATGGTGGGTTTCCTTTCTCATGCCCCTACCAAAAATGTGCCATCATCTCTGAAAGCAACTTTCAAGCTGTCTGGAGCTACTACTAGACTGTCCTGAGCCTGTGCTTCACCAGGCCTAGGAAGCCCAGGCCTCTCGGCCTCCACACATGATGCCTACCCCTGTCTTGGTAGACCTCCTCTGAACCCTCTTCAGACTTTATGCATTCCCAGCTGCAAGGTCAACATCGTGGCCATGAGGGCAGAAGACCATGCTGAGAGGGAGAGGAGAGGCAAGGGGGTCTTGTTCAGTGGAAGGCATCCATGCTGGAGAGGACACAGCGGTGCTCCAATCCCCCCAGCACAATGCTGCTCTTAGGAGTTTCCTCTCCTTCTGACCACCTCTCTGCTGTATGGAGCTGTCCCTGGGAGCTGTTTCTCTGCTCCCCCATCTCTTTGGTGCCAGTGTTCACAGACTCTCCCTACGCATGCTGCACTCAGCTCTGCCCTACGGGCATCTCCTGGTTGTATGGCACTGTCCTAGGGCATCTCTGTGGTTGCAGCATCTCAGGGGGAGGCCAGACCTACCCTGATGAGGATGGAAGGAGGAAGCTGGAGCTGTCTGCAGTGTCTGTCTCTTGTGCAAATAATTTTTCTTGTTTCTCTGTTTTCCCCTTTGGCAATTAGGAAACTGAAAGCACAGCCTCTGAAAAGCTCCCTCCTGATAGTGTAGTCCCTGCCTTTTTCATCCTCTTGAAAGATCCCTGCAGGACAAGGGTGAGCTGGAGCTGGCAGCAGCCCTCACCTCTGCAGCACCCTGTTAATAGGAGGATGGACCTGGGCTGCTGGGGAAGGACTTGGCTCCTGACTCCAGTGACCAGACCAAGGACTTCACAGTGCGGGTGCTACACCCAAGGAAAGTCTCATCCCTTTGTGACAGCCAAGGACAAGCAGGGTTCATGTCAGTGGCATATATCTGAAGCTGCCCAGCAGCATGTTCATGACCTTAGCCTCTCTGCAGCTTCTCAGAATAGCTCTTGGATAGCTCAGAGATCCTATGGGAGAGCTGTGCCCTTCTGAGCAGCAGCACTGTGCCAGCAGCATTTCAATCATCTCATGGAGCAACCTCTCCATAGGTGCAGGAGCTAAAGAGCAGATGCACAAACTCTGATGAGCTGGGAAAGGTGATGCTGGTGCTGTCTGGAGGTTGGCATGTGGTGCAGGCACTTGCCTGGTAAAGCTCAGAGTAACGGTTTGGGTATCTAAGACCCTTCCCTAATTGGGACAGATGTTTTTACATCACCACCCAGATGAAACAGAGTAAACCTGAAGCCCGGATCAAGGAAAGCAAGAACTCAAACAGGAGGCACCTTCTGTTAACTAGGAGAGTCCCTTCAGAAATGTGCTGGGCACAGCCCCGGGCACCTCAGCTGTGGCACTGGGTCCAAGTAGAGACTTGTGACAAGGAAACGTGGTTAACAACAGCCCAGGATCACATGTGTGCAAAAGCTTTGCTTGTGAGCTTAGACATGCTGAGTGTTCAGCAGATAACAGCATAATGAGCAAAGGAGAGGACCACAAAGAGAGCAAACCCTGCGATCTCCAAGGCTGGAGAGCAGAAAGAAGATTGAACAGTCCTTCTGGACCACTCCTGCATTTGGTCAGCTCAGTAGCTCTGTATGCTTTGAGGAGATATTGGATAAAGGTACATCCAGAGGTGCCCTACGTATACAAGTTAGTTGTCCCTGTGGGCAGCCAAGGACATCCCCCTTCCCCATCTGGCCCTCAGCTGATGCTCAGAAATGTTCTCCATCAGAGCCTGCAAACACTGGCACATGTCTTAAACCTCCCCTGGCACCTCAGCTGTCACCAAACATCTGTGTGGGACCAGCTGCCCCCTCCACTGAACAAAGACCAGGGGCTCAGAGCCCACACAGGCAATTCCTCTGTGTCCACCTGAGCTGAACCAAGAGGAATGCCAGCTGTAGGGTGTGTAGGATGCATGGGGGAACTGAATCCTGCTTCAGCCTGAGGGCTTCCAACTTGGGATGAGATCCCAGAATCATAGCATGATTTTGGTTGAAGGGGACCTTAAAGATCATACAGTTCTGACCCACCAGCTGTAGGCAAGAATACTTTCTACTAGGTCAGGTTGCTTGATGATGATGCCTGCATTACCTCAGCTGAATCACTGCCCTGACCAAGGGAAACCAGCAAAGCCTCCCTTTGTTTCTCTAAACTTTTATTATGGGTGTCCAGAGGTGAACTTGGATATCTCGCGCAGACAAGCGTGCTCTGGTAGCACAAATCATGCTGCTGGAACCAGTCTCTGTCCTTTGTTCAGAGCAGGGCAGTTGGTGATTACTTCAGTCTGCTTAAAATCGTGCTCCCCAGGGGTGACCCTGCTGCTTTTCAGGAGCTGTCGTCCCTGGAGCCCCAGGGACACCTCCAGGGAGCCTGAGGGGGCAGCAAAAGTCATGCATTGGGCTTGGCCTCTGCTGCTGAGCTGGGCCAGGCTCCTGAGATGGAGGGATCTGTCTACAAGCAAGCAGCGCTGCAGAGTCACAGCTGTACTCAGGAGCAGCTCCTCGGCATGGCGCAGCAGGGCTGGGGGTCACAAGGGGACAGGGGAAGGGGAGGGAGGCAGAGAAAGGTTAAAGGCACTAAGGAGGGTGAAGAGAGCTTACTGGAGGAGAAACATTGCAGCTCTTGAAATGGTAAGTCTGTGGCTGCAGGGCAATGCTGTTGCAGTTCCTGGAAGGATCTCCGAAGGGCAGCATAGCCCACAGATTTTGGGACCTTTCTTGAGGACTCCCAGCCCAGAGGCTCTTATTGGAAAAGTGTGAAGGGCTGTGCAGCCGGGGGTGCAGGCAGGGGTGCCCAGGGCTGTGGTGCAGGGCAGGGTCCCCAGAACGCTGCGGGGAGAAGCTGCGGGTGGAAGGAGCCCCCCTGGCAGGGCAGGGCAGGGCAGGGTCCTGCAGCTGCCAGGAGTCTGGTCAGTGGTCTGCTTGCATTTGTAATTTGCTGCAGTGACATTTCTGGTGCACACAGCCGTTCAGGGGCTACCTGAAAAAGAAAGACTCTGTGCTTTCAGTTTTCTCGGGAGCAGCTCAGCAGCAAGGGATCTGGGAGTGCTGGTTGACAGCAGGCTCAGTGTGAGTCAGCAATATACCCTCGTGGTGAAGAGCACAAAACACGTTTTAGGATGCATTAAACACAGCAGAGCCACTCAGTTGAGGTGATTGTCCCACTATCTTTAGCATTGGAGCAGCCTCACCTTGAATTTTATGTGCAGTCCTGGTCTCCACTGTAAAAAAAGGTCCTTGGAAGAGTGTAGAGGAGGGCAACAACACTGGTAAAAGGGCTGGAAGGGCCCTCAATAATTTGCTTTAGCTTCTGGTTCAAAATGTCCTTGAAGAGGTCAGGCAGTTGGACTAGAAGATGCCTACCAATTGAACTATTCTATTCTATTCTATTCTATTCTGTTCTGTTCTATTCTATTCTATTCTATTCTATTCTATTCTATTCTATTCTATTCTATTCTATTCTATTCTATTCTATTCTATTCTATTCTATTCTTTTATCCTATCCTATCCTATCCTATCCTATCCTGTCCTGTCCTGTCCTGTCCTGTCCTGTCCTATCTTATCCTATCGGTCCCAAACGGACACAGTTCTCCATTAGAGTGATAGTGATGTACGGAAGCCAAGAAGAATCAGTGGAGATGCCAAGGCCACAGAAATGCTGCTGGGGAGATGCATGAGGGCAAGTGAAATAAGCCCTTGTTGTTGTTGGTTGGAAGAGGAGTGCGCAGACAGGGTGAGGGGTTTGGAGGTGTGTGCTTTGAACCGGGAATCCTCTGCTCTCAGCAGTGCCCAGGTTCACCTCAGGTTCAGCTCTGTCCTGCTGTTGGGTGATTTGGGAATAAGAACACTGAGAAGCTCTTTGATATTGTGAGTGGATTTAATCTGAGATCACCCCATGTTCCCATCAACCTACTGCTGTACAGGACTGACCCACAGATGAATCCCTGCTCTGTCCGCCCACCTCAGCCAGCACATGCTACAGTTAATCAAGGGAGCCGCAAGAAGGTCTTTGAAAGGAGAGAGGTACTTTGGGAGACTTCTGTGAGAAATGGAATAGGATTTTTTCAGAGGAACCTCTCCTAACTTGTTATTGCTTTTTCCTCCTTGTAAAGGTCCCCCATGCCCAGAAGAAGCAGATGTCCAACAGCAGCTCCATCACCGAGTTCCTCCTGCTGGCATTCGCAGACACGCGGGAGCTGCAGCTCCTGCACTTCGGGCTCTTCCTGGGCATCTACCTGGCTGCCCTCCTGGGCAACGGCCTCATCCTCACTGCCGTAGCCTGCAACCACCGCCTCCACACCCCCATGTACTTCTTCCTCCTCAACCTCGCCCTCCTCGACCTGGGCTGCATCTCCACCACTGTCCCCAAAGCCATGGCCAATTCCCTCTGGAACACCAGGGCCATTGCCTATGCAGGGTGTACTGCCCAGGTCTTCTTTTTATTATTCTTTTTTGGTGCAGAGTATTCTGTCCTCACCATCATGGCCTATGACCGCTACGTGGCCATCTGCAAGCCCCTGCACTACGGGACCCTCCTGGGCAGCAGAGCCTGTGCCACCATGGCAGCAGCTGCCTGGGGCAGTGGATTCCTCTATGCTGTCCTGCACACTGCCAATACGTTTTCTCTTCCTTTCTGCCATGGCAATGCTGTGGACCAATTTTTCTGCGAAATCCCCCAGATTCTCAAGCTCTCATGCTCAGACTTCTACATGAGCGAAGCTGGGCTTCTTGTGGTCATTGTCTGCATAGCCTTTGGTTGTTTTGTTTTCATTATGCTGTCGTATGTGCAGATGCTGAAGGTTGTGCTGAGGATGCCCTCTGAGCAGGGCCGGCACAAAGCCTTTTCCACGTGCCTCCCTCACCTGGCTGTGGTCTCCCTATTTATTAGTACTGGGATTTTTGCCTACCTGAGGCCCCCCTCTATTTCCTCCCCATCCCTGGACCTGGTGATGGCAGTTCTGTACTCGGTGGTGCCTCCAGCACTGAACCCCCTCATCTACAGCATGAGGAACCAGGAGATCAAGGATGCCCTCAGGAAACTGATGAAATAAAGTTTTTCAGAAGCAATGAACTTCCCAGCTTCTGCATTAGACTCATAATGTGGCTCATTAAAGGCACAGCTCCTCTTCTAATGTATTTATGGGTATTGTCATTTCTGGTTTTATTTTGCTTTGTTGTCAGTGTTTATTTTATCTGTGGTTTCATTCTCCTGATGCTGTGCACTAAAATGTCATTAGGATTTTGACATTGTTATGTCATCGTATAACTGGTTGCCTGTTAGCAAGCTGTGGATGCATCTTCCTCGGAAGTGTTCAGATCATCAGGCTGGATGGGACTTTGTGCCACACGGTCCGGTGGAAGCTGTCCCTTTCCCATGACAGGGAGGTTGGAACTAGATGCTCTTTAGAGGTCCCTTCCAACCCAAAACATTCTGTGAGTCTCTAAATCTTCATCCCCTTTCTAACTCAGTGTGTGCCTGTCTAGTGGAGCCCAGAGACTCCGTCCATGAGGAGTCTTGGTGAATTTAAACAAAATAAAGGACCCTTCATTGACTTATTGGTCTGACATTCCTCTTGTGAGCCCTTTTCTGGAGCTGAGAGCACTGCTTGTGTGCAGAGGTGGAGGGAAAGAGAGTCCGAGCACAGCAGCAGTAGATAGTAGTCTGTGGGATGAACAAGGCTTGGTAGTCTCATGGCATTGTCCCTAATACGAGCCCCTGGTAGGCAACACACCTCTCTTGGGAATGGATCAGGCTGGCAGATGGGTGTCTCAACACCTCTCAGAAGAGAGAGAGGAACTTTCACCTGTCACCTTTTCTTGGTTGCATAGCTTGTTACACGGGGAGTAGATGAGTATGGGTTAGTTGGGACCAGTGTCTCCTTTGACACCATGGGTCATAGAATCATAGAAAGGCTCAGGTTGGAAGGGAGCTTAAAGATCATCTAACTCCAACCCCCTCCATGGGCAGGGATGTCACCCATGAGATCAGGTTGGCCAAGACCCCATCCAGCCTGGCCTTGAACACCTCCAGGGATGGGGCATCCACAACTTTTCTTGGTAACCTGTTCCAGGGCCTCACTAACCTTACAGTGAAGAATTTCCTCCAAATATCTAATGTAAACCATGAGATGACATTCAGAGTTGTCTTCCAACCGAGTTATTGCATGATTCAATGACTCTTTCCTTTCGAGGGCTCTTTGAAGACTGAATAGGCAGAGGAAGAAGGAAAAAAAAAAAACAAACAACAAACAAACAAACAAACCAGAGGCTGAAGTAGGAACATAAGATGTGAGAGATGTCTTGATGTCGGCTGGGATAGAGTTCTTTTTCTTCATAGAGGCTCACACAATGCTATGTTTTGGATTTAGGATGAAAATAGTGATGATAACAGAGCTCTGTTTTAGTTGTTGCAGGGCAGTGCTCACACAGAGGCAAAGACTTTTCTGCTTCTCGTGCTGCCCTGCCAGCAAGGAAGATGATGGTGCAGCAGGAGCTGGGGGGGGGGACACAGCCAGGACAGCTGACCCAAACTGACCAAAGGCATATTCCATATGATATGACACCACGGTCAGCAGTGAAAGCTGGGATAAAGAAGGAGGAGGGGGTGAGGGGTGGTCAGGGTGATGGCACGTGTCTTCCCAAGAGCCTGTTACACGTGATGAGCCCTGCATTTCCTGGAAGTGGCTGAAAAGCTGCCTGCCGGTGGGAAGTAGTGAATGAATTCCTTGTTTTGCTTTGCTTGCACGCACGGCTTTTGCTTTACTTAGTGAACTGCCTTCATCTCAGTTACTGGTTTGTAACAGGCAGCAGAATGTCACCCACATTGGCTCCTCTCCTCCTCGCTCACAAAAGCTAACCCAACCTGTTGTCAATTGCACAGAGGAGCTCCATGCATCTGAGCTTCACCTTCACCTTCTCATCTTCCCTGACTCTCTCTCTGGCAGAGCCTGTATCCCTCCACTTCAGCACCACAGGTGGCCAAGATGTGTGATCACATCCCTTAATCCAAATTCCAATGTCCCTTCACCCAAAATCATCACTGTTCTGGGACAAGCCATGGAGCTCCAGCTCCTCCTGGCTGCACACGTTTGGGCTGCAGCACCTCAGCTGTGGCACGGGGCTGAGCACAGACTTGTGGCAGGGCAAGACTGTGCCAAGGGCTGTGGTGCAGAGCAGGGTCCCTGCTGTGCCCCAGGGGCTGTGAGCATGGGCAGGGAGGACAATGTGACTCCTCCAGACACTGCAGCAAGTGGAGCTGGGATATTGGGACACCCCAGCTTTGGGACATCCAGCAGTATCTTTGGGGTGTCTTCTTGGGCTGCAGGCTGCTCTCCAGCAGGATACATCTCTCTCGTTGCACCTCTGTGTTATCAAGGTGCCTCATGGAGAAGACACCTCAATGCTAAGGACATGTAAATGCTGCTGGATGTCTGCGTGTGGGCAGCTGGAAGGAGGCCTCTGCATCCCTGGCTAGAAGAGCTGAGACCCTCCTCGGGTACCCTAAGAAAAGTTGATGACTCTGTTAAACTGCACTTTGACCCTCGCTTCTCTGCTCTCAGTTGTATCCAGTGTCTTATCAGGGTAACACCTGAGTGCAATTATCCTCCAGCTTAAAGAAGTGTGATTGTAGAGGCCTGTTTCTTCGCTTGCATGCAGTTTTTGCTTTACCTGTTCAGCTCCCTTAGACTCAACTCACTTCTCACTCCTACCCTTTTGCTTCTATCCCCCATCCTGCTGGGGGAGCCATCGGCAGCCGTGTGGTCACAGAATCGCAGAATGGCTGAGGTTGGAAGGGACCTCTGAAGATCACCCAGTCCAACCCCCCTGCCAAGCAGGATCACCTAGAGCACCTTGCCCAGGATGGCATCCAGGTGGGTTTTGAATATCCCCAGAGAAGGAGATTCCACAACCTCTCTGTTGTGCTTAGCTGCCTATTGGGATTAATCCAGAATGGTCCCTTTTGATGCCCAGCATGGGGCTCCATGGGTTTGAGATGACAATAGATTTGATTGGAGTCTGGTAACCTGAATTAACATCTGCTGTTATAGCTTTTCAGCAATGCATTGGCAGGCTCCTTTTCTTGACATAAGTCTTGCTTGCCCTATGTTCATTAGTGGCTACTTTTGCTTTTGTTGTTTGCTGTTCCCCTTATCATTTGACTCTGGTGTGCCCAGGAATGTTCTGATAGCAGCACTGGCCATGTACCTGGGCTGTCAGATGGCCAGGGCATTGCTGGTCTTCTGCTGCTGTAATGGACAGGCTGGAACTCGCAGGGGTACTTGAGTCAGAGGAACTGTAGCCTATGGATAAGTCCACATGGGGACATGTCCACCCCAAAGGGTCTATGGCAATGGATATGTCCACAGTGCAGAAGGTACTTCCCTGAAGGCATATTGGCCCAAGGATATGTCCACACTGGGGCAGGTACATCTGGAAGCCTCTAAGGCTGTTAATAATGCCGTGCCAGAAAACACAGAAGAGTGTGTGGCTGTGAATTAATCCGTGCTGAAGCACTCTGATGACCATGGAATAAGGCCATGGTAAAGCAGGCTCACCCTGATGTGACTGTGGCCATGGACAAGTCCACACCGTGCCTAGTACACCACTGAGGGCACCACTTGCTGTCTCTGGACACGTCAAGGATAAGAGGGTCATTAGGGGCAGTCAACATGGCTTCACCAAGGGGAAGTCGTGCTTGATCATGATCAACCTGATAGCCTTTTATGAGGACATAGCCAGGTGGATAGATGATGGAAAGGCAGTGGATGTGGTCTATCTTGATTTCAGTAGTGTTTGACACCGTCTCCCACAGCATCCTAGCAGCTAAACTGAGGAAGTGTGGTCTGGATGATTGGGTAGTGAGGTGGATTGTGAACTGGCTGAAGGGAAGAAGCCAGAGGGGTGTGGTCAATGGGACGTCCCCAGGGAGCCTGAGGGGGCTGCAAAAGTCATGCATTGGGCTGGGTCTCTGCTTCTGAGCTGAGTCAGGCTCCTGGGACCAAGGGAGCTCCTGGCAAGTGGGCAGCGCTGCAGAGAGACAGCTCTGCCCAGGAGCAGCTCCTCTGCACGGCATAGCAGGGCTGGGGGAACTGCCTGTAGGCACAGAGGGAAGATGAGCAAGGCAGAAGGGGAATAAAGGCAGTCAGGATGGTGAGAGCAGAGATGAGCTCATTGCAGGAGGAACCTTCACAGACCTTTACATGGTAAGTCTCTTGCCACAGAAAATGCAGTTCCTTGAAGTGTCTCCAAGACCTGGCACTTCTCTCCATGGGGAGGACCTGTCAGGGTGTCTCTCATTGTTTCTGCAGTGTGGAGGAGGACGTGCTCCAGAGCAGGGCTTCCCTGCTGCAGGGGCATCATCGTGCAAGAGAAAGTAAAGATTGGGTTTACCAGAAAATGTAGGAGTCTGCTTTGGATTTTCTCCTTTTGGGTGGCTGAGTGGGCAGTGGGAGATGGAATTCCTTTCTCCATTCTGGAGAAGACACTGAATCTCCAGCTCTTGCTAGCATGTGTCTGAGCATCTCCTTAGCCTCTGCACACAAAGAAATGTTTTATTTGCACAGTGCTCTGATGCCAGAAGATGTCTTCAAGGCAGAGCTGAGTGGGTGGGATGGATTCTGTGAGCCTGGGCAGGGAGGAGACATGGGGACAGAGAAGCAGCCGGCAGCAGGGACAGTTTCAAGAAGCAGGGAGCAATGCTACCACTTGGCATCACTCTGCTCAGCTGCACTGGAAAAGAGAGAAAAGTTTGCAATAAAGTTTTGCAAAACCAGAGGTTTTCTGCCCCATCATAGGAAGTGACCTTAGTGGCTGTAAGGGTATAAATTTGAAATAATTGGTTAATAAAAACCTCCTTCTCCAAATCATCTTATGGAGGCCAGGTTTTGAAGGTAGTGAACTGTTCCTCCCAGTGCTGGGTGTTACTTCAACACGGGAGGGTGTGAACACAAGGTCCCATTCTCCCTCACGTAGACACTGCAGATGTAATGCAAATGTAAAAATTCAAGTGAGAAAGAATCTGTTTCGGCAGTAAGTGACAGACGCAGACTGTTCAGAAGGGCAGAGTTGGAGGAGCTGAGTCCCTCCCAGGGCTCTGCCCTCTGCGAGGCAGCTGGCTGCATGCTAACCCCACCTCACTGCACTAAACAGGGACAATTCTCACAAGGTCACTGCAGCAAATACTTTTCACTTGTCTAAAGGCAGCCAATGCTGGGAAATCCTAAGGAAAAAAATTGGCTGTTTGTCACCACAAAAGTGAAGTGGGATTGACTTGGTTGGAGTCCATAGGCAGAGACCCTGCTGCTCGTGACGTATGGAGCAGAACAAAACTGAGCTGTCAAAACAGAGCTGAAGGAAGGTCCCAAGGACAAAGAGAAGCCCTTGTGGGAAAACTTTTATGGGAAATGGCATAGAATTAGCACAAAGAAGTCTGCCCTAACTTGCCTATATCTTCTCTTTCAACAATTCCTTCTAACCAAATGTTTTCTTGAGACTAGAGAGAAAAAAATGCCCAACAGCAGCTCCATCACCGAGTTCCTCCTGCTGGCATTCGCAGATACGCGGGAGCTGCAGCTCCTGCACTTCGGGCTCTTCCTGGGCATCTACCTGGCTGCCCTCCTGGGCAACGGCCTCATCCTCACCGCCGTAGCCTGCGACCACCGCCTCCACACCCCCATGTACTTCTTCCTCCTCAACCTCGCCCTCCTCGACCTGGGCTGCCTCTCCACCACTCTCCCCAAAGCCATGGCCAATTCCCTGAGAGACACCAGGGCCATTGCCTATGCAGGATGTGCAGCCCAGGTTTTTCTGTTTCTTTTCCTGATGACAGCAGAGTATTCTGTCCTCACCATCATGGCCTACGACCGCTACGTGGCCATCTGCCAGCCCCTGCACTACGGGACCCTCCTGGGCAGCAGAGCCTGTGCCACCATGGCAGCAGCTGCCTGGGGCAGTGGGGTTCTCAATGCTCTCCTGCACACTGCCAATACGTTTTCTCTTCCTCTCTGCCAAGGCAATGCTGTGGACCAGTTCTTCTGTGAAATCCCCCAGATCCTCAAGCTCTCCTGCTCAGACTTCTACATGAGGGAAGCTGGGCTTCTTGTGGCTAGTGTCTACATAGTCTCCATGTATTTTGTTTTCATCCTGGTGTCCTATGTGCAGATCTTCAGGGCTGTGCTGAGGATCCCCTCTGAGCAGGGCCGGCACAAAGCCTTTTCCACATGCCTCCCTCACCTGGTCATCGTCTCCCTGTTTCTTAGCACTGCCATGTTTGCCTGTCTGAAGCCTTCCTCCGTCTCCTCCCCAGCTCTAATTCTGGTGGTGTCATTTATATACTCGGTGGTGCCTCCAGTAGTGAACCCTCTCATCTATAGCATGAGAAATAAGGAAATCAAGAATGGTATAAAGAAAGTGATTTCATGGACATTTCTCAAGGGCAATAAACATCCTACTTTTCTTGACAAATGTCTGTGACAAATCTTAGTAACCGATTGCTGTCTTTTCCTTGGTTTGTCTTATTATTATACTTGTTATTATTGTTATTATTTTTGTTCTTATTGTTATTGCTGGTAATTATTATCTATCATATTATAATACATACTATTATATTATATTATTGCTGGTAATTATCTTATTTTTATTGCTGTTCTTATTGTTATTGCCTGATGCCTCTGCAGCCAGCTCCTTACCTGCCTTCCTGTCTGTCCTTTCCTATTCTTCTCACTGGAGATTTTCCACTGAGGCGGGGCATGGCTGAAAATGGACTTCAGTAGAGGCAACTTGGACTTAACAGAGAGCTGAGGAATGTATTTTATTTTGTAATCAGATCTATTTTTATCATTTTTTTTTCTTTCTTTTTGTTCTGGTAAGACAGAGGAACCCTGTGTCTGTGTGCAGCCAGTTCTACAAACAAAGCAGGTGGAAATTGGTGCAAAAACATTCAGTGGTAGCCTTGGGTGGGAAAAGCTCTGATTTTAACAGGACTAATGGGAATCCCAGGTGACTGATAGGAGAAATGGCAGATGGGGGGGGGCTTGGGTGAAGACTGCCTATCCAGTGTCTGACAAAAAGGATCTTGTTTTTCCTACATATTCAGATTTCATCATGCAACACCCTGGATCAATATGAATTGGAGATGGTTGAGATTGCATGTTCCCTAAGTGGAAAAATAAAGAAAAATGAAAATAGAAAACTTCTTGTTATTTATTTTGGAAATCTTCTCGGTTAGACTATAGTCATGGATTCTCTCTAATCAACCACACAAGAGCAGAAGAATTAGGGTAAGTTGTGCAGAGGCTTGTCTTGTTAGGGCGTTGTGCATTTTCATGAGCTCTCTGGTGCCAAGTTCCTGAACTGCAGCAACTGAAGGAAGATTGAAGAAGCCTCTGAGGAAGGCAGGCACAAGCCTCCATGTTAGTGGCTTCCCTGAGGGCCACCACCGATGATGAAGCCATGAAAGGATGTGCTCTGGAGATGGATTAAACTGGAGAGAGGCAAGAAGGCTGCAAGTCTTTAAGCAAACAGTGTCCCCTCATGACTGTTGGTTGCACAGGCAACAGTCATAGATGAGCAAACAAAGACATCTTTATTTCTGGGGGAGTCCCAGCCCCACCAAGGCCCTCAGCCATCCACACCACAGGCTCTCCCATGCTGTCCCATACCTGCAAACAGTTCTCCTGCAGGCTTTGACCACTATCGTGCTTACGTACCTCACTCTGACTCTGCCATCTCCCAAGTTTTATGCACCCTCAACCCCTCCACCCACCTTTTCCTTCCAACACAAAGCTCTGGTCTTCTGGGGATTTGCCATAGCTCATGAGTTCCACACTACTTGCCCAGCTTTTTATCAAAGACCTCCTAATGCTCCTCAGTCACCTGAGATGTCCCAGCCCCATGCTTGCTTGCTTCCTCAATTTAACTCTCTGTTCTAGAAATGAACTCCACACCCTCTTTCCTCTGCTGCCCTAACATAACGTTCAAATGGCTCCATCTCTGCACGGCCACTCCATGCTCTTTCAGACCTTCTTCTTGCCTGTAACACACTCACTGCTCTGCACACCCCCATCTTGCCCTGATGTCCCCCATGTCTCACCAACCTTCCCCTCTTCCCCTGAAGGAGTGGGACCTCACCTCAGGAGGTTTTTGCATGGATGTGCTTATTAAAACCTTCATGGCTCCTTTCCAGAGCTCAGAGGGCATGTTCCTGTCTGTAATACATCTTTGATCTGTCCAGACAGAGTTAATACTATTCATATTACCTGTACGGTGCAGTGTTTTGGTTTTCTAACCTGTGCTGATAACACACCGGTGATCTATCTATTGCTGAGCAGCTCTTACAGACCTACAAGGACTTCTTTCTTTGTCACTCTGCCCCCACCAGCAAGTCTGGTAGTTGATAAGGCACTGGGTGGAGGTGGGGATACAGCCAGGACAAATGACCAGAGGGAAGTTCGTGCCACATTATATCATGTTCAGCAATAAAACTGTGGCAGTCTTTCCAAGGAAATTGCTGCTCAGAGACTGGCTGGGACTCAATCTGCTGGTGGGAGGTGGTTTGTGATTGCTTTTTCATAATCCTTTTCCTTTCCTCTTTCCTCTTTCCTTCTCCTTCTCCTTCATCCAGTGGGTGCTTAGTGGCTGTCTGGGGCCAACAAGGAGGAGGCTGACTATGGTCCAAGGAAGCAGAGGCCAGTTAAATTCTAGGATCCCTGGTCTCCAGTCCTGGACATCCCCACCACCTCTCCCCAGGCCACCATGAGAGTCCTGGCCCAGTGACACAGCAGCCTGCCCTGAGCGGATGCCTTCAGAAATAGGTTTCTCTTTGTCACTTTTTCCTCTCCGCAGGCACAGAATGCTCCTTTGCTCTTGTTCAGGGACATCCCAGCTCCCCAGATAGCCGTTCCCAGAGGAGTATGTCCATATGGCCTGAACCCCCCCTGGTTCCTTCCCCATACTCCTATCAGGACCACAGTCTGGTGGTGCTGTGCTGCAGAGCGAGGGCTGTGGTGCCCTGGGGCCACAGGGTGACCCTGCACTGGCTGTACTGGTCAGGGTGGGAAGCAGACTCAGCCAGATGGAAATCACTCCTGCTATGCCCCTTTTCATCTTCCACGATGGCTCAGCAGCCCAGGGTGTTGCTTGGCAGGACCATGGGGTATGTCTAATGACACAAGAGGCAGGCGAGTTCTGCACTAGATCTAGTCTGTGGAGTTTGAAAGGTGGTATCCTGAATTACCCTTTGGTCTTATGTGTCCCCTTTGGTCTTATGTGCCCTTGCCTGCTGGTTCCTCGTGCCCTGTCCTGGCATTGTAGAGCCCTCATTAGCCTGTGAGCTCCTCAGGTTCACCTTTCCTTTGGGGCACTCCACCTTAGATGGTCACTTATTCTGTGGAGTGCCACTCACCGCCCACCCAGATCTGCATGTTGTCCCTAGAGGTCCTCTGATATCTCCTGGCAGCTTCAGACACCTTTCCAGGATGGCATCTGCCAGCAGCCCTACTGCAGGGAGGACAGAACTTGGCATATACGTCAAAGACCATCGCCTGGTTTTGGCTAGGATAGAGTTAATTTTCCTCCTCGTAGCTGGTATGGTGTTGTGTTTGGGATTTAGGATGACAATAATGTTGATAACACCCTGATGTTATCAGTGAAAATGAGAGCATCAACGAAATGAGAGCAGTATTGACAAGACCACATACTGCTGCAGTCCTTGGCCATGGCTCCAGGGAAGCAGCAGCCCCAGATGGAAGGCAGCAGAGAGGGAGAACCCACTGGGCAGTGAGAGGCAACTCTGAAGGCCACCTGGGCAGCTCCTCCCTGTTCCAGCTGAGCTCAGAGCCCCTCAGCCCCTCCTGAACGCTGGGGCTGCTCCCCAGCTCCAGAGGAGATGGGAAGAGGTGGAAGGTAAAACTGATCATTTTCTCCTGGTTTCTGTAGTTTTCCAAGCAGCCTGGTTCCTTATGTATATAAGGTTAGCTGCTCAGGAAAAATGCCACAGGTATAAGGATAAGGATGAAGTTAGATGATTAATATTATTTAATTGGAATTACTAGTCATAGGTATAACAAAGAAGGAACAACAACAATAAAATAAAATAAAATAAAATTTAAAAAAAAAGGTGGGATTTTTGTGAATTCCTGGAAATCATAAGAGGCTGATGGGCACCTTAGTGACCCTGAACTAGCATTTGTTCCAATATTGTCTGCAGAGCTTCGTTGAGCATCTTGTTCCTCATGCTGTAGATGAGAGGATTCACTGCTGGAGGCACCACCACATACAGCACAGTCACAAACAGATCCAGGGATGGGGAGGAGATGGAGGGGGGCTTCAGATAGGAAAACATGCCAGTGCTGACAAACAAGGAGACCACGACCAAGTGAGGGAGGCACATGGAAAAGACTTTGTGCCGTCCCTGCTGTGAGGGGATCCTCAGCACGGCCCTGAAGATCTGCACATAGGAGAGCACAATGAAAATAAAACACCCAAAGGCTAAACATCCACTAGCCACAAGAAGCCCAGCTTCTCTCATGTAGGAGTCTGAGCAGGAGAGCTTGAGGATCTGGGGGATTTCACAGAAGAACTGGTCCACAGCATTGCCATGGCAGAGAGGAAGAGAAAATGTATTGGCAGTGTGCAGGACAGCATTGATAAACCCATAGCCCCAGGCAGCTGCTGCCATGGTGGCACAGGCTCTGCTGCCCAGGAGAGTCCCGTAGTGCAGGGGCTTGCAGATGGCCACGTAGCGGTCGTAGGCCATGATGGTGAGGAGACAACACTCTGCTGTGATGAAGAAAGGAAGCAGTAAGATCTGTGCAGCACATCCTGCATAGGAGATGGCCCTGGTGTCTCTCAGGGAATTGACCATGGATTTGGGGAGAGTGGTGGAGATGGATCCCATGTCAAGGAGGGCGAGGTTGAGGAGGAAGAAGTACATGGGGGTGTGGAGGCGGTGGTCGCAGGCTACGGCAGTGAGGATGAGGCCGTTGCCCAGGAGGGCAGCCAGGTAGATGCCCAGGAAGAGCCCGAAGTGCAGGAGCTGCAGCTCCCGCGTGTCTGCGAATGCCAGCAGGAGGAACTCGGTGATGGAGCTGCTGTTGGGCATCTGCTGCCTGTGGGTATGGGGGTTTGTACAATGTCAAAAAGTCAGTGCGAAGTGTGGACAGGCTTCTGTGAGGAAAAATTCCTCCACTTCTTACAGACCCCACCCGCACAGTCTCTGTCCTCCAGGAGCACCTCCATTCAGATCCCTGGTTCAGCTCTGTCTTATTGCTTGCTGGGTGTGCAATGGAGAGCAGGGGACTCTGCTGTGGGCTCCGGAGGAGTCAGTATTGTTGTGCAGCGTCAGGTAAATTGGAACCAGGAATCACCTCTAGTTAAATCACGGTATCCAAGAGCGTCTCCCACCTCACCAGATTGCAGAACAAAGCTGTGGGTATTTAATTTGGTTTATTTTGTTCCTGTTGCCTCCATAACACCTGAGAAGTGTTTCTTGCAGGTAGACATCCTTGGCATTACCACCGTACTCCAAGTGCTGTATGGAGAGACGTGGGAGGCAAAAGGATAGATCCTTGGTGCAGAGGGACTATAGCCACTATGTCCATCAGTCTAGCTCTCAACTGCCCTGTGTTGGCAACTCTTTGAGCTTGAGGATGATCAAACTGAGATATTCCCCTGAAATGAAATTTGGCACTGCTGAGAGCAGAGGAATCCAATTTCATAGAGCAGTTCTTCAAAAACCCCTCCCTAGTGGAAACCTGTGTACTTCCGTGTGTCCAAAAATTAGGGTGTCCTTGAGATAATGTCAGCTTCATCCCCACCCAAGTGACTGCATTGCTGAACCCCACAGGTCAGAAGGGGGTTTGAGCACCCTGTTCCCATGGACACATCTGTATGGCAGGATTGTATGGGTTGAGCCCCCCCCATCCCACCTGAGAAGAACAGCACCTGCAGAGCTGGGTGGAGAGACAAGGAAAGCTGTCATGATCCTCCTGCCAGGGAGGGACAGATGGACACTCAGGAGAGCCTCCTCTCCCGCCCTGGACCCTATGGCCTTAAGGGGTCTCTACTGGGTAGAAGAGGAGACCCAGCAGTTTGTCTGGAGAAAGGCATGTTCACTGAAGGCTGACTGGGGGGTCCCCAACTCCCCCCTCCCAGCCTGGGAGCCCCGGGGCATCATGGTGTGTGCAGGTACTTAGGAGGCTGGAAAGCTGATTCCTGCTGCCTAAAAGCCATGTGGGACTGGTATTTGATGCTTAGAGACTGAGGTGCCTGTCAGTGAAACAGATTTCAACTTTTAATCCCTTCTTAAAAATTCTAACGTGTCACCGTCCCCAACTATGTGTAGAAAACTGACAGGTCCTCCCCATGGAGAGATGTGCCAGGTCTAGGAGACACTTCAAGGAACTGCATTTTCTGTGGCAAGAGACTTACCATGTAAAGGTCTGTGAAGATTCCTCCTGCGATGAGCTTATCCCTGCTCTCACCATCCTGACTGCCTTTATTCCCCTTCTGCCTTGCTCATCTTCCCTCTGTGCCTGCAGGCAGTGCCTCCAGCCCTGCTGTGCCGTGCAGAGGAGCTGCTCCTGGGCAGAGCTGTCTCTCTGCAGCGCTGCCCACTTGCCAGGAGCTCCCTTGGTCCCAGGAGCCTGACTCAGCTCAGCAGCAGAGACCCAGCCCAAAGCATCTCTTTTTCTGCCACTATTGGTCCATGGAGATGTCTCTGGGGCTCCAGGAGAAACCATTGTGAAAGACACTGACATAACCACTTATCTCAGCTGGGGAGAGACATTTCTTTCATGCAGTGTCACTGCTTATATCTCACGAAGAATTATGTTTAAGAATCATCTTTCCTAGGAGGGATCTCCTTTACTGCTGCTGAGGAAAGAGATTCAACTGAGTCAAAAAAAGCATTTCATTCTGGGCTTGCCATTCTGGAGGTGGAAGGAGACAGCTCTCTCTTATGCACCCCACAAGCCCTCAGAGTGGGATTCCTCTTGCCCCAATTCAGGCAAGCATGAAATAAGTACTTGCATTTGAGCTCCTTGTCTCATCTCCCATGCTAATTAATGGTGATGGAGAGTAGGGCCAGTTGTTCTGATGCAAACACCTGGTAACATTTGTGGAGCCAGTATTGGTTCAAGGCACGTGCAGGTAATTAAGAGATAAGGGATCATTATTAAGTATGAAAGAGATTTCCTTTGGCCAACTGAAATAGATGATGCCCATGTTTAGGACAAGTGAATCTTGCCTTGTTTGTTATTTTCTGGGTAGCATAGGCAGTTGTCATGGTTTTGGCATGATTATTGTCAAATTACCTTTATAGAGGCTCATATGACGTTACATTTTGGATTTTTGATGAAAATAGCAATGATAACACACTGATGTGTTACAGCAGTGCTCACACAGAGCCAAGGACTTTTCTGCTTCTCCTGCTGCCCTACCAGCGAGGAGGCTGGGGGTGCACCAGAAGCTGGGAGGGGACAGAGCCAGGAGCTGACCTGGGCTGACCAAAGTCAGTCCATACCATGCGACATCATGCTCAGCAATAAAAGCTGGGGTAAAGGAGGAAGGGGGCACACTAGGAATGATGGCATTTGTCCTCCAAGAAACCATTACAGGTGACGAGCCTGGCTTTCCTGGAAGTGGCTGAACATCTGCCTGCCAATGGGAAGTAGCGAATGAATTCTTTGTTTTGCTTTGCTTGTGTGCGTGGATTTTGCTTTGCCTAGTGAACTGTCTGTATCTGAACCCATGTGTTCTCACACTTTTACCTTTCTGATTTTCTCCCCATCCCACCTGGGATGAGTGGGTGAGTGGCTGTGCGATGCTCAGCTGCCTTCTGGTGCTAAACCAAAACAGTTCTTTGGGGCACAAAGGGTTCGGACAATGACAGATTTGAGTGTGGAGACCAAATTTATCGATGTCATAGTGGTTTGGCTGCTAATTGGCAGTCTCCTGTGTTTGCCACAGGGCTTCCATGCCTTTCTGTATGTATATGAGATTCCAGTGCTTTTTAGTGGCTGCTTTTGAATCTGCTGTTTGTTCTACTCCTTCTCATCTTTCTTTGCTGTGCCTGGGAACATTCTCATAAGAGCCACGGCCATGTGCCCGGACTGGTGGATGGCCAGGGCACTGCTGCTGTTCCTGTGCTGCTTGTACTGGACAGGCTGGAACTCCAGTGTGAACTTGAGTCAGAGGAACTGTGACCTGTGGGTGATTCCACATGGCAGCACGCACAACCCAAAGCATCTGTGTCCATGGACAAGTCCACTCCAGAGCAAAGTATGCCTCGAGGCATCTGTGGCCATGGAGAAGTCCATGTCGTAGTAGGTACACCTTGCAGTGTCTGTGCCCGTGCATAAGGCCATGGCAGAAGACCTCAGAGCATCTGTGGCCATGGGTAAGTCCTCAACACAGCAGGTAGACTTCTGAAGGGACTGTGGCTTATGGATAAGGCCATGCCGGAGGAGGTACACCTCTAAGAGGCTGTGGCCAATAGACACTGGATGGAGCAGGGGTGATGGGAGGAGGTCATTGCAATGTTAAATTCTGTAGCCTGGTCTGAAGGGACCAGGGATGGAGATTATGACGGATGTACTTTCAAATTGTTGTAACTCGTGATCGGAGTTGCATGTTATAGGAAGTCCAACAGCAGAAATGACTGGAAATTACAGAGTATGAACAAGATGCACTTTAAGTAAAATCACTGAATATCCCAAGTTGGAAGGGACCCATAAGGACCATTGAGTCCAACTCCTGGCTCCACACAGGTCTACCCAGAAATTCAGACCGTATGACTAAAAGCACAGGGCAAACGCTTCTTAAACTCTGACAGGCTTGGTGCCGTGACCATGTCCCTGGGGAGCCTGTTCCCATGTGCAACCACCCTTCTCGGTGAAGAACCTCTTCATGATATCCTGCCTGAACCTCCCCTGTCGACCTTAAAGACCATCTAGTTACATACCCCTGCCATAGGCAGGGATGCCACCCACTAGATCAGGATGCCCAGAGCCTTGTCCAACCTAGCCATGAACACCTCCAGGGATGGAGCATCCACAACTTCTCTGGGCAACCTGTTCCAGTGCCTCACCACCCTCCAAGTAAAGAATTTCCTCCTAATATCTAATCTAAATCTCCCTTCTTTTAGTTTAAAACCATTCCCTGTCATTATCTGATTGAGCAAAGAGTCACTCTCCATCTAAATACCCTTTAAGTACTGAAAAGCTGCAATGGGGTCACCCCGAAGCCTTCTCTTCTCCAGGCTGAACATCCCCAGCTCTCAGCTTTTCTCCATAGGAGAGGTGCTCCACTCCTCTGATCATCTTCGTGGAACTCCTCTGGACCCGTTCTAACAGGTCCGCATCCTTCTTGTACTGGGGGATCCTGACCTGGACTTCAGGTGGGGTCTCACAAGAGCAGAGCAGAGCGGGACAATCCCCTCCCTTCACCTGCTGGTCACCCCTCTGTTGATGCTGCTCAGGATGCAGTTGCCCTTCTGGACTTCAAGCACTCACTGCTGGCTCATGTCGAGCTTTTCATCTACCAGAACCCCCAAGTCCTTCTCCTCAGGGCTGCTCTCGATGAGCCCTTCACCCAGCCTGTCCTCATGTCTGGGATTGCCCTGTTCTTGCACTCCACTCAGCCTTTAACACCTCTCTCCTTCTTGCCCCCTCATCTCCTGCAGGCAGTGCCCCCAGCCCTGCTGCGTGGTGCAGAGGAGCTGCTGCTGGGCAAAGCATCCCAGGAGCCCAGCCCAACTCAGGAGCAGAGGACCATGACATGACTTTCACTGTATCACCACCCCCCTCAGGCATTTATCTGGCCTCTCCTCGAGCGTGCACAAAATACTCTTGTCTAACCTTCCACGGTAAATAATAGATATTGTAGAGTAGAAGTGAGCTGATCAAACACAAACTCAGTGCCAGAGGTGATCCAAGATATTTGCAGGTATCTGCAAGCTCTAATGCAGTATTTTTGGGAGTCAGGGCAGCATCTGGGGCCTGGTGGGAAATCCCTTTGGCAGGTGAAATGGAAGCAGATGCACACATGTAGGACAACTGAACCTTCTCCCTGCTTGTTATATTCAGGGCAGCCTGTGGAGGTATTTAGCTGAGGAAATGGAGTCATGTGCCTTAGGTAGAGGTAAGTCTATGTTTCTTCACTGTGGGCTGTACATTTAACATGTCCTTTAAATTGGATTTAAGCTAGATTTAAACTAGATTTGAAGGGGGAAAGGGATAAAATCAGGCTTACCAGTCATAATCTATGGGATGGCACACCAGAATTTGAGGGACTGTGTGCTAGTGTGGTCCTTCAATCTGCTCCACAAGGTGCTGGGTACAATAAATTACAATTGAAATGTTTCTGCACCAATGTACACAGCATGACAAACAAGCAAGAGGAGCTAGAAACTTTGGCTCAGTCCCCCACTTGCAAAATCATTGCCATAAACAAAACTTGGTGGGAAGAGTTCTGTGACTGATTGTTGTGGCTTAACCTGCCAGGGAGCTCAGCACCACTCAATCCCCCTCATTGGGATCAGGGAAAGAATCAGAAAAAAAAAGGTAAAACTCATAGGTTGAAATAAAGACCGTTTAATAGGACAGAAAAAAAGAAGGGATAATAATAATAATAATAATGATAAAAGAATATACAGTACAACTGAATTGCTTACCAGCCACTGACCAATGCCCAGTCCATCCCTGAGCAGTGGCAGCCCCCCAGACAACTCCCCCCAGAGAAGCTAAGTCATTGACTTAGTAAAAGCTCTGCTCTGCAGCAAAGAAAATGTCATTGAGTTATCTGCATTATTCTCATCCTAAATCCAAAATACGGCACCATACCAGCTACTAGGAAGAAAACTAACTCTATCCCAGCTGAAACCAGGACAATGGTATGCTGCAGTGGATGGTTATAGCCTCTTCAGGAGAAATAAGCAGGGCAGACAGGTGGTGGGGTGGCACTGTATGTAATGGAGGGGCTGGACTGTACAGGGCTTGCAGTTGGTGATGATATGGTTGAGAGCCTCTGGGTAAGGACTAAGGGAAAAGCAAATAAAGCATGTGGTGTTGTGGGAGTCTACTATAGGCCACTCAGCCAGCATGATGACAATCAGAAAATTATTCTATAGGAAATGAGGGGAAATCTGTAGATCAGCTGCCTTTGTCCTTATGGGTGACTTCAACTTGCCAGATGTTAACTGGGAATACCATACAGCTGATACAAACTGGTCCAGGAAATTTCTAATTCACACTGATAACTTCTTGGTACAGATATTAAGGGAGATGACTAGGAAAGGTGCCCTCCTGTATGTGTTGCTTTTAAATAGAGATGGTCTCATGGGTGAAGTGGTGATTAGTGTCTGTCTTGGCCACAGTAAGAGTGAAGCAGTCAACTTTAAAATCTTTGGTGGTTGAAGAAAAACTGCCACCAAAACATTGACCTTGGATATTGGGAGAGCAGATTTCCGGCTGCTCAGAGAAGTAGTTAGTAAGGTCTGCTGGGAATCTACTTTTAAAGGTGTTGGGGGTCATCTGTGCTGGTCGCTATGGAAGGAAAGCAAACAAAGACAAAACGAAGAAAAAATGGGAAGAAAAGAAAAAAACTATGGACAAAGACAGTCCTGGGTTTTCATGTGAAATTCTGGGAATCATATGAGCAGCAGAGTACTTTATTAACACTGAAATACTGTACATTCCCTCGTTTTCTTCAGGGCATCCTTGATCTCCTGGTTCCTCATGCTGTAGATGAGGGGGTTCAGTGCTGGAGGCACCACCGAGTACAGAACTGCCATCACCAGGTCCAGGGATGGGGAGGGGACGGAGGGGGGCTTCAGGTAGGAAAACATGCCAGTGCTGACAAACAGGGAGACCACAGCCAGGTGAGGGAGGCACGTGGAAAAAGCTTTGTGCCGTCCCTGTTGTGAGGGGATCCTCAGCACGGCCCTGAAGATCTGCACATAGGACACCAGGATGAAAATAAAACATACAAAGTCGACAAGGACACTAATCACAAGAAGTCCAGCTTCTCTGAGGTAGGAGTCTGAGCAGGAGAGCTTGAGGATCTGGGGGATTTCACAGAAAAATTGATCCACAGCATTGCCTTGGCAGAGAGGAAGAGAAAACGTATTGGCAGTGTGCAGGAGAGCATTGAGAACCCCACTGCCCCAGGCAGCTGCTGCCATGGTGGCACAGGCTCTGCTGCCCAGGAGGGTCCCGTAGTGCAGGGGCTTGCAGATGGCCACGTAGCGGTCGTAGGCCATGATGGTGAGGAGACAACACTCTGCTGTGATGAAGAAGGCAAAGAGAAAGACCTGGGCAGTGCATCCAGAGTAGGAAATAGCCCTGGTGTCCCTCAGGGAGTTGACCATGGCTTTGGGGAGAGTGGTGGAGATGCAGCCCAGGTCGAGGAGGGCAAGGTTGAGGAGGAAGAAGTACATGGGGGTGTGGAGGCGGTGGTCGCAGGCTACGGCGGTGAGGATGAGGCCGTTGCCCAGGAGGGCAGCCAGGTAGATGCCCAGGAAGAGCCCGAAGTGCAGGAGCTGCAGCTCCCGCGTGTCTGCGAATGCCAGCAGGAGGAACTTGGTGATGGAGCTGCTGTTGGACATTTGCTGTTTCTGACCATGGGTGCCTGTCCAAGGAGGAAAAGTCAATGACAAGTGAGGACAGACTAATCCATTTCTCACAGCCTCTGTCCTTTCAGGAAGAACTTCATCCAACTGCCTGGATGGAGTTCTGAATTATTGCTTCCTGAGGGTGCAGTGGTGAGTAGGGGACTCTGCTGTGGGCTCTAGAGAAGTCCATCCTGCTTTGCAGCAAGAACATTGGAGCCGGGAGTGATTTCTGGTTAAATACACTTATGACATCAAAGACCTTTGCAGTATTGCTGCTCCCAACTCACCAGACTGCAGATCTACGCTGTGGGGACTATGTTTTGTTTCTTTTGTTCCTGTTGCCCTGGTCAAACCTGAGGAGTGTTTTTTGCAGGTAGACATCCTTGGCATTTCCACCATGCTGCTGCAAGTGCTATATTAGTATTCCTGGGAGGCAATGGGACAGAATCTTAGTGCAGAGTGAGGAGAGTCTCCCCATCTGTCTTGGTCTCAACTGCCTTGTGCTGGCAACTCTTTAAGCTAGTTCATGATCACACTCAGGTGTTCCCCTGAAAGGGAATTAGGCAGTGATGGGAGCTGTGCAATTTTAAATAGCATTTCTTCAAAATTCTCCTTAATAGAAAGTCAGCTTCATCCCCAACCCAAGGACTGCATTGCTGAGCCCCACAGGTTAGAAGGGAACTTGGACACCTTGATTGCATGGACACTTCTGTATGGCAGGACCTGCAAGATGCATGCCTGAGCTGCAGCTGAGCTTCTCTGTCCCCAGACAATCTGAGGAGAACAGCAGCAGGACAACTGAGTGGAGAGAGAAGGAGAACTGTCACAATGCTCCTGCCAGGGGAGGGACGCAAGGCCAGGGAGGGACAGATGGACATTCGGGAGCGTCTACTCTACTGGGGCTCGGGCTGCAGAGGAGGCAGCTTATGCCTCAGTCCCCATGGCCTTAAGGGCAGAGGCTTTGCTGGGTGGGAGAGAAAACGAGGGGGGCTTTTTTGGGGAAAAACATGTTCATTGAAGGACTGACCGGGAGGTGTCCAAATCCCCCCTCCCATCTTTTGCTATCAGCACCTAAATTTTTACCTTCCACCCCCCCAACAAGGGAATCAAGCTTAGAAAACTGAAAGCACAGAGCCCTTCCCTTCCAGGCAATGCCTAGAAAAGGGATTAGGGAAGAGTACCCAGCAGAAATGTCGTAGAATCATAGAATGTTTTAGGTTGGAAGACCCACATAATTCCACCTCCCTGCCATGGGCCTTCCAGTAGACCAGGCTGCTCAAAATTCCACCCAACCTGGCCTTGAATGCTCCCAGGGATGTGGCATCAGCAACTTCTCTGTACAACCTGTTCCACTGACTCACCACCATCATAGCAAAGAATTTCTTCCTTATATCTACTCCAAATCTATCCTCTTTTAGTTTAAAGTCACTACCCCTTGTTCTGTCACTACACCCCCTGACAAACAGTCCCTCCTCAGCTTTCCTGTAGGTCCCCTTTAGGTACTGGAAGGCTGCAATGAGGTCTCCCCAGAACCTTCTTTTCAGCAGGCTGAATAACCCAGCCTGTCTCCACGGGAGAGGTGCTTCAGTCCTCTGAACATCCTTGTCACCACGGTGAATAACAAACGCAAGTAGAGACACACAACACCTTGTTGAAAGCAGCAGGACCCTGCCCTGCCCTGCCGGGGGGGGGGGGCTTCCACCCACAACTTCTCCCCACAGCACCCTGGGCACCCTTGCCTGCCCCCCAGCTTCACAGCCCTTTACATATTTTTAATAAGACCCCCTGGCAGTCCTTCTGAAATACCTGATGGGGTCTGAGTTACACACAGATTTGTAGACCCTTCGAGGGGCAGTTACAGCCCTGTAGCCAGAGGTTTACCATGCCAAGGGTGGTAATGATTTCTCCTCTAGCGACATCTCAGCATCCTCCCACTCCAGCCTGCCCCTAACCTCTCTTTCACTCTCTCCTCTCCCCTTCTCACCTGCAGGCAGTGACCCCAGCCCTGCCACCCTTTGCAGAGGAGCTGCTCCTGGGCAGAGCTTTGTTTCTTAAGAGCTGCCCACTTGCCAGGAATTTTCTCTGTCCCAGGAGCCCAGTCCAGCTCAGGAGCAGAGGCCCAGTCTCCTCCCAGGTCATTTTAATGACTTCTCTGGTGTGTTTGGTGATGAGCCCATGAACCTCAGGCACTGAGAGGAGTTTCAAGAAATCTCTCAAGTCCAAGTCAGATGCGAACTCCAAAGTTTCTTGGAGTGTCCCACTGAGGGCCATTACTGACAAAGATTCCCTGGAGTTCATTAGAGCAGAAAATTGGAGGAAGTGATGACAAGAAGACAATGCCAAAGTGGCTCTGATGCTTAGAAAACATGGATGTGTTTCACCAAGCATGATGGCCAAACCTGGACCCCTGGCCCCTGGGAAGGGAGATCCTGTCCCTCACATGTGTCTGTGTGCTCTTCCTAGGGCAATATGATATGGGAATGCACATTGCCAAGTGCAGGACACTGGTACAACACTTTCCTGGTTCACAGGTGGGGGTGAGGAGGCAATGAGGCCCAAGAGCTTGAAGGCTAAGACGTCTTCTCATAAGACTCAGTGGCAGAGACAACAGCCATAGACAAGGAGACAAAGACCTTGGCTCTGTGGGGGCTTTTAGCCTTGCCACAGCCCTTGATCCTCTCCACACCAGGCTGTTCTATGGATTCCCAAACCTGTGCCTCTTTCCCTGTTGGATGTAGACATTCACCCTTCTTTCCCACATTGCTCTCACCTGAACATCTTCCTGCCTTTATTGACAAGGACTCCATGCTCCCTGATGGTTCCTTGAAACACAAAGCCATGGTTGGATCCAATCTCCTTCTGGGGGACCTGTTGCACCACAACATTGTTCTTGGAGTAGGCTGTTCCCATGTACCAAAAGATGAGCCGGCGTGGAATAAGACAGGCCTGGCTGAACAGAGAGTTGAGGCTAGATCTCAGGAAGAAAAGGAGTGTTTATGACTGCTGGAAGAAGGGGTAGGTCACTGGAACTCAGTCTGTTATTGCTGTTAAAGAAAATAAATGTTTTTTTAAATACATAAACAAAAAAGGAGGACTAAGGAGAATCTTCATCTTTTATTGGATGTGGAAGGAAATATAGTGACAAGGGATGAGGAAAAGGCTGAGGTGCTTACTGCCGCCTTTGTCTCAGTCTTTTTCAGCAAGACCAGTTCTCATGGGAGCCTTCAGCTTCACTTGGGGCACAATAACCCCATGCAGCGCTACGGGCTGGGGGCAGAGTGGCTGGAAAGCTGCCAGTTGTAAAGTGACCTAGGGGTTTTTATCAATAGCCTGCTGAATAGGAGCCAGGTGACCAGAAAGGCCAACAGCATCCTGGCTTGTATCGGGAATAGTGTGGTCAGCAGGACTCAGGAAGTTCCTCTGTACTCGGCTCTGGTGAGGCCACACCTCGAGTACTGCATTCAGCTCCGGGGTCCCCAGTATAAGAATGACATGACATATTAGAACGAGTCCAGAGGAGGGACACAAAGATGACCAAGGGGCTGGAGCACCTATTCTATGAAGACAGGCTGAGGGAGTTGGGGTTCTTCAGCCTGGAGAAGAGAAGGCTCTGGGGAGACCTTATAGCAGCCTTCCAGTACCTAAAGGGGGCCTACAGGAAAGCTGGGGAGGGACTTTTCATCAGCGAGTGTAGTGATAGGACAAGGGGTGATGGTTTTAAACTGAAAGAGGGTAGATTAGACATTAGAAAAAAGTTCTTTACTCTGAGGGTGGTGAGGTACTGGAAGAGGTTGCCCAGGGAAGTTGTGGATGCCCCATCCCTAGAAGTGTTCAAGGCCAGGTTGGATGGGGCTTTGAGCAACCTGGTCTAGTGAAAGGTGTCCCTTCTCATGGCAGGGGAATATCTTTCAAAGAAATTCTTATATGATATAATTTCAAAGAAATTATATGATCTTTAGGGACCTTTCCAACCCAAACTATTCTGTGATTCTGTGAGCTCCCTTACCCCACTGAGTCAGCTGAGTACTGCAATGGGCTTCTGCGAACATACTGAGCAGGAACGTGGTCAGTTATCCTCAGCTTGGACACCTGCTGTCATTTCAGTTGGCAGAAGACATTCCCCACAAGGCTCCAGGACGACACCCTCATACAGTGCCCTGCCTCTCCACATCGGTCCACCTCAGCTTGCAGTTACCTGCTTATATCTTGGACCACCTCTGGCGCCTCAAAGTTTATCAGGAGTTGGTGGCCTCCATTTCAATTAATTCCAATGGGAGCTAAGACATGCAGTTCACATGCAGGTGCCTATTTTGTGCACATGCAGGTGCCTATTCTGTGCACTCCTGAACCGAGGTAAGATGACTCCAACCTGGGAGTGGGTTTGTGGTCAATATGGGAAATAGCAGTCTACAAGCCTACAAACCTGCAATACTGAATCAGCTGACTCCCTTCTCTCATCCTGGGTAAAGGAGATGGTTGCCTGTCACTGTCTCACAACAAGAAAAGCTCCAGGGACAGCTCAAGCAAGTGTGGGGGGAGCATGGAGAGGAGAGAAAATGATGCCTTGGGCTGGGCAGCTGCTCCTGATCTCAGCCAGGCTCCTGGGACAGAGGGAGTTCCTGGCAAGTTGGCAACTCTGCAGAGACAGCTCTGCCCAGGAGCAGCTCCTCTGCACATTGCAGCAGGGCTGGGGACACTGCCTGGAGGGGGCAATGGAAGAGGAGACAGCCAGAGATTAAAAGCTTTCTGAACTTGGAATACAATTTAGAGCTCACTGTGGGAGGAACCTTGACACCCACTCATATGGTAAGTCTCTGGCTGCAGGGCAATAGGGATGTAGTGCACAGACGGATGCCCTAAATTTGCACTTCCCGTAGATTACGGATCTGCTCAGAGCTTCAGCTCACCCACAGCACATTACCAAGAGGACTTTTTGTAAGTATGATCGAGGCAGCCTTTCCTGCTTGACTCTGTGCTTCCCTTGTAGCTGTGCTTTCAGTTTTCACTTGTTTCTCTTGATGGGAACCAAAATAGAGCTGTGAGGTTTAGAAAAGGGGCTGAGGCTCTTACACCGCCATCATGAGGACAACAAAGAATATTAGGAAACGCCTTCACCACCCACCAACCTGGAAATAATGCTAGCATCACCTTCCCAGTTTCATCAGGGCTGGTCTGACCTGCTGTTTAGTGCCTGCAAGCACCAAGCCGTCCCTGTGCAGTGCCCTGTCCCGGGGAGGTACCTGCAGGGCAGAGCTGAGCATGCAGCACTTAGGATGCGGTCTGGGAGCTTGGACAGGGAGCTGAGATGGTGGCAGGGAAACAGATCCTGGCAGGGACAGCGCCAGCCAGCAGCATGGGTGGGCAGTGGGAAGGAACTAGTGTCAGAACTGCTGGGAAGGGTGGATTTTACCTGCTGCCTGTCACCTCCTGCAGTGCAGCCCCCTTGCTCTGAGCCAGCCCCCTGCTCTCCTCTCCCAGCCAGCAAAGCCTCTGCTCTCACTTCCAGGGCTTCCAGGTCAGGAGAAGCCCCAGCTCCAGCACAGCAGAGGTGCCTCTCTCCTGACACGTGCCCGTTTCCTTCGGCAGAGCAAAGGGACAGAGAGGGGCTGCCCTGCAATGCCACCAGCTGGGAGGTGTGCGCAGCTGGCAAAGGGGGAGGCTTTCCTGAGTGCCTGCAGCCTCCCTGCTCCCCTCTCTCGGCCAGCCCATCGCTTTGTCTCCTCTTTTCCCTCCCGCTGCCTGTGCTGCTCTTGTTTGTGCTCTCAGGGCTGGGGTGGGGAGTTGCGGTGGTAGGTTGGGCACTGCCCATGCAGATGTGGCCACGGCAATGAGGTGTCCCAGACGTCTGGGACTTGGCCAGTCCTGGCAACGATCTGCAGTTCATCCCATCAGAGCTCTCAGCAGCGTCTGCTTTCCTCTCAGGGTAACAGAGGCGTGTGTTCCCCCTTCTTCTCAAAGAGGAGCAAGCAGAGGGAAGCTGGGAGGCATACCGAAGGACAGACCAGCTCGCCTCGCTCTGCACCACGAATGCTTTTGCCTCTCAGTACTTGTGGCTGTTCAACCTGGGAGAAGCAGAAGTGTTGAGGATTTCTGATTCCAGAGAAGACACCCCATGTGAGATGTAGGGGGACAGGGAAGGCCTTATAAAATACAGTCTGTCTAAAAATCCTCTCTGAAACCGAGTTTCCTTGGATTCGGGTGGGCAATTGATGGCAAACCCTCCTGTGGTCAGTGTGATTTTCCTGGAGAGACTAAATATCAGTTGTGGCCCCTGCATCCCCCATGCTCCCACGTGCCCTCGGAGTTAGAGCATAACCGCCCCCTTGGGAGCCATCGGGCAGAGACCCTGCTCCTCATGGCACATTCGGCCAGCACAAACCAGGGAATTGCAAGAAGGTCCTACCAAGAAGAAAAAACTGTGCGAGGGGAGAGTCAAAGAGAAATGGCTTGGTGTGAGCAGAGATTTCTGTCCTAACTTGTCCCTGTCTTTTCCTCCTTGGAAAGAGCCCTGGGCCCAGAGACAGCAGATGTCCAACAGCAGCTCCATCACCAAGTTCCTCCTGCTGGCATTCGCAGACATGCGGGAGCTGCAGCTCCTGCACTTCGGGCTCTTCCTGGGCATCTACCTGGCTGCCCTCCTGGGCAACGGCCTCATCCTCACCACTGTAGCCTGCGACCACCGCCTCCACACCCCCATGTACTTCTTCCTCCTCAACCTCACCCTCCTTGACCTGGGCTTCATCTCCACCATTCTCCCCAAATCCATGGTCAACTCCCTGAGAGACACCAGGGCCATTTCCTACTGGGGATGTGTTGCGCAGCTCTTTCTCTTTCTCTTCTTCACTGGAGAGGAATGTTCCCTTCTCACCATCATGGCCTACGACCGCTACGTGGCCATCTGCCAGCCCCTGCACTACGGGACCCTCCTGGGCAGCAGAGCCTGTGCCACCATGGCAGCAGCTGCCTGGGGCAGTGGGGTTCTCAATGCTCTCCTGCACACTTCCAGTACATTTTCTCTTCCTCTCTGCCATGGCAATGCTGTGGACCAATTTTTCTGCGAAATCCCCCAGATCCTCAAGCTCTCCTGGTTGGACTCCTACCTCAGAGAAGTCAGGCTTGTTGTGGTTAGTGCCTCTTTTGCTTTGGCATGTTTTGTTTTCATTGTGCTGTCCTATGTGCAGATCTTCAGGGCTGTGCTGAGGATCCCCTCTCAGCAGGGCCGGCACAAAGCCTTTTCCACGTGCCTCCCTCATCTGGCTGTGGTCTCCCTATTTATCAGTAGTGTTGTGTTTGCAAACCTGAAGCCCCCCTCCATCTCCTCCCCATCCCTGGATCTGGTGGTGTCATTTCTGTACTCGGTGGTGCCTCCAGCACTGAACCCCCTCATCTACAGCATGAGGAACCAGGAGATCAAGGATGCCATTAGGAAAGTGACGCCATAGACATTTTTTTAAGAGCTAAAGCTTCCCATCTGTCTCCAGAAATTGTTCCCTGCAAACGCCATACTGGGCCAGAGCTTTGTTTATTCACTGCATTACTGTTGTTATTTCTCCTTATCATTCTCCCACACAAATGATTGGATTTGTCTCACTACATCTGAGGAATGGACCTGCTCTTTTGCACCTGGAGGCTGTGGAAAAGTCTGTCTAACATGGGCTCAGACCTGACTTTTTGCACCATCTCTGTAGTAAACTGGGCTCTCTCATAGGCACTGGGCTGGGCTCTTCTTCCAAAGCTGGTGCCAAAACTAATAGGACCCCAAAAGGTCCTTTTTATCCATGTATTTGGGAGCACAAAACTCATTGTCTCGTCATGACCTGCTAGTGACAGGTTTGGATTTAGGATTTATGTGACGGTGACTAGTGGCAGTGGAGATGGTGAGTGCCACTGGGGGACATATCCAGGGTTTCCCCAAATGGCATGGAAGACACCCATCCATCAGGAGGACAATATGGGAAAAGAGGGAATCTGCAGGGGACACGTGTGCCTCAGGTGGGCAGTGAATGGCTCTCCACAAAGTGAGAGATCACTCCAGGTGTGCTCACTTCTATGAAAATCACTCGTTCCAGGTATCCACAGGCAAACAGGGACTCTGTGGTCACTGGGGAGGCAGTGGGGACCCAGCAGAGGGAGGGGAGGCTGGAGAGGGATTCACATCACTCTCACTGGTGTATCACTGCCTGGATCTAGAGGCACGCCTGGAATATCTAATGCCCTTGGAAATGCTCCGAAGTCCCTCCAAGCACTTTTCACCTCCATAGAGCCCTGGTGGGCTCTGTGAGCAGTAGTGATACCCACCTGGCTAGGTCAGCTTCCCAGCCTGACGAGCACAGCCAGCGTAGGGTCACTGCAAGGTCCTTCTGCTGTCCAGAGGCTGCTGCATGGCACAGGCTCCTCACAGCTCCACATCACCGCCCTCAGAACATTTATGAGTGGATTTTTGAAGAAGATTGAGGCACTGTGTACCTGAAAGGGGAGGAGAGTGTGCTTTTTGTTTTCTACTGCTGGCTGGTGAGGTGAGAATTTTGAGATGGGAACTCTCAGTTCTGAACACGGTGCTGAATCTCCAGACCTCTTCCACTGAGAGGTGAAAAAATCTGGAAGTATCCGAAGAAAACACCCGAGCCTTAGAGAACCTATAGCAACTTTCCAGGTTTAGCAGGGTTGCTCTCACCTGCTGCATAACCCCTGCATAAACAGCAGTGCTCCTGGACCATGCCCTGCTGCTAGGGGAGTCTGCAGGGCAGAGCTGAGCACACAGCGGGTGGGATGGGGTCTGGGAGCACAGACAGGGAGAAGACGTGGGCACAGAGACACAGCTCCCAGCAGGGGCAGCTCCAGGGAGTGGGAAGGAGCAGCTCCCAGAAATGCTGGGATAAGGGGGATTGAGGCACCTCCCTGTCATTCCCTGCAGTCCAAACACCATCCCTGGAGCAAACCCTGGTCTCCTTTCCAAGCCATCAGAACTTCTGCCATTAAGGCCATGGGGATGAGGTCATGAATTCATTACTCCACAACCCAAGAAATAACAGAAATTCCCAATGCTTGATTGTCTCTCCCTGTCCTGGCTTTCTTTGGTATCGTCATATTACTCCATGGAACCCTTTGAGTCCTTGCTGCTCTTTTGCTTACCACTTAACTAGTTGGGCTAAGGGAACTGGGACTTCAGCTGAAGACCAAAACCCAACGCTGTTGGTCTTGCAAGGCTGCAGGCCCTCCTCCCTGCCCAGAAAAAAAAAATAAAAAAAAAACGCAAAGCTGATCTGGACACTGAGAGCCCAGAGGTGGAATGGCTGCCCCGCCCTTGGGGATGGAGATGTCCCACCACCATAAACGTCACCAGAGCTGAAAGAACACACGCACACACTCTCTAGATTCACACGCTCACATTCACAGATCCTCTGAGCATCACCATGGACGCTTGTGTCCTCTTGGGGCTCCTGCCCAGGTCCCAGACCCTCTGCAGCAACCATGCAGCACACAGGGTATGAGGTGGGGTGGTTGGCATCACCAGAGGATCGATATTCAGGCCTGGGACTGGTGCAGCAGCCTCGCTGCCAGGCTTAGGTACAGAGATTTAATTGCTGCAGCAGAAATTGTAGAAGGGCCCTTACCTTCATTTTTCACCTCTTTTCAACTTTGCAATTTCCTGTTTCATTTTTGCATTCTGAGCTATGGCCTATTCACAGCAAACACCTGGAAGGAGCTGAAATGATACCCAAATGGGCATCTCTGAGAAGACCGCCCTTGCACTTGTTCACCTCAAAGCAAAAGCTTTCAGAGCATGATAGAATCATGGAATCACTTAGGTTGGAAAAGATCTCTGAGATCATCAGGTCCAACCATTAAACATGCACCCATTAACTGTTAACTGAGAGCCTTCTCTCCTTCGGCTTCTGGCCCCAGTTGCTTGTGCCAGCGTGTGGCAATCCCAGCCCTGACTCCAAAGAGTTAGGAATTTTTTCTTGTACTCCTTGAGGAGAGCTGAGCCGTAGGAGCGTTGGCATGGGGTGCCCTGGCCAAAATCGGCCATCCGTGCAGGGTCAGGACCTGAGGAGGGCTGGCTGTGGGGAGCCTGGCCTCGGCCCAGGATCAGGAAGGGCCCGGGCTTGTGTGTGGCTGCGGCACTGCCAGTTTGAGCAGGGGGTTTTCGGGTGAGCGCTGTGCAGGGTCGCTGCCGCGCTCACAGCCCTTCTGTCTGCTCCTGCTGTGCTGCTCCCCAGCTCCCTTCCCCTGCTTTCCCTGCATGGTGGGCACAGTCTGGCTGACCCCCAGCACCGAGGACCCTCAGGGTTACTTCTCGATCAGTCACAAAGTCCTGCTGTGGGTTCCTGGGTGTTGCTGTACATAAGACCTGGACTGCTGTGCTGTATTATTCAATATTTATTGAAGGTATGGCCAAGGCTGCATCCCGGGGGGGGCTGCCCCAGCCCTTGGAAGAGGGTGGAGGGGGCTGTGGAGGTGATGTCTGTGCCCACGAGGACTGGGGGATACTGGGCCGGTCGCGTGCCTTCCATTGGTCTGCTGCCGTGCGTGGGGGCCGTGGAGGCCGGGCTGGTGGCAGGCGGGCCGGTCTTCCAGGCACTGATGGTGGCCGCTGGCGTCGGGCCTGGCTCTCAGGCGTACGACGGTGGTCAGGCTGCCTGTACGGGCTCACGGAGCGGCTGCGGGTGTCAGTCTGGGCTGCCTGGGCTGCGGCGAGGCGCCTGCGGAGACAGGAACTTGCTGAGGCCGTGCTGCGGCTGCGGTGCCAGGCGGGTGCGAGGCTGCAGGGTGCAGGCACCCGGCTGTGCGTGAGCTGTGGGCACACAGTGCTCTGTGCAGAAAACAGGGTGCCCTGTGCCCTCGGCTGGGACTCTGCTCCCCTCCACATCCTGCCCCAGCTTGTCTCCTCCCCAGCGCCTCGCCAGCCATCCTGACCTGCCTGCTCTGCACATGCTGTCCCAGCAAGAAGACCTGGCCCCCGCAGAGACA
Organism: Anser brachyrhynchus; assembly: GCF_964034855.1. Taxonomy (NCBI): domain Eukaryota; kingdom Metazoa; phylum Chordata; class Aves; order Anseriformes; family Anatidae; genus Anser; species Anser brachyrhynchus. Next base: position 153,471 of record NW_027664135.1, read on the forward strand.
GGGGTCCACAGCCGGGCTCTGCAGGGCCCGGTCACCACAGCCACCGACTGCCCTTTTTCAGAGCGCCTTGCAAGGACCAGTACTCAGCTCCCTGCCCAGCCCTGGCCCTGGCCCAACAAGGTGACGGCCTCGGCTCCCTGTTCGGTGAGGTGCTGCCCATCCGCTCTTTGGGATGTGTAATTAAACACACAAGCTCTGTGTGTGCTGAAGACACGCACGCTGGCAGCGCTCAGGTGCGGCTGTGACACACTGACTGCCCCTCTCCAAGGCAATGCCCGCAGCTGGCAGGGCTCATCCCCATGCTCCCAGTAGCTGGCACACCTTGGCTGAGGCGGACACCTGCAATTCAGGGCATCCCAGAACAGGGTGCCTTGTGCTGGGGGGGAACTGGCACTGCTGCGCTTCTCTCTCCGATGGCACCCTCTCTCAGCTCCTGCATTTCTCTTCCTGACCTTGCTTTGCCTACGGCTGTCCCTGGCTCTGCTCTTGCTGCGGAAGGGCCAAGCTTCGCTAAGACCAGCAACAGAAAAATGGGCCCCAGAACAGAATGCCCAGGAATTAGAGGCCACCTAAAGCACTGGACAGCAGAAATTTCAGAAGAGTCTGGTCAAAAACTAACTGCTCACTTCACAATACGCTAACGACAACTGCTTCCTGGCTGGCAGCAGCCATATAATAATGTTGACAAAGATACGGTAACGAATTTGGGAGGGGGAGAGGAGGAGAGGGAGCGGGGGAACAACAACTCACTGGTTTTTCTGCCTCCAACGCCCCATAAGCACACAGCACGCAGCACGCAACTGTCACAAGCAGGACGAGAACCAAGAATGCCACAGCGCCTTCTATGCAGTAACTTCGGAAATTCTGGGGCTTTGCGGTGTTTGCATTGTTCTCCCCATCCACGCCTGCAAGAACAATTGTGGACATTGCTGTGTCCTGCGCACTACTGGTAATCTCACAGGAGGTCTGGCATTGCCAGGAAGTGTTCTGTTTCATTTGGTTAGCATCTTTGAGCAAGTGAAAATCCTCAGGCCGCAATGCTTCCTGAGGTTCAGCAGAAGCTGGGGAATCTGCCAAAGGCACTGCAACTCAAGGCACTCTGGAGCCTCCCTTTTGCCTCTCAGCTTTGTTTTCCCTCCATCCTTTGTTTTCCCTGCCATAATGCTGAGGGCCCAGTGTCTCAGGTTTGCTCCCCCAGCTCTTTGGAGTTCTAAAAGGTCTTAGGTGCTTGCCCACCTTCGCTGCTCGAGGCACACTCGGAGCCTTAGGGACAAAACTGAACAAAATTCGGGAGCCCAGGAGTGCCAGTGAGGCAGTGCCCCATCTGCACTGAGTCAGGGCACCACTCTGGGCCTCAGCTCACAGGAGGGGTCCCGTTTCCCATTGTCTGCTCAATGGGCTTCTCATGGCCTCGTTCCCCCAAGAGCAAAGTTCCAAAATCCCTGGGAACTGGGTGCGCTGGGAGGTGACCCCTCTCTAACCACAGCCACAGAGCTTTGTGAGCGTCTCTCCGCTGCACTGCTCTCACATGCTGTCACAGCCCGGGGAAGACAGCCATCCTCAGGGAGCCACTCCTGCCCTCCTCTGCAACACTTGCTGCCTACTGACACTCTTGGGTTTGGCTGCTGACATGAGGTGCAAGAGCGGGTACCAGGGCAAGAACCTGCACACGCATGCTGGTTCTGGTTGGTGACAGTGGATGACCAAGAAACAGCCTTTACCGGGTGGGGCAGTTGCCTGTGTTGCCCCTGTTCGTTTGTCAGAGAGTGGCAGCTTGCGACCGCTTCCTCGCCAAAGCACCTCCTTCGGCACAGTCTCTCTAACCAGCCCTTTAGAAAGAAAGCAGGACAGTGTGACTACAAGGAACTGCTCCTCCTTGAACCATATTCTGGGCACAGTTGCAAGCACACACCAGTTGCTGCTGGCTGGATACCAATGTTTGCACGGAACAGCTCGGACCACTTATGGTAGTGCTGGGCTAGCAGCTGCCCCTGGGACACGGCGTGACCCACAAGCGGCAGCAGAGGCTCTCGGCCTTCTCTGGCGCTCACCAGTGCCTGCCAGGTGTGAAATTGAGTGTCTCCGCTCTGATCCATCCCTTCCTGCTGCGCAGGTTACGGTGCGTCCACACATGGATTTAGAACCTCAGCCTCCCAAGTCTTATGGCGGACAGAGTGAAATATACCCACCAGGTGCTGCCTTCTCTAAGTCCTTTCTGGTTTCGTCTATGATGTGAGAGGACCTCAGGGAAGGTTTTATTCTTTTAGCTTTATCCTTTGCTCTTAGAGGACCTGAACAGAAAGTAGGAAGTTAACTTTGGCACCAGTGCAATTTGGAGAACCAGGGCTTAGTTTGTGAAGTCAGTGAAATGACTACCCACCCCTGGGATACCAGCTGGGCTCCAGTGCAGGAAGCAGCCGAGGATCTGGCAAAGCCCTCCCTGGGGACACTTCTGCAACCAAAGACCCGTGAGAAGTTTCTGTCACATCGACACCTACATCAGTAGCTCTATGGCAGTGCCCCGTTTGCACTGGGTCAGGGCATCACTCTGGGCCTCAGCTCACAGGAGGGGTCCCGTTTCCCATCGTCTGCTCAATGGGCTTCTCATGGCCTCGTTCCCCCAAGAGCAAAGTTCCAAAATCCCTGGGAACTGGGTGTGCTGGGAGGTGACCCCTCTCTAGCCACAGCCACAGAGCTTTGTGAGCGTCTCTCCGCTGCACTGCTCTCACATGCTGTCACAGCCCGGGGAAGACAGCCATCCTCAGGGAGCCACTCCTGCCTTCCTCTGCAACACTTGCTGCCTACTGACACTCTTGGGTTTGGCTGCTGACATGAGCTGCAAGAGCGGGTACCAGGGCAAGAACCTGCACACGCATGCTGGTTCTGGTTGGTGACAGCGGATGACCAAGAAACAGCCTTTACCGGGTGGGGCAGTTGACTTCATTGCCTCTGTTCTTTTGCCAGGGAGCGGCAGCATGCGACTGCTTCCTTGCCAAAGCACCTTCTTCGGCACAGTCTCTCTAACCAGCCCTTTAGAAAGAAAGCAGGACAGTGTGACCCTAAGGAACTGCTCCTCCTTTCGAGGACGGTATCTTTGGAAGGTAGTGCTTCTCAAAAGACATCCCTAAAGTTTAGAAGCTACGGCCTGGGCTTCTGGGGGAGGTACTCACTACTCCGAACAACATGTCATTCACAAAGAAAAATCTAAGTGTTCAACTCCTGGCAGTCTACCAGCACAGACAGCAAAATCTGGCCTGCTGCGAGACCAGGAGTTTGCAGGAGATCTTCTTGTTCACATCGCACATAGTGCATTTTTGGTACACTGCAAGATGTTGCTCAATTCGTGCCTTCAAAGAGGACATATAAAAGCTGCATCCAGTTCAGAGGCAGGAACAGCCCTTCTGAGAAGCATGTCCATCCCATTATGCTGACTCCATCCCTAGACATTTGGCCAAGTCATTTGAAACCCAACTAGAAGTGGACAGCTAAATCAGCTGAGACTGAGGTAAGTGCCTTTCCTTTCAGCTCCTACAAGTTAGGGGTCGGGCATCAAGCTGGGTGTGCAGCTTGAACTCGCCCCTGCCTGCAGGCTGTCACCGAGAATCCTCAGACATCAAGGAGAACAAGAGGGCTGGGCTGGGCTGCTTCGATCCCAGCCGCTGCCCCAAATCTGCCTGCGCTTTCCCTCCTCTGCCCAAGGGTGCTCTTCCCTCTGGTGACATGTGTCTCCCTGCTCAGGGGACAGCAAGCACTGCTTGGGATGTGCCTCCTGCCTTGAACTCGCCCAGCTGCAAGCAGCGCTGTGCGGGAGCTGAACACAAGTCCAGCAGAAGCCCTTTGCTGCTGGCTGGATACCAATGTTTGCATGGAACAGCTCGGACCAGTAATGGTAATGCTGGGCTAGCAGCTGCCCCCGGGACACGGCGTGACCCACAAGCGGCAGCAGAGGCTCTCGGCCTTCTCTGAGGCTCACCAGTGCCTGCCAGGTGTGAAATTGAGTGTCTCCGCTCTGATCCATCCCTTCCTGCTGTGCAGGTTACGGTGTGTCCACACATGGATTTAGAACCTCAGCTTCCCAAGTCTTATGGCGGACAGAGTGAAATATACCCACCAGGTGCTGCCTCCTCTAACTCCTTTATGATATCCTCTACGATGTCAGAGGATGTTGGGGAAGATTTTCTTATTTCAGCATTGTCCTTTGCTCTTAGAGGACCTGAACAGAAAGTAGGAAGTTAACTTTGGCACCAGTGCAATTTGGAGAACCAGGGCTTAGTTTGTGAAGTCAGTGAAATGACTACCCACCCCTGGGATACCAGCTGGGCTCCAGCGCCGGAAGCAGCCGAGGATCTGGCAAAGCCCTCCCTGGGGACACTTCTGCAACCAAAGACCCGTGAGAAGTTTCTGTCCCAGCGCCATCTACATCAATAGCTCAGTAGGAGAGCATACCAGGGCTCGTGCCTTGACAGGGCACACACACACGTGCCGGTCTATACCCTCCCACCTGCAGAGATGCCTGGCTGACGTTTGGGCTTGAGCTGGCAGCTCTCAAAGGAAGTCAAAAGCCACAACTTACCCAGGCCATCTCCCAGAGCTTCAGTCCTGGAACCCATCTGGGAGCCTGGATCACCTTCGCCTTCGGTCCCATCTGTAAACACAAGTGGAGTCCCTCCTGTGAACTACGCCAACATACTCCTTCTGACCAGAGTGACAGAGAATGCGGTTCAAAGAGGGGACTGCTCCACGGCACTCGTCTCTCCCTGCCACTCCAGAGCATCTTGCAAACAGTTGCTGGGTGCCTGCAGTGGCACCGTGCTGGTACAAACTAAGCGTGCGTGGAGCTGCCCGGAGAAGGGCCCTCCCCGTGCCCACCCCAGGTCTCAACTCAAGCGCAAGGTGCCTGCTGGCTCTGCGGCACCTAGATGCTCCTGCCTTCCGCTGACTTACCTGGCAGATTAACCTGAGGCTCGTGGTCCACATCAGGCTGAGGTGTCGAGTAGCCAGAGCCTACGAGAACTGCTGCAATCAAGCACAGAAGAGAAACATTCCCCGTGCATGGTGTGATCTACCTCTTCCTTAGTGACCTGCAGCGACTGGAGGGGGCTCAGGCAAGGATGTGGGACCCAGACACGAGCCAGGATTTCCAAAGCCGCAAAGGGGCCTGCTGAGCTGGAGGCTCCCTCTTGGCCTCTTCCCAAATCCTCTCTCCAGGCTGTGCGCAACACCCCGCAGGGACCACGCCGCCAAAGATGTGGCCCCTCAGGTGTTTCTTACGGGAAGATCTCTGCTGGACACAAAGGAAGACCCCACTGCAGGGGGAGCGTGCAGACCCCGGGAAAAATGATCATCCATGTTTGTCATGGAGAAGCCCCCTGGCCAGTGAGCAGCTGAACCCTTGCTGAGCTAGCTCAACAAACCGTTAACAAACAGCAAGGAAATGAACACGGACAACTTACCACCTGTGGGACCCATACTGGCAGGCTCAGGAGCAGGATTCCATGGAGGCACTTGACCAGTACTGCCTGTGGGCACAAGTGGGATCAGACACAGGTAAGGGGAGCTTCCATTGCCTCTTGGGGCCTGCCTCTTCCTCAGTGACCGGGAGGCACTGGCTGGGGGTCAGGTAATGACATGGCCCAAACAGGAAGAAAAGCCTGGGTTCTTCCCTCTCTGTGGAGAGGGGCAGGGGTGGCATCTCTCCAAGTGAAGAAATATTCAGGGCTCATTTGTGCAAGCCCCCTCAAAACACAAACCCACTTGGAAGACCCTGAATAAACTATTACAGCCCATTAACCATCTTCCTTCAAGGAAGCACACTCGCAACGTACCTCGGGGATCCTCCTGAGGCTCCAAACCATGATCCAGCTGAGAAGCTGGATATGGAGAAGCAACACCGTCATCATCTAAAATCAAGCAGAGATGAGAGACGTTGCCATGGCATGCTGTGCTCTCCCTCTTCCCCAGCACCCTGCAGTGACTGAGGGGGCTGAGGCAATGTCACGGGACAAAGATGCAGGTGGAAATTTCCCAAGAGGGGCCAGCGGCCTCAGCCCCACAGGGGCTCAGACCCAGGCTTCTCGGCCCCAGCGCCACTTTGAATTTTGATTTGAATGGATTTGATTGAAGATTTGAAGGGTGTACCCCTTGAAAGGTATGACTGGGAACTTTTTACTGATGGTAGTAGTTTTGTGAAGAATGGAGCACGATATGCAGGGTATGCAGTAACAACCCTGAAGACAGTAATTGAAGCAAAACCTTTACCACCTGGAACATCAGCACAGCGAGCAGAACTGTTAGCCCTAACTCGAGCACTGGAACTGAGTATGCAGTTCCCCACCATCACGGAGATGGGCCAGAGCCCCCTCGACCTGCACGAGGGCTTGGGAGTGAGACAACAGGAGCGTCCAGTTTCTCCTGTCCACTCATTTCTCCCTTACTCAGGAAATGCTTAAGAAAGGGGCAGAAGGGCTCTCAAAACCAGGAGCCCTCTGTGTTCAGCATTGCCATCATCTTCGTACTTTGGGTGCTAGCACACGGAAAAAGAAGGAAAGAAATTACAAAGCTCTCAGCTGAGTCACAGGAAGAGCCGCTCTCAGCAAGAGCGCTGCAGACTGAGGCCACAACATCAGCCAGAAAATGCTGAGCAAATGCAGCTTTCTCACAAGCCTCCTCTCTCCTCTCTCTCTCAGCCTGTGTCTGCTGGCTTTCTCAAAGTGCCTGCCAAGACATTGCTGCACGGAAAACATGCAGGCTGTTTCTCTGCTTCTTCTGTGACCTGGATTTGGAAGAACCACCACCATGGGACACTTCTCAAACAAGAGCAACGACTGGGGGCATCAGTATTGGCAGCCACCCTCGCAGGGAAGAACCCTTTCCTAACGCCCAGCCTGAACCTGCCCTGTCCCAGCTCCGTGCTGTTCCCTCGCGTCCCCAGAGAGAAGAGATCAGCGCCTGCCCCTCCACTCCCCTCCTCAGGAAGCTGAGGGCCGCCATGAGGCCTCCCCTCAGTCGCCTCTTCTCTCGGCTGAACAAACCAAGAGACTTCAGCTGCTCCTCACACCTCTTGCCCACCAGACCTTTCACCATCTTCAGCAACCTCCTCTGGATACTCTCCAATAATTTTATGCCCTTCAGCACATAAAACCTGTACTTTCAGCTTCAGTCCTTAAAGAGTTGATGAGTTTCCCTCGAAGTACAACGGAGCGTTTAAGACCAGTCAGAAGATTTCTTCCAAACTCTTTTAGCATTTTCCCTTTCTAGGATTTACATCTCTAGTCTTAACAGCTGATCTTCCTTCTTTCCAAATTATAACTATAAACTTTTAAAGGATTTACTTCTGCCTTTTTGTATGCCTCCCAGCGGGAGGCAGCAACATTTTGATAGATGTAACAGCCCAACTGGCCTTAGCACAATATTTCGGCAAAGGGAACAAAATGTAATTATGTCTTTACAAAACTGCTACTTGCAGAGAAAGCAGTATAGACTGATGTGGCTCCCAAAAGCAAGGACTGAAAGAAACAAACCACAGAGTGCCAACACGGATGGATACAACTAGCATTTTGATAGTATGGCAGGAGACTCTATAGGAAAAGCCCCACACATGAGAAGGCAAGAACAGGCAGACACCACGCTGTTCTTCCATGGTATTCACGAGGCTGCCAAACAGGACTTAAATAAGGGAGAAACAAAAGCCCCATGTTGTTCTTTGCACAAGACCAGAGAGGAGAATGAAAGGTGAAGAAGAGAGGGAAGGCATTTGCTGCACATAAAGAAATTCCAGACCAAGGATACCGAGGGAGCCCCAGTACTTCTGCACTCCTGTTCTAAAGTAGGCCCAAGAGCATACTTGATCCATGGGGTATTCTCCTAGTACTGTTATGTGCATTAGAATACAAACTAAACTGCTGTGCTTATACTAAATAGCTATCATCAGTGAAAATCACAAGTATTCTTAACCCTGGGAGCTGCCCAAGGCTCCTCTGTGTTGCGCAATAAAGAAATTTCCTTCTAGTGCTTCTAAAACGTGCCGCCTTTCCCTGAGCTCCTGAGCTCGCAGGCTTGGTACCAGCAGCACTTCACGGGAAGGAACAGGTTAACAGGATGCCATAGAGCGATCCCAAATGCAACTTTAAAAATCAAACTAGTATAAGGGGAATCATTTTAAAAGTCATTGGTACTCTAAGGGTTCAAATATTCACAGGGGAGTCTCTGAAGGGGTCCAGAAGGAAAGCAGAAAACCACCAAAGGATTTCCTCCTCCTATAAAATTTCTCCTTGCTTCAAAATAAACGCGATGCCCCTTCCTCAGAGGTTGCAATTATGCCTTAATTCTTCAGGAATTGTGTAGGGGGGGTGAGGCAGTTTCATCCAAAAGCACAGTCACGAAATTTAGCCATGAAATTTACCGGTGGGAAACCCTGATGTTGTACAAAAGCAAAGCAGAAACGCAGTGCTGCAGACTTCCATAAACATATCTGGAATCATGTACACACTTCACTCTTTAACAATCCTCCATCTAGCAATAATCATTTTCACTGAAGCTGCATATCCATTCCTACTAGTTTATTACCTAGGCATGCAATATGCACAGCACTTTTCAATATTTAGGAGAAAAAAGACACACTCCTCATCTCTCAATTCTAGGGCAAAAAGCAGGTGGGCAAAGGAACTATTTCTATGCAAATCAACTCGTGTAAGCATAGGAAACAAAGGAGTAGAAGATAAAAGACTTTAAATGGGGACAAGAAGAAATATCAGCGATGAAGAGAGAAAGTCCTGCTGAGGAACTATCCGGTGTCAACATTTGCTTCCAGCCTTTGTGGACACAGGAAGATTCCCTACAAATATGAAATGGAAATTAAAACCTGGGAAATCATTTTTCCAGTTTTCTGCTCAGACCACTCGACTATGCCTTATTAGTAAGGAAATGAATGTCTCTTTAAGAACAAAACGTCACAAAGCCTTGAAAGAATGTCTTTATTCTGCAGCATCAAATCTAACTTTTAGGAGACGATCCAAAATCCACTGAAGAGGTATTCTGGCAGCACTTACCTCCTGTCCTGTAGCTACATCCATTGCTGTATAAACTGTAGCTGAGGCTCTAAACAAAAGGGAGAAAAAAATGGAAAAAAAAAAAAAGCTTAGCATCTCATAGCAAGACAGAGCTTAATACACTCCTCTTCCCCCTCGTCTCTGCCAGGTGCTCTCATTCCCATTCCTTGTCATGCAATAATTCCAGTGGTAAATGTACTCTGAAATCCTTCTTAGCCAACTTCACTGTTGGAGCAGAAGCCAGAGAATTTATGGGGAAGGAAGCTCCTGGTACAGGACGGTGTGGTCATCCACAGCCTTGCTGCAATGCCTCCCCCAGCTCCTACTTGTGGAGCACCACAACCATCTCCTGATGCCTGCTGGGGTGTGCTGCCTGCCTTCAGCCTCCAAACTTGCAGCCTTGCAGTGGCAGCAGGGAAACACAAAGAGGAATTATCCCCAGTGCAGCTGCCGGGAGAGGGCATCACAGCCCCAGGAATTGCAAGGGAGCACCCAGGAAAGCCCGGCAAGCTCACGGAGTTCAAGCTCTAAATTCTCCCAAAAGATGAGCCTCGGGAACAAAACTTGGGACCGTTCTGGGCGATAAAAATCAGGGATGCAGCAAAAACAACACTTATATGAAGTGCAACAGTTTTCCCAGAAGCATGCGGTAATTAACATATCTCTTCCTCTCTTGTACCTACCAGCATATTGCCTCTCCTCCTGCTCATTCCCTCCTCTTCGCTCCCAAATAAGTTCAGACCCTGCAGAACTGTTCCCACCAGGATTTAGCTGCCAGGTTGCTGGGTCTGGCTCAGACCTGATGCTGTGTGTTCCCCAAAGCCTCTCCTCTTCTTCGCCCCCTAATCCTGCTCTAACACAAGGCATCACCCCTTCCAGTAGGGCAACTCCAGAGCTGCACAGGAGCTCAGAAGTGAAAACGTTAAATTTAGGTATGAAAAAGTAAAAGTTTAAAGACCCAGGACAGGTTTTGTGTCTCCCAATGCATATTTAGCCTTGGGAGACCCCTCTGAGATAACCACAGGTACATTTCCCTCCCGTGCAGGTGGAAGAAAAGGCGGCAGTGGGACGAGAGGACTGGTGTTGGGAAGCATTTTGCAGCCACGAGGTTTCAACCAGGAACTCTGCAGAAGCTCGTCTCCTTTGCCATGGCACTGCCAAGAGGGGCAGGAGAGGTGGTGGGAGCGCTGCCAACAGCCCTGGGTCTTGCTGCCATGGGGAGAAGCAGAGAGGGACGAGGACAGAGAGTCCCAGGAAAAAAAATAAAATAAAAATTAAATTAAATTAAAATAAAATACAATAAAGTAAAATAAAATAAAATAAAATAAAATTAAAATAAAATAAAATAAAATAAAATAAAATAAAATAATAAACACTCAAGTAATGGTGTTGAGGGAAATACTGGCAGAGCCACCAGCCCCGTTACCACTTTTCAGGCACTTTTGGGGTACGTTATCAGGCCCTCCGGTCTGCCTGGTGCCCGGCTTTGTGAAGTTTCACGAGGGGAGAAGCAGGATGCAGGATGACACAGTTTGGCTGCCTGGCTCTCATGGTACAAGGACAAGGACATGGGATGCACATCGCAGCAGTGCCACCACCAACTAGTTTGCCAGCTCCCCCTTCCAGACGTTCCCTTTTCTTCCAGCTCCCCCTCCGACGTGGGGCTCAGCACCCAAATGGCTTCTGAGAGCTCGGCAGGGCTCCCAGCGCCAGGAGGCTGACCTGGGAAAGTCCTCTTCACGTTAGGCTTGGTTTCTTGGACTTCCAGCACCCAGCTCTGCCCTACAGCCACAAGCGGATAAAAGCCTACAGCAGGGGGCTTGTGGGGGCACACGTGTCCTCCCCAACCTGTGATGTTCCTTAATCCAAGCTGGGACGAGGCACTTGCACAAACAATTATATAGGTGATAAAGTCCTGCTCTTGTCATCAGCCTCACCCTACTGACTCCCCATGTAAAAGTGATGCTGGGGAGGGCAGCTTTAGGGACCGATCCCAAATCCTCCCCCGTTTCCTCCTCTGCACCTGGAACCGCAGACACCAAGCTCTACCTGGGCAGACAACAAGCAGCCAGGAGAGTCAATTTCATCATCTGCCTCCTCCTCTTCCTCCTCAAGCTGGGTTCTACATCCTGCTTCCACACTGGTGTTTCTCAGAGCATTAATGACTTCCAAACCGGTTAAAATAAGCGGTAGAAATCACACTTTCTGCATCAGCTTTCAGTGTAAAGTCACTTAACTCTATCAAGTAAGATCTAATTAAAACAGATCAGAGAAACACAACTCCTTCAAGCACCCCCCAATTCATTTCTGCAAGCGTCATTGAAACAAAGGGCAGGAGAAGCAGGTCATTCATTCAGGTTTTATTTAAGGTTTCAGTTTTGCTTTCTCAATGGCTGAGCTGACTCTAACAAACCGGGCACTACCGGAGAGTTACACCAAGGCAGTACAAAGAAAGAGGAACACGTTTTCCAGCTGATTTTAAAACAGCTAATGCCCTTGTTATTTCCCAGCAGGACAAGACACACAGACACCTGGCAGCAGGTCAGATTAGCTCCAGCTCGCTTAGCATGGGTTGTTGCTCAAAGACATAAATAAGGCTCAGTCCTCACTCTGAGCACCCCTTCATTGCACAGGAGCCCCCCACTCCTTTCTGCTCCCAAACAGGATGCCTCAATCCACCGCAGGCTGCTCCAGCACCCTCCAAATTCCCTCAGCAGGTGGGAAACTGAGCTTTTACCTTTTGCTTCCACCTACCCCAGCACCCATCATCTTCCTCAGAGCAACACCATCCTCTGTTGCCCTCCCACCCCTTTCCTGGGGGCATCCATTTCGGCTGCAAGTTTCTGTCCAGCCCCTGCAGGCTTCGCTGTTTTGCCACCACCGGCAGCTCCCTGCTTCTGTAAGACCCCAGCCTTGATGCTGAGAGCTGTCATTAGCAGCAAACCATGAGACCCACCCTAGGACATTATCTATACGCTCAATCCAGTGTGTTTACAACCCCAAAATACATCCACATGTTCTCTATTACTATCAAAATAAACCATCGAAAAGTCTCTGTATTTTATGCTAGGGAGACAAACAGACTCAGCCTTCACCTTTGACAGCTTAAGCTGTCATATTTAAATTTCATATTTAAATATGAAAGATGCTGGGGAATCTGTAAGCTCGTAATTAAGAAAGGCGTTCAAATACGTGCCATTCTTCTTGGACTTTGGGCTGGACCTTTCACTGCCAGCTGAGCTCAGCAAACTTGAAGTTCCAGCAGCCTACAGGCCACTTCAGCCCATCCTTGCACGGAAAATATCATCTAGTGATACCAACCCGTGATACCTTGAGACAGACACGTTAGGATACTAACAGAGATCTCAGCTCAGAAGCGATCTCAGCTCAGCCAGCCCCTCTCACCCAAACTCTTGGCCCCACTGAACTTAAATCAATCATTTGTTTAAAGAAAACCTAGGGCTACAGTAACGCAACTCCATATCAGCTCTTTAAATATAAGAAGCTTGAAATGCACCAGCTGCTTCTTAAATACGACAATCTTCAGTGCTTTGGAAAAAAAAGAGATGGGTTTTACCTCCCGCCTCCACCACGAGTTCTGGGAGCTGTAGCACATTGTGCCATTTCGGCACCTAACCTGATAGAATTGCTGAGGATCCCTTAAAAAGGAAGCAGGTTTTCTTGCTGGATAGTCAGACAACTGAATATTTCATGTTCTAATATAGAAGAGAGAATCTAATAATCAAATAAATAATTAAGGGCTGCGATTAAAAATGGTTCAGACTCAGTAGAATTAGTTCATGCAGTAGGTATATTAAAAATATATATTAAAAAATGCCACCAAATCAGTTCTCTTTGGAAGTTGCTTTCAAATCCCAGCAGGAAAGATGTCCTCAGAAAAAAAAAAAAAAAAAAGCCACAGAGGAAAATTTTTAAGTCAGACACTTGTGCTGACAGCTCTCTGTAGTGACCAGAAAGTGCTGTAAGAGGCTATGCAAAAGCTGCCACCAGTGCTGAAGCTGGGCGATGCCCAGATGAACCTAAGAGTAGAGAAAAGGATCCATATCTCAGAAAAAAATATATACCTCATTCTCCTAAGCTAACTAAATTTTATTTATGTTTTTAAGATTTCTGAGAATGTGAAAACATGATGTGTCTGTTAACTTGGAACTGGGGCTAGGTACAAAGTAGCCAGTCAAACTCTTTCGCATCGTAGGCAGGTAAAAAATAAAATAAAACCGATGACATGTCTACAGTCACTGTCTTACAGCTTCCCAGTGCACAGCTCTCAGTCCTTACCAAACCAGTAAGGACCAATTCACAGTTGAAGTCAATGAGACAGAAGCACATCACGGGCTTAAGAATGGGGAGAAACAGTCACTCCTGCAGATTCCTTTCCAATAGGCAACAGAGAATCCAGGAGAGTAACTTAAATACAAGTCACCCTTTTTACCATTTTTCCTCCTGCAGAAAAATAAGCTCACAGATTTGCTCGCAGGTAGGGCACATCTGCATTACCACTCTCATCTCAAAGGGGTGCCAAGGATGGAGTGGGAAGGGAAGGCGAAGGGAAGTCAGCAACACTCAGTACATTCATGGATCAGGTTTAATCCTGTGCTGTCAAAAATAGGCAATTGGTGGGTCAGTAAGACCAGAGCCACATTAGATTTTAGACCTAGTGAGATCTAGCCCATCATTCCTTCCCATCTACCCCACACATGGCATTTTGAGACTTGCATAGAAAATTAAACCAAACTCCTCACCAAAGAGAATTATCCGAAGGTAGTGGCCTTCCCTTTCCCGATCTCCACCCCAGCCCCAAGCAGAGGAGCTCATCAAGAGATCAGGTTCCCCCCAGGGCTGGCAGCTTTGCTGCTCTCCCCAAGGAATTCATCTTGTAAGGGGAAACTCTCCATATTACATGAAGATGAAAAATGCATACAAGGGGAGGAAGGCAGCAGATTTGGCAATGGGCTTCAGACATTACAGCCTCATGTCAAACAGTGGCCACCCTGTAGCCTGAAGGATGGGAGAAGACACCAAAAAAGCAAGGGACCTTACAGGCTTTATCTACGCCTCTAAAACCAGTGCAAGGGCTGTCACGTATCGTAGAGTGAATGGGGAAAAATATATGTATATATTTCAATCACAAGCCCAGGGCAGGGAGGAAAGGACTGATCCAGCAGCAGGTCTCAGCAAGAAGCAGGAATGAGTTTCTGTGCAACACAAGTGCTTTGGGGAGAGGAGAACTGGATTAAACTCACCCTGGAAATGACCAAAGCGATACGTACAGAGAAAGCAAGATCTTTTATCCGTTCCCTCTGTGTGCAGTTACTCCTCTTCAGAGCCACTCGCTATCCCACAGGACTACAGAAGCTTGTATCACTTAATGCATCACTTGTAAGCACCCAGTGACGATAACATGAAAACCCATCCCATCCGACAGAATTGTCTGGTGACAGTGAATTCTCCAACCCTCCCTCAGCCCCGAGTTAAGAAATGCGGCAGTCCTTTTATTAAAAATCAGGATACAGTTCAACATAACGCCAGTGTTTACACCCAATCTCTCTAGTAGTTCCAGGGTTGCTGTTGTTTTACGCATCATTAGCAACCAAAGGAGTCAGTAGCATAAAGATATCAGTTCACTCGCTCATTTCAAAAAAAAAATAAAATGAATGCCCCTATGCTTCCAAGAAAACACTGTCCGTGATCAGGTTGTTTTCTGTTGGCCTTGGTCTAAGAAGCAAGAGTTTTCAACATCATCTTGCAGGCAGACCTTATCTTCCTAAGAGCAATTGTTCTGTTTGCTTTCTCTTACAGGGCAGGTCTCCACGAAGCCTGACAGCACTAATAAAATAACCCTAAAAGAAATCCCAGTTGATTTTTCCTGTGATTTTTCTAGAATATCAGAACTAGTTGAAAGCTGTTTAATTACTTGAGTTGAAACTAAAGTGTGCGGGGAAAGACCTTGATTCACACAATTTGGCAAAAAGATCACGAGTTGTCCAACAGCTGCAAGAAGCACACACAGGCTTTCTCCTTGCTCCCTCGAAGCATCCAGCGGTGCTGCCGGAGGGCTGCATGGTCCTGCCCTCGTTCCCCTTCCAGTTGTTTTAGCTGTTCCGATTGCTGCTGCCTGCTTCCTTCCCTCCTCAAGTCATCCGAAGCAGAGAGCAGCCTCAGTGCTGGAAGAGCAGCTTGGCAGAAGCAGGAAGAGTCCAGCCAGCAGAAGATTTACTTTATTAAGATAAACATGGTCTAAAGGCTCCACATTATCTTTAAAAATAAACACAGTAAGAAATACAAGAACAAACTGGCTTTGCTACGGGTAGGTCAGGTTCAGATGTTCTCAGAAGATCTTCCCAGCCATAAAATATACCCTTCCCCTACCGTGCCCATCAAGAAGGATGGAAAGACAGTTCACTACGCAAGATCAGCAGCGTACCTGTTGCGTGCCCTTCCACATTCAGCAAACAATACATCTGCTACCCTTCAAGGCAGATCAAAGTTTTAAGAACACCCCTGTGAAGGAGGAGCAGGAGGGGACAGGTAATTCGGTTTCTGAAGGGAACATCTAAAAGGCTTGACACGACAGCTGTGCTGACTCCCCCGCTTTAATGGTTGTTCTTTGCTGCTTCTTTAGCAGCAATAATCAGAGGAGTGAGACTAGAAAGAGGCTTTGCAATTTTCAGGAACTGGTGCTAGGAAGAGGAAAAAGGAAAAAAAAAAAAAAGGTTACATTTCTCAGAACATGTCCCAAAAGCCTGGTGTTTACACAAAATATCAGGACCTAGACCTGTATGAACTCCAACAACCTCCAAGCAGGTGAAACAAAAAAGACACGATGAGCAAGAAAGTTCACCGTGACTTTTGGGCCTCACCTGAACTGATAAAGAGCTTTGCACCCAACACATCCTAATTTCTCCAAAGTTTATACACTCTCAAGACCAAGCAAGTTCTCCCAGGAAATAAATTCATGTAAAATCTGCAGTGAAATTCTTTGTGGAAGGGAGGTGTAACTAAAAGCAACCTGCGCAGTTCCAAAACATTGCACAGGGCTTCCTGCAGCAATCATCTCTCCATTCCGTCTTTCCTGTCACCACAGATCTGCTGAAAACAATGCCTTGGCCTTCTAAAGCTATTAGAAATTTTCAGAACAGCTGGGACTGAGGAGCACAGCAGGGAATTCACAACAGGACCAGTCAGGCCATCTCCTATACCAGGTGCTCTGTTCTGTTAAACAATATTGATTATCGAGCATGCAACAAGCAGTAGGTGGTGTCACAAAGTGCTTCTTGCAGCACATGTGGTGTTTGTTTCGGGGGCAAGGTTTAAAACATAACATCTGGAACAGAGGAAGAAGTTTTCCCTGTGTTCAAGGTTAAGTGGAAAGCTTGCAATACTCCAGCCTCGCAGAGGAAGTCTAGGTTGAGGACAGAGAGTGACACAAAACAGCCAATCAGACGAGTGAAGGCATGAAGCCCAGAAGCTGTTCTGAAAACCCAAAATAATTAAGTCCCTCAGGATTTCTGAGCACCAGAAGGGATCAACCACCCAATCTGAACACACTTCTGAACACACTCGGAAAAATCCGAGGCCAAAAGGTAAAGGCAGGCAGAAATGCTGCAGTCCCAATGTTCTCCTGCCCCAAAGAACACAACCCTGCTGCTCTCTGATACTCTGGAGCTGGCAAGTCCAGGAGAAAAAATCAGCTTTCATCTACTGCCATTCTTTCTGCCGGTGATTAATGCTTCATTAGTGTCTCAGAAAGGCAGCAGCGCTCCCAAAGCTGAACCCAGTAGACAAACTAAAGGAAAGAAAGGAACACCAAAAAAGAGACAACTGTCTCACAGTCGAGGTCTGAGGGCCCCATCATCACAGATTTATTTTACAAAGAGCTGAAGCACATTTTCCACCCCTGTGGGAGGTCTGACAAAAAGGAAACACATGAACACTCCTCATCTGTGTTGGTAAAAAGCTTGGCAGCTTCGTCCTTCACTTTCACCAGGAGTCCAGACAAAGACACCAGGTTTTCAGTGAAATAACTGAGGATTTCTCACAAGCTTGGTTCCATCACCTCTGCAGGAAGAGCTGTATCTGGCAAAATGTGTTAATGCCAAACTGCTGCAGTTAGTGCAAGACGTGCCCCTTCCAGAAAGCTTTGGGAACTCTCCCCCAGAAGGGAGACAACCAGAGCATTTGATAGCTGGAAGCCCTCCTGTTATCCAAATGGGAACAAGCATGGCCAGACCGCAACACCACAGCCAGATGTTAGGGTGAGCTGCGTGCAGAAGCCACGGGAATTAAGGGGCTCAGCAGTTGGCAGGCTCGGGACACGGCAATTATTTGAGGTTGGTTACAGAACACGCTGCACAGCTGCTGCCAGTAGCAAGTACAGCACAAAAAGGAAAGTACTCTGTTAACGCTTCGTTAGGGATTCGGTTTTTTTTGGTTGGTTGGGTTGGTTTTTTTTGTTCGTTTCTTCATGGTAAATTATCTCTGCTGTGCTTGTGACTTCAGATGATGCAGTATTTAAGACCCCAAATGACATTTTTCCGCGTGCCTATTCTCACTCTAGAATGCTTAATTCCGTCCTGTTCCCCAGCACTTACCTGGAGCAGCTCTTTTGCAGAACCTCTTTTTTCCACGTCCATTTCAAGACAGCGATTTAGGAAGTCTCGGAATATGGGTGAAAGCTTTTCTGGATTCTGCAGTTCCAGAGTCCCGTTAGTAGCAATGAGATACAGGGCCTAAAGCAAAGCAAGCACCAAAGAAACAGGAGGTTACGAAGGTCAGACTCCATCTGCGGTTTACAGAGGCACCCATTTTTCCTCTCCCTCCCCACAGTTCAATGGGGAAAAACAAAACCAAAACAAAAACCCTTATCAGGGTGACTAATAAATGCTTAAGTTTCAGCAAAGAGAAGAGCTGCCGGCCTTATTTTTATGTGGATGGGATCCAATCCTTTCTTGCTTTACCCTCATAATCTGGGTTTGGATCCTGCAGCCCTCTCAAGGAATTAAGAGGACAAAACCAGCAGTCCAGACTGTGTTTACATAGGGAAGTTGGCTGGCACAGCTCTGCCAGTGCTCGACTCCTGCAATAACTATATCCTCATGGGAAGGTACCCCTGAATAATCAGGAGGCTTTGTTCTCTCGATACTTTGCCCAACTGCACAAGGCCTAAAAAGTCGATACTCTAAAGATGCAGTTGGTCCCTTACAAAAGATGGCCAGTAGGTTCTCAAGCAGCACTTAACACCCTACAGAAACGAGTGGAGTCGTTTTGCTGCTGCTTGTGAATGAAGAATTCTCTAAGAATCAGGAAATTCAGAATTCATCCACTGCAAAATTTAATGCTTAAAACAAAATCGCTAGATGCCTTTTAAAAGGAAACAGACATCTGGCAGAGGCCTTTTGAGCTCATTGCTCATCACACCTCAAGGTAGAGGTCTGATAGCCCGGGAACTGCAACAAGTTAAGTTAAATGAGAGCAAAGCACCCCTGCACTGCAAAGCACGCTGCACTGCATCCCCAGTGGTGCCAGTGCACTCTCTGGACTCGCTGCACTGCATCCCCAGTGGTGCCAGTGCACTCTCTGGACTCACTGCACTGCATCTCCAGTGGTGCCAGTGCACTCTCTGGACTCACTGCACTGCATCCCGAGTGGTGCCAGTGCACTCTCTGGACTCACTGCACTGCATCCCCAGTGGTGCCAGTGCACTCTCTGGACTCACTGCACTGCATCCCCAGTGGTGCCAGTGCACTCTCTGGACTCACTGCACTGCATCTCCAGTGGTGCCAGTGCACTCTCTGGACTCACTGCACTGCATCCCGAGTGGTGCCAGTGCACTCTCTGGACTCACTGCACTGCATCCCCAGTGGTGCCAGTGCACTCTCTGGACTCACTGCACTGCATCCCCAGTGGTGCCAGTGCACTCTCTGGACTCACTGCACTGCATCCCCATTGGTGCCAGTGCACTCTCTGGACTCACTGCACTGCATCCCTAGTAGTGCCAGTGCACTCTCCGGACTCACTGCACTGCATCCCGAGTGGTGCCAGTGCACTCTCTGGACTCACTGCACTGCATCCCCAGTGGTGCCAGTGCACTCTCTGGACTCACTGCACTGCATCCCCAGTGGTGCCAGTGCACTCTCTGGACTAACTGCAGTGCATCCCCAGTGGTGCCAGTGTACTCTCTGGACTCACTGCAGTGCATCCCCAGTGGTGCCAGTGCACTCTCTGGACTCACTGCAGTGCATCCCCAGTGGTGCCAGTGCACTCTCTGGACTCACTGCACTGCATCCCCAGTGGTGCCAGTGCACTCTCTGGACTCACTGCACTGCATCCCCAGTGGTGCCAGTGCACTCTCTGGACTCACTGCACTGCATCCCCAGTGGTGCCAGTGCACTCTCTGGACTCACTGCAGTGCATCCCCAGTGGTGCCAGTGCACTCTCTGGACTCACTGCACTGCATCCCCAGTGGTGCCAGTGCACTCTCTGGAGTCACTGCCGTGCATCCCCAGTGGTGCCAGTGCACTCTCTGGACTCACTGCACTGCATCCCCAGTGGTGCCCGTGCACTCTCTGGACTCACTGCACTGCATCCCCAGTGGTGCCAGTGCACTCTCTGGACTCACTGCAGTGCATCCCCAGTGGTGCCAGTGCACTCTCTGGAATCACTGCAGTGCATCCCCAGTGGTGCCAGTGCACTCTCTGGAGTCACTGCAGTGCATCCCCAGTGGTGCCAAAGCACTCTCTGGACTCACTGCACTGCATCCCCAGTGGTGCCAGTGCACTCTCTGGACTCACTGTACTGCATCCCCAGTAGTTCCAGTGCACTCTCTGGACTCACTGCAGTGCATCCCCAGTGGTGCCAGTGCACTCTCTGGACTCACTGCACTGCATCCCCAGTGGTGCCAGTGCACTCTCTGGACTCACTGCACTGCATCCCCAGTAGTGTCAGTGCACTCTCTGGACTCACTGCACTGCATCCCGAGTGGTGCCAGTGCACTCTCTGGACTCACTGCACTGCATCCCCAGTGGTGCCCGTGCACTCTCTGGACTCACTGCAGTGCATCCCCAGTGGTGCCTGTGCACTCTATGGACTCACTGCAGTGCATCCCCAGTGGTGCCAGTGCACTCTTTGGACTCAGTGCAGTGCATCCCCAGTGGTGCCAGTGCACTCTCTGGACTCACTGCAGTGCATCCCCAGTGGTGTCAGTGCACTCTCTGGAGTCACTGCAGTGCATCCCCAGTGGTGCCAGTGCACTCTCTGGACTCACTGCACTGCATCCCCAGTGGTGCCAGTGCACTCTATGGACTCACTGCACTGCATCCCGAGTGGTGCCAGTGCACTCTCTGGACTCACTGCAGTGCATCCCCAGTGGTGCCAGTGCAGTCTCTGGACTCACTGCAGTGCATCCCCAGTGGTGCCAGTGCACTCTCCGGACTCAACTGCACTGCATCCCCAGTGGTGCCAGTACACTCTCTGGACTCACTGCACTGCATCTCCAGTGGTGCCAGTGCACTGTATGGACTCACTGCACTGCATCTCCAGTGGTGCCAGTGCACTCTCTGGACTCACTGCAGTGCATCCCCAGTGGTGCCAGTGCACTCTCTGGAGTCACTGCACTGCATCACCAAGGGTGCCAGTGTACTCTCTGGACTCACTGCACTGCATCCCGAGTGGTGCCAGTGCACTCTCTGGACTCACTGCACTGCATCCCCAGTGGTGCCAGTGCACTCTCTGGACTCACTGCACTGCATCCCCAGTGGTGCCAGTGCACTCTCTGGACTCACTGCACTGCATCCCCAGTGGTGCCAGTGCACTCTCTGGACTCACTGTACTGCATCCCCAGTAGTGCCAGTGCACTCTCTGGACTCACTGCACTGCATCCCCAGTGGTGCCAGTGCACTCTCTGGACTCACTGCACTGCATCCCCAGTGGTGCCAGTGCACTCTCTGGACTCACTGCACTGCATCCCCAGTGGTGCCAGTGCACTCTCTGGACTCACTGCAGTGCATTCCCAGTGGTGCCTGTGCACTGTATGGACTAACTGCAGTGCATCCCCAGTGGTGCCAGTGCACTCTCTAGACTCACTGCACTGCATCCCCAGTGGTGCCAGTGCACTGTATGGAGTCACTGCAGTGCATCCCCAGTGGTGCCAGTGCACTCTCTGGAGTCACTGCACTGCATCCCCAGTGGTGCCAGTGCACTCTCTGGACTCACTGCACTGCATACCCAGTGGTGCCAGTGCACTCTCTGGACTCACTGCACTGCATCCCCAGTGGTGCCAGTGCACTCTCTGGACTCACTGCAGTGCATTCCCAGTGGTGCCAGTGCACTGTATGGACTAACTGCAGTGCATCCCCAGCGGTGCCAGTGCACTCTCTGGACTCACTGCACTGCATCCCCAGTGGTGCCGGTGCACTCTCTGGACTCACTGTACTGCATCCCCAGTAGTGCCAGTGCACTCTCTGGACTCACTGCACTGCATCCCGAGTGGTGCCAGTGCACTCTCTGGACTCACTGCACTGCATCCCCAGTGGTGCCCGTGCACTCTCTGGACTCACTGCAGTGCATCCCCAGTGGTGCCTGTGCACTCTATGGACTCACTGCAGTGCATCCCCAGTGGTGCCAGTGCACTCTTTGGACTCAGTGCAGTGCATCCCCAGTGGTGCCAGTGCACTCTCTGGACTCACAGCAGTGCATCCCCAGTGGTGCCAGTGCACTCTCTGGAGTCACTGCAGTGCATCCCCAGTGGTGCCAGTGCACTCTCTGGACTCACTGCACTGCATCCCCAGTGGTGCCAGTGCACTCTATGGACTCACTGCACTGCATCCCCAGTGGTGCCAGTGCACTCTCTGGACTCACTGCACTGCATCCCCAGTGGTGCCAGTGCAGTCTCTGGACTCACTGCAGTGCATCCCCAGTGGTGCCAGTGCACTCTCTGGACTCAACTGCACTGCATCCCCAGTGGTGCCAGTACACTCTCTGGACTCACTGCACTGCATCTCCAGTGGTGCCAGTGCACTGTATGGACTGACTGCACTGCATCTCCAGTGGTGCCAGTGCACTCTCTGGACTCACTGCAGTGCATCCCCAGTGGTGCCAGTGCACTCTCTGGAGTCACTGCACTGCATCACCAGTGGTGCCAGTGTACTCTCTGGACTCACTGCACTGCATCCCCAGTGGTGCCAGTGCACTCTCTGGACTCACTGCACTGCATCCCCAGTGGTGCCAGTGCACTCTCTGGACTCACTGCACTGCATCCCCAGTGGTGCCAGTGCACTCTCTGGACTCACTGCACTGCATCCCCAGTGGTGCCAGTGCACTCTCTGGACTCACTGTACTGCATCCCCAGTAGTGCCAGTGCACTCTCTGGACTCACTGCACCGCATCCCCAGTGGTGCCAGTGCACTCTCTGGAGTCACTGCACTGCATCCCCAGTTGTGCCAGTGCATTCTCTGGACTCACTGCACTGCACCCTGATTGGTGCCAGTGCACTCTCTGGACTCACTGCATTGCATCCCCAGTGGTGCCAGTGCACTGCCTGGAGGCACTGCGCGGCACCCCCAGTGGTGCCAGTGCACTCTCTGGACTCACTGCACTGCATCCCCAGTGGTGCCAGTGCACTCTCTGGACTCACTGCAGTGCATCCCCAGTGGTGCCTGTGCACTGTATGGACTAACTGCAGTGCATCCCCAGTGGTGCCAGTGCACTCTCTAGACTCACTGCACTGCATCCCCAGTGGTGCCAGTGCACTGTATGGAGTCACTGCAGTGCATCCCCAGTGGTGCCAGTGCACTCTCTGGAGTCACTGCACTGCATCCCCAGTGGTGCCAGTGCACTCTCTGGACTCACTGCAGTGCATCCCCAGTGGTGCCAGTGCACTCTCTGGACTCACTGCACTGCATCCCCAGTGGTGCCAGTGCACTCTCTGGACTCACTGCAGTGCATTCCCAGTGGTGCCAGTGCACTGTATGGACTAACTGCAGTGCATCCCCAGTGGTGCCAGTGCACTCTCTGGACTCACTGCACTGCATCCCCAGTGGTGCCGGTGCACTCTCTGGACTCACTGTACTGCATCCCCAGTAGTGCCAGTGCACTCTCTGGACTCACTGCACTGCATCCCGAGTGGTGCCAGTGCACTCTCTGGACTCACTGCACTGCATCCCCAGTGGTGCCCGTGCACTCTCTGGACTCACTGCAGTGCATCCCCAGTGGTGCCTGTCCACTCTATGGACTCACTGCAGTGCATCCCCAGTGGTGCCAGTGCACTCTTTGGACTCAGTGCAGTGCATCCCCAGTGGTGCCAGTGCACTCTCTGGACTCACTGCAGTGCATCCCCAGTGGTGCCAGTGCACTCTCTGGAGTCACTGCAGTGCATCCCCAGTGGTGCCAGTGCACTCTCTGGACTCACTGCACTGCATCCCCAGTGGTGCCAGTGCACTCTCTGGACTCACTGCACTGCATCCCGAGTGGTGCCAGTGCACTCTCTGGACTCACTGCACTGCATCCCCAGTGGTGCCAGTGCAGTCTCTGGACTCACTGCAGTGCATCCCCAGTGGTGCCAGTGCACTCTCTGGACTCAACTGCACTGCATCCCCAGTGGTGCCAGTACACTCTCTGGACTCACTGCACTGCATCTCCAGTGGTGCCAGTGCACTGTATGGACTCACTGCACTGCATCTCCAGTGGTGCCAGTGCACTCTCTGGACTCACTGCAGTGCATCCCCAGTGGTGCCAGTGCACTCTATGGACTCACTGCAGTGCATCCCCAGTGGTGCCAGTGCACTCTCTGGACTCACTGCACTGCATCCCCAGTGGTGCCAGTGCACTCTCTGGACTCACTGCACTGCATCCCCAGTGGTGCCAGTGCACTCTCTGGACTCACTGCACTGCATCCCCAGTGGTGCCAGTGCACTCTCTGGACTCACTGCACTGCATCCCCAGTGGTGCCAGTGCACTCTCTGGACTCACTGTACTGCATCCCCAGTAGTGCCAGTGCACTCTCTGGACTCACTGCACTGCATCCCCAGTGGTGCCAGTGCACTCTCTGGACTCACTGCACTGCATCCCCAGTGGTGCCAGTGCACTCTCTGGACTCACTGCACTGCATCCCCAGTGGTGCCAGTGCACTCTCTGGACTCACTGCACTGCATCCCCAGTGGTGCCTGTGCACTGTATGGATTAACTGCAGTGCATCCCCAGTGGTGCCAGTGCACTCTCTAGACTCACTGCACTGCATCCCCCGTGGTGCCAGTGCACTGTATGGAGTCACTGCAGTGCATCCCCAGTGGTGCCAGTGCACTCTCTGGAGTCACTGCACTGCATCCCCAGTGGTGCCAGTGCACTCTCTGGACTCACTGCAGTGCATCCCCAGTGGTGCCAGTGCACTCTCTGGACTCACTGCACTGCATCCCCAGTGGTGCCAGTGCACTCTCTGGACTCACTGCAGTGCATTCCCAGTGGTGCCAGTGCACTGTATGGACTAACTGCAGTGCATCCCCAGTGGTGCCAGTGCACTCTCTGGACTCACTGCACTGCATCCCCAGTGGTGCCGGTGCACTCTCTGGACTCACTGCACTGCATCCCCAGTGGTGCCAGTGCACTCTCTGGACTCACTACACTGCATCCCGAGTGGTGCCAGTGCACTCTCTGGACTCGTTGCACTGCATCCCCAGTGGTGCCAGTGCACTCTCTGGACTCACTGCAGTGCATCCCCAGTGGTGCCAGTGCACTCTCTGGACTCACTGCGGTGCATCCCCAGTGGTGCCAGTGCACTCTCTGGAGTCACTGCACTGCATCCCCAGTGTTGCCAGTGCACTCTCTGGACTCACTGCAGTGCATCCCCAGTGGTGCCAGTGCACTCTCTGGACTCACTGCACTGCATCCCCAGTGGTGCCAGTGCACTCTCTGGACTCACTGCAGTGCATCCCCAGTCGTGCCAGTGCACTCTCTGGACTCACTGTACTGCATCCCCAGTATTGCCAGTGCACTCTCTGGACTCACTGCAGTGCATCCCCAGTGGTGCCAGTGCACTCTCTGGACTCACTACACTGCATCCCCAGTGCTGCCAGTGCACTCTCTGGACTCACTGCAGTGCATCCCCAGTGGTGCCAGTGCACTGTATGGACTAACTGCAGTGCATCCCCAGTGCTGCCAGTGCACTCTCTGGACTCACTGCACTGCATCCCCAGTGGTGCCAGTGCAATCTCTGGACTCACTGCACTGCATCCCCAGTGGTGCCTGTGCACTCTCTGGACTCACTGCACTGCATCCCCATTGGTGCCGGTGCACTCTCTGGACTCACTGCACTGCATCCCCAATGGTGCCGGTGCACTCTCTGGACTCACTGCACTGCATCCCCAGTGGTGCCGGTGCACTCTCTGGACTCACTGCACTGCATCCCCAGTGGTGCCAGTGCCCTCTCTGAACTCACTGCACTGCATCCCCAGTGGTGCCAGTGCACTCTCTGGACTCACTGCAGTGCATCCGCAGTGGTGCCGGTGCACTCTCTGGAGTCACTGGACCGCATCCCCAGTGGTGCCAGTGCACTCTCTGGACTCACTGGACCGCATCCCCTGTGGTGCCAGTGCACTCTCTGGACTCACTGCACTGCATCCCCAGTGGTGCCAGTGCACTCTCTGGACTCACTGCAGTGCATCCCCAGTGGTGCCAGTGCACTCTCTCTACTCAATGAATTGCATCCCCAGTGGTGCCAGTGCACTCTCTGGACTCACTGCACTGCATCCCCAGTGGTGCCAGTGCACTCTCTGGACTCACTGCAGTGCATCCCCAGTGGTGCCAGTGCATTCTCTGGACTCACTGCAGTGCATCCCCAGTGGTGCCAGTGCACTCTCTGGAGTCACTGCAGTGCATCCCCAGTGGTGCCAGTGCATTCTCTGTACTCACTGCACTGCATCCCCAGTGGTGCCAGTGCACTCTCTGGACTCACTGCAGTGCATCCCCACTGGTGCCAGTGCACTCTCTGGACTCACTGCACTGCATCCCCAGTGGTGCCAGTGCACTCTCTGGACTCACTGCAGTGCATCCCCAGTGGTGCCAGTGCATTCTCTGGACTCACTGCACTGAACCCTGAGAGTTGCCAGTGCACTCTCTGGACTCACTGCACCGCATCGCCAGTGGTGCCAGTGCACTCTCTGGACTCACTGCACTGCATCCCCAGTGGTGCCAGTGCACTCTCTGGACTCACTGCCGTGCATCCCCAGTGTTGCCAGTGCACTCTCTGTACTCACTGCACTGCATCCCCAGTGGTGCCAGTGCACTCTCTGGACTCACTGCCGTGCATCCCCAGTGGTGCCAGTGCACTCTCTGGACTCACTGCCGTGCAGCCCCAGTGGTGCCAGTGCACTCTCTGGAGTCACTACAGTGCAAACACACTGGTGCCAGAGCACTCTCTGGAGTCACTGTACTGCATCACCAGTGGTGCCAGCGCACTCTCTGGACTCCTGGCACTGCATCCCCAGTTGTGCCAGTGCATTCTCTGAACTCACTGCACTGCACCCTGATTGGTGCCAGTGCACTCTCTGGACTCACTGCATTGCATCCCCAGTGGTGCCAGTGCACTCCCTGGAGGCACTGCGCGGCACCCCCAGTGGTGCCAGTGCACTCTCTGGACTCACTGCAGTGCATCCCCAGTGGTGCCAAAGCGCTCTCTGGACTCCCGGCACCGCATCACCAGTGGTGCCAGTGCACTCTCTGGACTCACTGCACTGCATCCCCAGTGGTGCCAGTGCACTCTCTAGAGTCACTGCAGTGCATCCCCAGTGGTGCCAGTGCACTCTCTGGAGTCACTGCAGTGCATCCCCAGTGGTGCCATTGCACTCTCTGGACTCACTGCAGTGCATCCCCAGTGGTGCCAGTGCACTCTGTGGACTCTTTGCACTGCATCCTCAGTGGTGCCCGTGCACTCTCTGGACTCACTGCACTGCATCCCCAGTGGTGCCAGTGCACTCTCTGGACTCACTGCACTGCATCCCCAGTGGTGCCAGTGCACTCTCTGGACTCACTGCACTGCATCCCCAGTGGTGCCAGTGCACTCTCTGGACTCATTGCACTGCATCCTCAGTGGTGCCCATGCACTCTCTGGACTCACTGCAGTGCATCCCCAGTGGTGCCAGTGCACTCTCTGGACTCACTGCACTGCATCCCCAGTGGTGCCAGTGCACTCTCTGGACTCACTGCAGTGCATCCCCAGTGGTGCCAGTGCACTCTCTGGACTCACTGCACTGCATCTCCAGTGGTGCCAGTGCACTCTCTGGACTCACTGCAGTGCATCCCCAGTGGTGCCAGTGTACTCTCTGGACTCACTGCACTGCATCACCACTGGTGCCAGTGCACTCTCTGGACTCACTGCAGTGCATCCCCAGTGGTGTCAGTGCACTCTCTGGACTCACTGCACTGCATCCCCAGTGGTGCCAGTGCACTCTATGGACTCACTGCAGTGCATCCCCAGTGGTGTCAGTGCACTCTCTGCACTCACTGCACTGCATCCCCAAGGTGCCAGTGCACTCTCTGTACTCACTGCACTGCATCCCCAGTGGTGCCAGTGCCCTCTCTGGACTCACTGCAGTACATCTCCAGTGGTGCCAGTGCACTCTCTGGACTCACTGCACTGCATCCCCAGTGGTGCCAGTGCACTCTCTGGAGTCACTGCAGTGTATCCCCAGTGGTGCCAGTGCACTCTCTGGACTCACTGCAGTGCATCCCCAGTGGTGCCAGTGCACTCCCTGGAGGCACTGCGCTGCACCCCCAGTGGTGCCAGTGCACTCTCTGGACTCACTGCAGTGCAGCCCCAGTGGTGCCAAAGCACTCTCTGGACTCCCGGCACCGCATCCCCAGTGGTGCCAGTGCATTCTCTGGACTCCCGGCACCGCATCCCCAGTTGTGCCAGTGCATTCTCTGGACTCACTGCACTGCACCCTGATTGGTGCCAGTGCACTCTCTGGACTCACTGCACCGCATCCCCAGTGGTGCCAGTGCACTCTCTGGACTCACTGGACCGCATCCCCTGTGGTGCCAGTGCACTCTCTGGACTCAGTGCAGTGCATCCCCAGTGGTTCCACTGCACTCTCTGGACTCACTGCAGTGCATCCCCAGTGGTGCCAGTGCACTCTCTGGACTGACTGCAGTGCATCCCCAGTGGTGCCAGTGCACTCTCTGGACTCACTGCACTGCATCCCCAGTGGTGCCAGTGCACTCTGTGGACTCACTGTACTGCATCCCCAGTGGTGCCAGTGCACTCTCTGGACTCACTGCACTGCATCCCCAGTGGTGCCAGTGCACTCTCTGGACTCACTGCAGTGCATCCCCGGTAGTGCCAGTGCACTCTATGGACTCACTGCACTGCATCCCCAGTGGTGCCAGTGCACTCTCTGGACTCACTGCACTGCATCTCCAGTGGTGCCAGTGCACTCTCTGGACTCACTGCACTGCATACCCAGTGGTGCCAGTGCACTCTCTAGTGTCACTGCAGTGCATCCCCAGTGGTGCCAGTGCACTCTCTGGACTCACTGCAGTGCATAACCAGTGGTGCCAGTGCACTCTCTGGACTCACTGCACTGCATCCACAGTGGTGCCAGTGCACTCTGTGGACTCACTGTACTGCATCCCCAGTGGTGCCAGTGCACTCTCTGGACTCACTGGACCGCATCCCCTGTGGTGCCAGTGCACTCTCTGGACTCACTGCAGTGCATCCCCAGTGGTGCCAGTGCACTCTCTGGACTCACTGTAGTGCATCCTCAGCGGTGCCAGTGCACTCTCTGGACTCACTGCACTGCATCCCCAGTGGTGCCAGTGCACTCTCTGGACTCACTGCAGTGCATCCCCAGTGGTGCCAGTGCACTCTCTGGACTCACTGCACTGCATCCCCAGTGGTGCCAGTGCACTCTCTGGAGTCACTGCAGTGTATCCCCAGTGGTGCCAGTGCACTCTCTGGACTCACTGCAGTGCATCCCCGGTGGTGCCAGTGCACTCTCTGGACTCACTGCGCTGCACCCCCAGTGGTGCCAGTGCACTCTCTGGACTCACTGCAGTGCATCTCCAGTGGTGCCAGTGCACTCTCTGGACTCACTGCACTGCATCCCCAGTGGTGCCAGTGCACTCTCTAGAGTCACTGCAGTGCATCCCCAGTGGTGCCAGTGCACTCTCTGGACTCACTGCACTGCATCTCCAGTGGTGCCAGTGCACTCTCTGGAGTCACTGCAGTGCATCCCCAGTGGTGCCAGTGCACTCTGTGGGCTCACTGTACTGCATCCCCAGTGGTGCCAGTGCACTCTCTGGACTCACTGCAGTGAATCCCCAGTGGTGCCAGTGTACTCTCTGGACTCACTGCAGTGCATCGCCAGTCGTGCCAGTGCACTCTCTGGACTCACTGCACTGCATCCCCAGTGGTGCCAGTGCACTCCATGGACTCACTGCACTGCATCCCCAGTGGTGCCAGTGCACTCTCTGGACTCACTGCACTGCATCCCCAGTGGTGCCAGTGCACTCCATGGACTCACTGTAGTGCATCCCCAGTGGTGCCAGTGCACTCTCTGGACTCACTGCACTGCATCCCCAGTGGTGCCAGTGCACTCTCTGGACTAACTGCAGTGCATCACCAGTGGTGCCAGTGCACTCTCTCTACTCAATGAATTGCATCCCAGTGGTGCCAGTGCACTCTCTGGACTCACTGCAGTGCATCCCCAGTGGTTCCAGTGCACTCTCTGGACTCACTGCAGTGCATCCGCCGGGGGTGCCAGTGCACTCTCTGGACTCACTGCAGTGCATCCCCTCTGGTGCCTGTGCACTCTCTGGACTCAATGCACTGCATCCCCAGTGGTGCCAGTGCACTCTCTGGACTCACTGTAGTACATCCCCAGTGGTGCCAGTGCACTCTCTGGACTCACTGCAGTGCATCACCAGTGGTGCCAGTGCACTCTCTGGAGTCACTGCACTGCATCCCCAGTGGTGCCAGTGCATTCTCTGGACTCACTGCAGTGCATCCCCACTGGTGCCAGTGCACTCTCTGGACTCACTGCAGTGCATCCCCAGTGGTGCCAGTGCACTCTCTGGACTCACTGCACTGCATCCCCAGTGGTGCCAGTGCATTCTCTGGACTCACTGCAGTGCATCCCCAGTGGTGCTAGTGCATTCTCTGGACTCACTGCACTGAACCCTGAGTGGTGCCAGTGCACTCTCTGGACTCACTGCACCGCATCGCCAGTGGTGCCAGTGCACTCTCTGGACTCCCTGCACTGCATCCGCAGTGGTGCCAGTGCACTCTCTGGACTCACTGCAGTGCATCCCCAGTGTTGCCAGTGTACTCTCTGTACTCACTGCACTGCATCCCCAGTGGTGCCAGTGCACTCTCTGGACTCACTGCACTGCATCCCCAGTGGTGCCAGTGCACTCTCTGGGCTCACTGCACTGCATCCCCAGTGGTGCCAGTGCACTCTCTGGACTCACTGCACTGCATCCCGAGTGGTTCCAGTGCACTCTCTGGAGTCAATGCAGTGCATTCCCAGTGGTACCAGTGCACTCTCTGGACTCACTGCAGTGCATCTCCAGTGGTGCCTGTGCAGTCTCTGGACTCACTGCAGTGCATCCCCAGTGGTGCCAGTGCACTCTCTGGACTCCCGGCACCGCATCCACAGTTGTGCCAGTGCATTCTCTGGACTCACTGCACTGCACCCTGATTGGTGCCAGTGCACTCTCTGGACTCCCGGCACCTCATCCCCAATGGTGCAAGTGCACTCTCTGGACTCCCGGCACCGCATCCCCAGTGGTGCCAGTGCACTCTCTGGACTCACTGCACTGCACCCCCAGTGGTGCCAGTGCACTCTCTGGACTCACTGCAGTGCATCCCCAGTGGTGCCAGTGCACTCTCTGGACTCACTGTACTGCATACCCAGTGGTGCCAGTGCACTCTCTGGACTCACTGCAGTGCATCCCCAGTGGTGCCAGTGCACTCTGTGGACTCACTGTACTGCATCACCAGTGGTGCCAGTGCAGTCTCTGGTCTCACTGCACTGCATCCCCAGTGGTGCCAGTGCACTCTCTGGACTCACTGCAGTGCATCCCCGGTAGTGCCAGTGCACTCTATGGACTCACTGCACTGCATCCCCAGTGGTGCCAGTGCACTCTCTGGACTCACTGCACTGCATCCCCAGTGGTGCCAGTGCACTCTCTGGACTCACTGCACTGCATCCCCAGTGGTGCCAGTGCACTCTCTAGAGTCACTGCAGTGCATCCCCAGTGGTGCCAGTGCACTCTCTGGACTCACTGCACTGCATCCCCAGTGGTGCCAGTGCACTCTCTGGACTCACTGCACTGCATCCCCACTGGTGTAAGTGCACTCTCTGGACTCACTGTACTGCACCCCAGTGGTGCCAGTGCACTCTCTGGACTCACTGCTGCATCCCCAGTGGTGCCAGTGCACTCCATGGACTCACTGCAGTGCATCCCCAGTGGTGCCAGTGCACTCTCTAGAGTCACTGCAGTGCATCCCCAGTGGTGCCAGTGCACTCTCTGGACTCACTGCACTTCATCCCCAGTGGTGCCAGTGCACTCCCTGGACTCACTGCAGTGCATACCCAGTGGTGCCAGTGTACTCTCTGGACTCACTGCAGTGCAGCCCCAGTGGTGCCAGTGCACTCTCTGGACTCACTACAGTGCATCCCCACTGGTGCCAGTGCACTCTCTGGACTCACTGCACTGCATCCCCAGTGGTTCCACTGCACTCTCTGGACTCACTGCACTGTATCCCCAGTGGTGCCAGTGCACTCTCTGGTCTCACTGCACTGCATCCCCAGTGGTGCCAGTGCACTCTCTGAACTCACTGCACTGCATCCCCAGTGGTGCCATTGCACTCTCTAGAGTCACTGCACTTCATCCCCAGTAGTGCCAGTGCACTCTTTGGACTGACAGCACTGCATCCCCAGTGGTGCCAGTGCACTCTCTGGACTCACTGCACTGCATCCCCAGTGGTTCCACTGCACTCTCTGGACTCACTGCACTGCATCCCCAGTGGTGCCAGTGCACTCTCTATAGTCACTGCTGTGCATCTCCAGTGGTGCCAGTGCACTCTCTAGAGTCACTGCACTGCATCCTCAGTGGTGCCAGTGCACTCTTTGGACTCACAACACTGCATCCCCTGTGGTGCCGGTGCACTCTCTGGACTCACTGCACTGCATCCCCAGTGGTGCCAGTGCACTCTGTGGACTCACTGTACTGCATCCCCAGTGGTGCCAGTGCACTCTCTGGACTCACTGTACTGCATCCCCAGTGGTGCCAGTGCACTCTCTGGACTCACTGCACTGCATCCCCAGTGGTGCCAGTGCACTCTCTGCACTCACTGCACTGCATCCCCAGGGGTGCCAGTGTACTCCCTGCACTCACTACACTGCATTGCCAGTGGTGCCTGTGCAGTCTCTGGACTCACTGCACTGCATCCCCAGGGGTGCCAGTGTACTCCCTGCACTCACTACACTGCATCCCCAGTGGTGCCAGTGCACTCTCTGGACTCACTGCACTGCATCCCCAGTGGTGCCAGTGCACTCTCTGGACTCACTGTACTGCATCCCCAGTGGTGCCAGTGCACTCTCTGGACTCACTGCACTGCATCCCCAGTGGTGCCAGTGCACTCTCTGCACTCACTGCACTGCATCCCCAGGGGTGCCAGTGTACTCCCTGCACTCACTACACTGCATCCCCAGTGGTGCCAGTGCACTCTCTGGACTCACTGCACTGCATCCCCATTGGTGCCAGTGCACTCCATGGACTCACTGCAGTGCATCCCCAGTGGTGCCAGTGCACTCCATGGACTCACTGCAGTGCATCCCCAGTGGTGCCAGTGCACTCTCTGGTCTCACTGCACTGCATCCCCAGTGGTTCCACTGCACTCTCTGGACTCACTGCACTGCATCCCCAGTGGTGCCAGTGCACTCTCTAGAGTCACTGCAGTGCATCTCCAGTGGTGCCAGTGCACTCTCTAGAGTCACTGCACTGCATCCTCAGTGGTGCCAGTGCACTCTTTGGACTCACAGCACTGCATCCCCAGTGGTGCCGGTGTACTCTCTGGACTCACTGCACTGCATCCCCAGTGGTGCCAGTGCACTCTCTGGACTCACTGAACTGCATCCCCAGTGGTGCCAGTGTACTCTCTGGACTCACTGTACTGCATCCCCAGTGGTGCCAGTGCACTCTCTGGACTCACTGCACTGCATCCCCAGTGGTGCCAGTGCACTCTCTGCACTCACTGCACTGCATCCCCAGGGGTGCCAGTGTACTCCCTGCACTCACTACACTGCATCGCCAGTGGTGCCAGTGCACTCTCTGGACTCACTGCACTGCATCCCCAGTGGTGCCAGTGCACTCTCTGCACTCACTGCACTGCATCCCCAGGGGTGCCAGTGTATTCCCTGCACTCACTGCACTGCATCCCCAGGGGTGCCAGTGTACTCCCTGCACTCACTACACTGCATAGCCAGTGGTGCCAGTGCACTCTCTGGACTCACTGCACTGCATCCCCAGTGGTGCCAGTGCACTCTCTGGACTCACTGTACTGCATCCCCAGTGGTGCCAGTGCACTCTCTGGACTCACTGCACTGCATCCCCAGTGGTGCCAGTGCACTCTCTGCACTCACTGCACTGCATCCCCAGGGGTGCCAGTGTACTCCCTGCACTCACTACACTGCATCGCCAGTGGTGCCTGTGCAGTCTCTGGACTCACTGCACTGCATCCCCTGTGGTGCCAGTGCACTCTCTGGACTCACTGCAGTGCATCCCCAGGGGTGCCAGTGTACTCCCTGCACTCACTGCACTGCATCCCCAGGGATGCCAGTGTACTCCCTGCACTCACTACACTGCATCGCCAGTGGTGCCAGTGCACTCTCTGGACTCACTGCACTGCATCCCCAGGGGTGCCAGTGTACTCCCTGCACTACCTGCACTGCATCCCCAGGGGTGCCAGTGTACTCCCTGCACTCATTACACTGCATCCCCAGTGGTGCCAGTGCACTCTCTGGACTCACTGCGCTGCATCCCCAGTGGTGCCAGTGCACTCTCTGCACTCACTGCACTGCATCCCCAGGGGTGCCAGTGTACTCCCTGCACTCACTACACTGCATCCCCAGTGGTGCCAGTGCACTCTGTGGACTCACTGCACTGCATCCCCAGTGGTGCCAGTGCACTCTCTGGACTCACTGCAGTGCATCCCCACTGGTGCCAGTGTATTCCCTGCACTCACTGCACTGAATCCTCAGGGGTGCCAGTGTACTCCCTGCACTCACTACACTGCATCCCCAGTGGTGCCAGTGCACTCTCTGGACTCACTGCACTGCATCCCCAGTGGTGCCAGTGCACTCTCTGGACTCACTGTACTGCATCCCCAGTGGTGCCAGTGCACTCTCTGGACTCACTGCACTGCATCCCCAGTGGTGCCAGTGCACTCTCTGCACTCACTGCACTGCATCCCCAGGGGTGCCAGTGTACTCCCTGCACTCACTACACTGCATCGCCAGTGGTGCCTGTGCAGTGTCTGGACTCACTGCAGTGCATCCCCAGTGGTGCCAGTGCACTCTCTGGACTCACTGTACTGCATCCCCAGTGGTGCCAGTGCACTCTCTGGACTCACTGCACTGCATCCCCAGTGGTGCCAGTGCACTCTCTGCACTCACTGCACTGCATCCCCAGGGGTGCCAGTGTACTCCCTGCATTAACTACACTGCATTGCCAGTGGTGCCAGTGCACTCTCAGGACTCACTGCACTGCATCCCCAGTGGTGCCAGTGCACTCTCTAGAGTCACTGCAGTGCATCCCCAGTGGTGCCAGTGCACTCTCTGGACTCACTGCACTGCATCACCAGTGGTGCCAGTGCACTCTCTGGAGTCACTGCAGTGCATCCCCAGTGGTGCCAGTGCACTCTGTGGGCTCACTGTACTGCATCCCCAGTGGTGCCAGTGCACTCTCTGGACTCACTGCAGTGAATCCCCAGTGGTGCCAGTGTACTCTCTGGACTCACTGCAGTGCATCGCCAGTGGTGCCAGTGCACTCTCTGGACTCACTGCACTGCATCCCCAGTGGTGCCAGTGCACTCCATGGACTCACTGCACTGCATCCCCAGTGGTGCCAGTGCACTCTCTGGACTCACTGCACTGCATCCCCAGTGGTGCCAGTGCACTCCATGGACTCACTGTAGTGCATCCCCAGTGGTGCCAGTGCACTCTCTGGACTCACTGCACTGCATCCCCAGTGGTGCCAGTGCACTCTCTGGACTAACTGCAGTGCATCACCAGTGGTGCCAGTGCACTCTCTCTACTCAATGAATTGCATCCCAGTGGTGCCAGTGCACTCTCTGGACTCACTGCAGTGCATCCCCAGTGGTTCCAGTGCACTCTCTGGACTCACTGCAGTGCATCCGCCGGGGGTGCCAGTGCACTCTCTGGACTCACTGCAGTGCATCCCCTCTGGTGCCTGTGCACTCTCTGGACTCAATGCACTGCATCCCCAGTGGTGCCAGTGCACTCTCTGGACTCACTGTAGTACATCCCCAGTGGTGCCAGTGCACTCTCTGGACTCACTGCAGTGCATCACCAGTGGTGCCAGTGCACTCTCTGGAGTCACTGCACTGCATCCCCAGTGGTGCCAGTGCATTCTCTGGACTCACTGCAGTGCATCCCCACTGGTGCCAGTGCACTCTCTGGACTCACTGCAGTGCATCCCCAGTGGTGCCAGTGCACTCTCTGGACTCACTGCACTGCATCCCCAGTGGTGCCAGTGCATTCTCTGGACTCACTGCAGTGCATCCCCAGTGGTGCTAGTGCATTCTCTGGACTCACTGCACTGAACCCTGAGTGGTGCCAGTGCACTCTCTGGACTCACTGCACCGCATCGCCAGTGGTGCCAGTGCACTCTCTGGACTCCCTGCACTGCATCCCCAGTGGTGCCAGTGCACTCTCTGGACTCACTGCAGTGCATCCCCAGTGTTGCCAGTGTACTCTCTGTACTCACTGCACTGCATCCCCAGTGGTGCCAGTGCACTCTCTGGACTCACTGCACTGCATCCCCAGTGGTGCCAGTGCACTCTCTGGGCTCACTGCACTGCATCCCCAGTGGTGCCAGTGCACTCTCTGGACTCACTGCACTGCATCCCGAGTGGTTCCAGTGCACTCTCTGGAGTCAATGCAGTGCATTCCCAGTGGTACCAGTGCACTCTCTGGACTCACTGCAGTGCATCTCCAGTGGTGCCTGTGCAGTCTCTGGACTCACTGCAGTGCATCCCCAGTGGTGCCAGTGCACTCTCTGGACTCCCGGCACCGCATCCACAGTTGTGCCAGTGCATTCTCTGGACTCACTGCACTGCACCCTGATTGGTGCCAGTGCACTCTCTGGACTCCCGGCACCTCATCCCCAATGGTGCAAGTGCACTCTCTGGACTCCCGGCACCGCATCCCCAGTGGTGCCAGTGCACTCTCTGGACTCACTGCACTGCACCCCCAGTGGTGCCAGTGCACTCTCTGGACTCACTGCACTGCATACCCAGTGGTGCCAGTGCACTCTCTGGACTCACTGCAGTGCATCCCCAGTGGTGCCAGTGCACTCTGTGGACTCACTGTACTGCATCACCAGTGGTGCCAGTGCAGTCTCTGGTCTCACTGCACTGCATCCCCAGTGGTGCCAGTGCACTCTCTGGACTCACTGCAGTGCATCCCCGGTAGTGCCAGTGCACTCTATGGACTCACTGCACTGCATCCCCAGTGGTGCCAGTGCACTCTCTGGACTCACTGCACTGCATCCCCAGTGGTGCCAGTGCACTCTCTGGACTCACTGCACTGCATCCCCAGTGGTGCCAGTGCACTCTCTAGAGTCACTGCAGTGCATCCCCAGTGGTGCCAGTGCACTCTCTGGACTCACTGCACTGCATCCCCAGTGGTGCCAGTGCACTCTCTGGACTCACTGCACTGCATCCCCACTGGTGTAAGTGCACTCTCTGGACTCACTGTACTGCACCCCAGTGGTGCCAGTGCACTCTCTGGACTCACTGCTGCATCCCCAGTGGTGCCAGTGCACTCCATGGACTCACTGCACTGCATCCCCAGTGGTGCCAGTGCACTCTCTAGAGTCACTGCAGTGCATCCCCAGTGGTGCCAGTGCACTCTCTGGACTCACTGCACTTCATCCCCAGTGGTGCCAGTGCACTCCCTGGACTCACTGCAGTGCATACCCAGTGGTGCCAGTGTACTCTCTGGACTCACTGCAGTGCAGCCCCAGTGGTGCCAGTGCACTCTCTGGACTCACTACAGTGCATCCCCACTGGTGCCAGTGCACTCTCTGGACTCACTGCACTGCATCCCCAGTGGTTCCACTGCACTCTCTGGACTCACTGCACTGTATCCCCAGTGGTGCCAGTGCACTCTCTGGTCTCACTGCACTGCATCCCCAGTGGTGCCAGTGCACTCTCTGAACTCACTGCACTGCATCCCCAGTGGTGCCATTGCACTCTCTAGAGTCACTGCACTTCATCCCCAGTAGTGCCAGTGCACTCTTTGGACTGACAGAACTGCATCCCCAGTGGTGCCAGTGCACTCTCTGGACTCACTGCACTGCATCCCCAGTGGTTCCACTGCACTCTCTGGACTCACTGCACTGCATCCCCAGTGGTGCCAGTGCACTCTCTATAGTCACTGCAGTGCATCTCCAGTGGTGCCAGTGCACTCTCTAGAGTCACTGCACTGCATCCTCAGTGGTGCCAGTGCACTCTTTGGACTCACAACACTGCATCCCCTGTGGTGCCGGTGCACTCTCTGGACTCACTGCACTGCATCCCCAGTGGTGCCAGTGCACTCTGTGGACTCACTGTACTGCATCCCCAGTGGTGCCAGTGCACTCTCTGGACTCACTGTACTGCATCCCCAGTGGTGCCAGTGCACTCTCTGGACTCACTGCACTGCATCCCCAGTGGTGCCAGTGCACTCTCTGCACTCACTGCACTGCATCCCCAGGGGTGCCAGTGTACTCCCTGCACTCACTACACTGCATTGCCAGTGGTGCCTGTGCAGTCTCTGGACTCACTGCACTGCATCCCCAGGGGTGCCAGTGTACTCCCTGCACTCACTACACTGCATCCCCAGTGGTGCCAGTGCACTCTCTGGACTCACTGCACTGCATCCCCAGTGGTGCCAGTGCACTCTCTGGACTCACTGTACTGCATCCCCAGTGGTGCCAGTGCACTCTCTGGACTCACTGCACTGCATCCCCAGTGGTGCCAGTGCACTCTCTGCACTCACTGCACTGCATCCCCAGGGGTGCCAGTGTACTCCCTGCACTCACTACACTGCATCCCCAGTGGTGCCAGTGCACTCTCTGGACTCACTGCACTGCATCCCCATTGGTGCCAGTGCACTCCATGGACTCACTGCAGTGCATCCCCAGTGGTGCCAGTGCACTCCATGGACTCACTGCAGTGCATCCCCAGTGGTGCCAGTGCACTCTCTGGACTCACTGCACTGCATCCCCAGTGGTTCCACTGCACTCTCTGGACTCACTGCACTGCATCCCCAGTGGTGCCAGTGCACTCTCTAGAGTCACTGCAGTGCATCTCCAGTGGTGCCAGTGCACTCTCTAGAGTCACTGCACTGCATCCTCAGTGGTGCCAGTGCACTCTTTGGACTCACAGCACTGCATCCCCAGTGGTGCCGGTGTACTCTCTGGACTCACTGCACTGCATCCCCAGTGGTGCCAGTGCACTCTCTGCACTACCTGCACTGCATCCCCAGGGGTGCCAGTGTACTCCCTGCACTCATTACACTGCATCCCCAGTGGTGCCAGTGCACTCTCTGGACTCACTGCGCTGCATCCCCAGTGGTGCCAGTGCACTCTCTGCACTCACTGCACTGCATCCCCAGGGGTGCCAGTGTACTCCCTGCACTCACTACACTGCATCCCCAGTGGTGCCAGTGCACTCTGTGGACTCACTGCACTGCATCCCCAGTGGTGCCAGTGCACTCTCTGGACTCACTGCAGTGCATCCCCACTGGTGCCAGTGTATTCCCTGCACTCACTGCACTGAATCCTCAGGGGTGCCAGTGTACTCCCTGCACTCACTACACTGCATCCCCAGTGGTGCCAGTGCACTCTCTGGACTCACTGCACTGCATCCCCAGTGGTGCCAGTGCACTCTCTGGACTCACTGTACTGCATCCCCAGTGGTGCCAGTGCACTCTCTGGACTCACTGCACTGCATCCCCAGTGGTGCCAGTGCACTCTCTGCACTCACTGCACTGCATCCCCAGGGGTGCCAGTGTACTCCCTGCACTCACTACACTGCATCGCCAGTGGTGCCTGTGCAGTGTCTGGACTCACTGCAGTGCATCCCCAGTGGTGCCAGTGCACTCTCTGGACTCACTGTACTGCATCCCCAGTGGTGCCAGTGCACTCTCTGGACTCACTGCACTGCATCCCCAGTGGTGCCAGTGCACTCTCTGCACTCACTGCACTGCATCCCCAGGGGTGCCAGTGTACTCCCTGCATTAACTACACTGCATTGCCAGTGGTGCCAGTGCACTCTCAGGACTCACTGCACTGCATCCCCAGTGGTGCCAGTGCACTCTCTGGACTCACTGCACTTCATCCCCAGTGGTGCCAGTGCACTCTCTGGACTCACTGCAGTGCATACCCAGTGGTGCCAGTGTACTCTCTGGACTCACTGCAGTGCAGCCCCAGTGGTGCCAGTGCACTCTCTGCACTCACTACAGTGCATCCCCACTGGTGCCAGTGCACTCTCTGGACTCACTGCACTGCATCTCCAGTGGTTCCACTGCACTCTCTGGACTCACTGCACTGCATCCCCAGTGGTGCCAGTGCACTCTCTGGTCTCACTGCACTGCATCCCCAGTGGTGCCAGTGCACTCTCTGGACTCACTGCACTGCATCCCCAGTGGTGCCATTGCACTCTCTAGAGTCACTGCAGTGCATCCCCAGTGGTGCCAGTGCACTCTCTAGAGTCACTGCACTGCATCCGCAGTGGTGCCAGTGCACTCTTTGGACTCACAGCACTGCATCCCCAGTGGTGCCAGTGCACTCTCTGGACTCACTGCACTGCATCCCCAGTGGTTCCACTGCACTCTCTGGACTCACTGCACTGCATCCCCAGTGGTGCCAGTGCACTCTCTATAGTCACTGCAGTGCATCTCCAGTGGTGCCAGTGCACTCTCTAGAGTCACTGCACTGCATCCTCAGTGGTGCCAGTGCACTCTTTGGACTCACAGCACTGCATCCCCAGTGGTGCCAGTGCACTCTCTGGACTCACTGCGCTGCATCCCCAGTGGTGCCAGTGCACTCTCTGGACTCACTGAACTGCATCCCCAGTGGTGCCAGTGCACTCTCTGGACTCACAGTACTGCATCACCAGTGGTGCCAGTGCACTCTCTGGACTCACTGCACTGCATCCCCAGTGGTGCCAGTGCACTCTCTGCACTCACTGCACTGCATCTTCAGGGGTGCCAGTGTACTCCCTGCACTCACTACACTGCATCGCCAGTGGTGCCAGTGCAGTCTCTGGACTCACTGCACTGCATCCCCAGTGGTGCCAGTGCACTCTCTGCACTCACTGCACTGCATCCCCAGGGGTGCAAGTGTATTCCCTGCACTCACTGCACTGCATCCCCAGGGGTGCCAGTGTACTCCCTGCACTCACTACACTGCATCCCCAGTGGTGCCAGTGCACTCTCTGGACTCACTGCACTGCATCCCCAGTGGTGCCAGTGCACTCTCTGGACTCACTGTACTGCATCCCCAGTGGTGCCAGTGCACTCTCTGGACTCACTGCACTGCATCCCCAGTGGTGCCAGTGCACTCTCTGCACTCACTGCACTGCATCCCCAGGGGTGCCAGTGTACTCCCTGCACTCACTACACTGCATCGCCAGTGGTGCCAGTGCACTCTCTGGACTCACTGCACTGCATCCCCAGTGGTGCCAGTGCACTCTCTGCACTCACTGCACTGCATCCCCAGGGGTGCCAGTGTACTCCCTGCACTCACTGCACTGCATCCCAAGGGATGCCAGTGTACTCCCTGCACTCACTACACTGCATCGCCAGTGGTGCCAGTGCACTCTCTGGACTCACTGCACTGCATCCCCAGGGGTGCCAGTGTACTCCCTGCACTCACTACACTGCATCCCCAGTGGTGCCAGTGCACTCTCTGGACTCACTGCACTGCACCCCCTGTGGTGCCAGTGCACTCTCTGCACTCACTGCACTGCATCCCCAGGCGTGCCAGTGTACTCCCTGCACTCACTACACTGCACCCCCAGTGGTTCCACTGCACTCTCTGGAGTCACTGCACTGCATCCCCAGTGGTGCCAGTGCACTCTCTGGACTCACTGTACTGCATCCCCAGTGGTGCCAGTGCACTCTCTGGACTCACTGCACTGCATCCCCAGTGGTGCCAGTGCCCTCCCTGGACTCACTGCAGTGCATACCCAGTGGTGCCAGTGTACTCTCTGCACTCACTGCAGTGCAGCCCCAGTGGTGCCAGTGCACTCTCTGGACTCACTGCAGTGCATCCCCAGTGGTGCCAGTGCACTCTCTGGACTCACTGCACTGCATTCCCAGTGGTTCCACTGCACTCTCTGGACTCACTGCACTGCATCCCCAGTGGTGCCAGTGCACTCTCTAAAGTCACTGCAGTGCATTCCCAGTGGTGCCAGTGCCCTCCCTGGACTCACTGCACTGCATCCTCAGTGGTGCCAGTGTACTCCCTGCACTCACTACACTGCACCCCCAGTGGTGCCAGTGCACTCTCTGGACTCACTGCACTGCATCCCCAGTGGTGCCAGTGCACTCTCTGCACTCACTGTACTGCATCCCCAGGGGTGCCGGTGTACTCCCTGCACTCACTACACTGCATTCCCAGTGGTGCCAGTGCACTCTCTGGACTCACTGCACTGCATCCCCAGTGGTGCCAGTGCACTCTCTGCACTCACTGCACTACATCCCCAGTGGTGCCAGTGCACTCTCTGCACTCACTGCACTGCATCCCCAGGGGTGCCAGTGTACTCCCTGCACTCACTGCACTGCATCCCAAGGGATGCCAGTGTACTCCCTGCACTCACTACACTGCATCGCCAGTGGTGCCAGTGCACTCTCTGGACTCACTGCACTGCATCCCCAGGGGTGCCAGTGTACTCCCTGCACTCCCTACACTGCATCCCCAGTGGTGCCAGTGCACTCTCTGGACTCACTGCACTGCACCCCCTGTGGTGCCAGTGCACTCTCTGCACTCACTGCACTGCATCCCCAGGCGTGCCAGTGTACTCCCTGCACTCACTACACTGCATCCCCAGTGGTGCCAGTGCACTCTCTGGACTCACTGCACTGCATCCCCAGTGGTGCCAGTGCCCTCCCTGGACTCACTGCAGTGCATACCCAGTGGTGCCAGTGTACTCTCTGCACTCACTGCAGTGCAGCCCCAGTGGTGCCAGTGCACTCTCTGGACTCACTGCAGTGCATCCCCAGTGGTGCCAGTGCACTCTCTGGACTCACTGCACTGCATTCCCAGTGGTTCCACTGCACTCTCTGGACTCACTGCACTGCATCCCCAGTGGTGCCAGTGCACTCTCTAAAGTCACTGCAGTGCATCCCCGGTAGTGCCAGTGCACTCTCTGCACTCACTGCACTGCATCCCCAGTGGTGCCAGTGTACTCCCTGCACTCACTACACTGCATCCCCAGTGGTGCCAGTGCACTCTCTGGACTCACTGCACTGCATCCCCAGTGGTGCCAGTGCACTCTCTGCACTCACTGTACTGCATCCCCAGGGGTGCCAGTGTACTCCCTGCACTCACTACACTGCATTCCCAGTGGTGCCAGTGCACTCTCTGGACTCACTGCACTGCATCCCCAGTGGTGCCAGTGCACTCTCTGCACTCACTGCACTACATCCCCAGTGGTGCCAGTGCACTCTCTGGACTCACTACACTGCATCCCCAGTGGTGCCAGTGCACTCTCTGGACTCACTGCACTGCATCCCCAGTGGTGCCAGTGCACTCTGTGGACTCACTGCACTGCATCCTCAGTGGTGCCAATGCACTCTCTGGACTCACTGCACTGCATCCTCAGTGGTGCCCATGGACTCTCTGGACTCACTGCACTGCATCCCCAGTGGTGCCAGTGCACTCTCTGCACTCACTGCACTGCATCCCCAGGCGTGGCAGTGTACTCCCTGCACTCACTACACTGCATCGCCAGTGGTGCCAGTGCACTCTCTGGACTCACTGCACTGCATCCCCAGTGGTGCC
This sequence comes from Anser brachyrhynchus, assembly GCF_964034855.1. Classification (NCBI taxonomy): domain Eukaryota; kingdom Metazoa; phylum Chordata; class Aves; order Anseriformes; family Anatidae; genus Anser; species Anser brachyrhynchus. The sequence goes on from NW_027664135.1 coordinate 196,826, forward strand.
AGTGCACTCTCTGGAGTCACTGTACTGCATCCCCAGTGGTGCCAGTGCACTCTCTGGACTCACTGCACTGCATCCCCAGTGGTGCCAGTGCCCTCCCTGGACTCACTGCAGTGCATACCCAGTGGTGCCAGTGTACTCTCTGCACTCACTGCAGTGCAGCCCCAGTGGTGCCAGTGCACTCTCTGCACTCACTGCAGTGCATCCCCACTGGTGCTAGTGCACTCTCTGGACTCACTGCACTGCATCCCCAGTGGTTCCACTGCACTCTCTGGACTCACTGCACTGCATCCCCAGTGGTGCCAGTGCACTCTCTAGAGTCACTGCATTGCATCCCCAGTGGTGCCAGTGCACTCTCTGGACTCACTGCACTGCATCCCCAGTGGTGCCGGTGCACTCTTTGGACTCACTGCACTGCATCCCCAGTGGTGCCAGTGCACTCTCTGGACTCACTGCAGTGCATCCCCAGTGGTTCCAGTGCAGTCTCTGGACTCACTGCAGTGCATCCCCAGTGGTGCCAGTGCACTCTCTAGTCTCACTGCACTGCATCCCCAGTGGTGCCAGTGCACTCTCTGGACTCACTGCACTGCATCCCCAGTGGTGCCAGTGCACTCTCTAGAGTCACTGCAGTGCATCCCCAGTGGTGCCATTGCACTCTCTAGAGTCACTGCAGTGCATCCCCAGTGGTGCCAGTGCACTCTCTGGACTCACTGCACTGCATCCTCAGTGGTGCCAGTGCACTCTCTGGACTCACAGCACTGCATCCCCAGTGGTGCCAGTACACTCTCTGGACTCACTGCACTGCATCCCCAGTGGTTCCACTGCACTCTCTGTACTCACTGCACTGCATCCCCAGTGGTGCCAGTGCACTCTCTGGACTCACTACACCGCATCCCCAGTGGTGCTAGTGCACTCCCTGGAGGCACTGCGCTGCACCCCCAGTGGTGCCAGTGCACTCTCTGGACTCACTGCAGTGCATCCCCAGTGATGCCAGTGCGCTCTCTGGAGTAACTGCAGTGCATCCCCAGTGGTGCCAGTGTACACTCTGGACTCACTGCAGTGCATCCCCATTGGTGTCAGTGCACTCTCTGAAGTCACTGCAGTGCATCCCCAGTGGTGCCAGTGCACTCTCTGGACTCACTGCACTGCATCCCAAGTGGTGTAAGTGCACTCTCTGGACTCACTGCAGTGTATCCCCAGTGGTGCCAGTGCACTCTCTGCACTCACTTCACTGCATCCCCAGTGGTGCCAGTGCACTCTCTGGACTCACTGCAGTGCATCCCCAGTGGTGCCAGTGCACTCTCTGGAGTAACTGCAGTGCATCCCCTGTGGTGCCAGTGCACTCTCTGGACTCACTGCAGTGCATCCCCATTGGTGTCAGTGCACTCTCTGAAGTCACTGCACTGCATCCCCAGTGGTGCCAGTGCACTCTCTGGACTCACTGCACTGCATCCCCAGTGGTGCCAGTGCACTCTCTGGAGTAACTGCAGTGCATCCCCTGTGGTGCCAGTGCACTCTCTGGACTCACTGCAGTGCATGCCCATTGGTGTCAGTGCACTCTCTGAAGTCACTGCACTGCATCCCCAGTGGTGCCAGTGCACTCTCTGGACTCACTGCACTGCATCCCCAGTGGTGCCAGTTCACTCTCTGGACTTACTGCACTGCATCCCCAGTGGTGCCAGTGCACTGTCTGGACTCACTGCACTGCATCCCCAGTGGTGCCAGTGCACTCTCTGGACTCACTTCAGTGCATCCCCAGTGGTGCCAGTGCACTCTCTGGACTCACTGCAGTGCATCCCCAGTGGTGCCAGTGCACTCTCTGGAGTCACTGCAGTGCATCCCCAGTGGTGCCAGTGCACTCTGTGGACTCACTGTACTGCATCCCCAGTGGTGCCAGTGCACTCTCTGGACTCACTTCTGCATCGCCAGTGGTGCCAGTGCACTCTCTGGACTCACTGCTGTGCATCCCCAGTGGTGCCAGTGTACTCTCTGGACTCACTGCAGTGCATCGCCAGTGGTGCCAGTGCACTCACTGGACTCACTGCACTGCATCCCCAGTGGTGCCAGTGCACTCCATGGACTCACTGCACTGCATCCCCAGTGGTGCCAGTGCACTCTCTGGACTCACTGCAGTGCATCCCCAGTGGTGCCAGTGCACTCTCTGGACTCACTGCACTGCATCCCCAGTGGTGCCATTGCACTCTCTAGAGTCACTGCAGTGCATCCCCAGTGGTGCCAGTGCACTCTCTAGAGTCACTGCAGTGCATCCGCACTGGTGACAGTGCACTCTCTGGACTCACTGCACTGCATCCCCAGTTGTGCCAGTGCACTCTTTGGACTTACAGCACTGCATCCCCACTGGTGCCAGTGCACTCTCTGCACTCACTGCAGTGCAGCCCCAGTGGTGCCAGTGCACTCTCTGGACTCACTGCACTGCATCCCCAGTGGTGCCAGTGCACTCTCTGGACTCACTGCACTGCATTCCCAGTGGTTCCACTGCACTCTCTGGACTCACTGCACTGCATCCCCAGTGGTGCCAGTGCACTCTCTAAAGTCACTGCAGTGCATCCCCGGTAGTGCCAGTGCACTCTCTGCACTCACTGCACTGCATCCCCAGTGGTGCCAGTGTACTCCCTGCACTCACTACACTGCATCCCCAGTGGTGCCAGTGCACTCTCTGCACTCACTGCACTGCATCCCCAGTGGTGCCAGTGCACTCTCTGCACTCACTGTACTGCATCCCCAGGGGTGCCAGTGTACTCCCTGCACTCACTACACTGCATTCCCAGTGGTGCCAGTGCACTCTCTGGACTCACTGCACTGCATCCCCAGTGGTGCCAGTGCACTCTCTGCACTCACTGCACTACATCCCCAGTGGTGCCAGTGCACTCTCTGGACTCACTACACTGCATCCCCAGTGGTGCCAGTGCACTCTCTGGACTCACTGCACTGCATCCCCAGTGGTGCCAGTGCACTCTGTGGACTCACTGCACTGCATCCTCAGTGGTGCCAATGCACTCTCTGGACTCACTGCACTGCATCCTCAGTGGTGCCCATGGACTCTCTGGACTCACTGCACTGCATCCCCAGTGGTGCCAGTGCACTCTCTGCACTCACTGCACTGCATCCCCAGGCGTGGCAGTGTACTCCCTGCACTCACTACACTGCATCGCCAGTGGTGCCAGTGCACTCTCTGGACTCACTGCACTGCATCCCCAGTGGTGCCAGTGCACTCTCTGGAGTCACTGTACTGCATCCCCAGTGGTGCCAGTGCACTCTCTGGACTCACTGCACTGCATCCCCAGTGGTGCCAGTGCCCTCCCTGGACTCACTGCAGTGCATACCCAGTGGTGCCAGTGTACTCTCTGCACTCACTGCAGTGCAGCCCCAGTGGTGCCAGTGCACTCTCTGCACTCACTGCAGTGCATCCCCACTGGTGCCAGTGCACTCTCTGGACTCACTGCACTGCATCCCCAGTGGTTCCACTGCACTCTCTGGACTCACTGCACTGCATCCCCAGTGGTGCCAGTGCACTCTCTAGAGTCACTGCATTGCATCCCCAGTGGTGCCAGTGCACTCTCTGGACTCACTGCACTGCATCCCCAGTGGTGCCGGTGCACTCTTTGGACTCACTGCACTGCATCCCCAGTGGTGCCAGTGCACTCTCTGGACTCACTGCAGTGCATCCCCAGTGGTTCCAGTGCAGTCTCTGGACTCACTGCAGTGCATCCCCAGTGGTGCCAGTGCACTCTCTAGTCTCACTGCACTGCATCCCCAGTGGTGCCAGTGCACTCTCTGGACTCACTGCACTGCATCCCCAGTGGTGCCAGTGCACTCTCTAGAGTCACTGCAGTGCATCCCCAGTGGTGCCATTGCACTCTCTAGAGTCACTGCAGTGCATCCCCAGTGGTGCCAGTGCACTCTCTGGACTCACTGCACTGCATCCTCAGTGGTGCCAGTGCACTCTCTGGACTCACAGCACTGCATCCCCAGTGGTGCCAGTACACTCTCTGGACTCACTGCACTGCATCCCCAGTGGTTCCACTGCACTCTCTGTACTCACTGCACTGCATCCCCAGTGGTGCCAGTGCACTCTCTGGACTCACTACACCGCATCCACAGTGGTGCTAGTGCACTCCCTGGAGGCACTGCGCTGCACCCCCAGTGGTGCCAGTGCACTCTCTGGACTCACTGCAGTGCATCCCCAGTGATGCCAGTGCGCTCTCTGGAGTAACTGCAGTGCATCCCCAGTGGTGCCAGTGTACACTCTGGACTCACTGCAGTGCATCCCCATTGGTGTCAGTGCACTCTCTGAAGTCACTGCAGTGCATCCCCAGTGGTGCCAGTGCACTCTCTGGACTCACTGCACTGCATCCCAAGTGGTGTAAGTGCACTCTCTGGACTCACTGCAGTGTATCCCCAGTGGTGCCAGTGCACTCTCTGCACTCACTTCACTGCATCCCCAGTGGTGCCAGTGCACTCTCTGGACTCACTGCAGTGCATCCCCAGTGGTGCCAGTGCACTCTCTGGAGTAACTGCAGTGCATCCCCTGTGGTGCCAGTGCACTCTCTGGACTCACTGCAGTGCATCCCCATTGGTGTCAGTGCACTCTCTGAAGTCACTGCACTGCATCCCCAGTGGTGCCCGTGCACTCTCTGGACTCACTGCACTGCATCCCCAGTGGTGCCAGTGCACTCTCTGGAGTAACTGCAGTGCATCCCCTGTGGTGCCAGTGCACTCTCTGGACTCACTGCAGTGCATGCCCATTGGTGTCAGTGCACTCTCTGAAGTCACTGCACTGCATCCCCAGTGGTGCCAGTGCACTCTCTGGACTCACTGCACTGCATCCCCAGTGGTGCCAGTTCACTCTCTGGACTTACTGCACTGCATCCCCAGTGGTGCCAGTGCACTGTCTGGACTCACTGCACTGCATCCCCAGTGGTGCCAGTGCACTCTCTGGACTCACTTCAGTGCATCCCCAGTGGTGCCAGTGCACTCTCTGGACTCACTGCAGTGCATCCCCAGTGGTGCCAGTGCACTCTCTGGAGTCACTGCAGTGCATCCCCAGTGGTGCCAGTGCACTCTGTGGACTCACTGTACTGCATCCCCAGTGGTGCCAGTGCACTCTCTGGACTCACTTCTGCATCGCCAGTGGTGCCAGTGCACTCTCTGGACTCACTGCTGTGCATCCCCAGTGGTGCCAGTGTACTCTCTGGACTCACTGCAGTGCATCGCCAGTGGTGCCAGTGCACTCACTGGACTCACTGCACTGCATCCCCAGTGGTGCCAGTGCACTCCATGGACTCACTGCACTGCATCCCCAGTGGTGCCAGTGCACTCTCTGGACTCACTGCAGTGCATCCCCAGTGGTGCCAGTGCACTCTCTGGACTCACTGCACTGCATCCCCAGTGGTGCCATTGCACTCTCTAGAGTCACTGCAGTGCATCCCCAGTGGTGCCAGTGCACTCTCTAGAGTCACTGCAGTGCATCCGCACTGGTGACAGTGCACTCTCTGGACTCACTGCACTGCATCCCCAGTTGTGCCAGTGCACTCTTTGGACTTACAGCACTGCATCCCCACTGGTGCCAGTGCACTCTCTGGACTCACTGCACTGCATCCCCAGTGGTGCCAGTGCACTCTCTAGTCTCACTGCACTGCATCCCCAGTGGTGCCAGTGCACTCTCTGGACTCACTGCACTGCATCCCCAGTGGTGCCAGTGCACTCTCTAGAGTCACTGCAGTGCATCCCCAGTGGTGCCAGGGCACTCTCTATAGTCACTGCAGTGCATCCCCAGTGGTGCCAGTGCACTCTCTGGACTCACTGCACTGCATCCTCAGTGGTGCCAGTGCACTCTCTGGACTCACTGTACTGCATCCCCAGTGGTGCCAGTGCACTCTCTGCACTCACTGCACTGCATCCCCAGGGGTGCCAGTGTACTCCCTGCACTCACTACACTGCATCCCCAGTGGTGCCAGTGCACTCTCTGGACTCACTGCACTGCATCCCCAGTGGTGCCAGTGCACTCTCTGGACTCACTGTAGTGCATCCCCAGTGGTGCCAGTGCACTCTCTGGACTCACTGCACTGCATCCCCAGTGGTGCCAGTGCACTCCCTGAACTCACTGCAGTGCATTCCCAGTGGTGCCAGTGTACTCTCTGCACTCACTGCAGTGCATCCCCACTGGTGCCAGTGCACTCTCTGGACTCACTGCACTGCATCCCCAGTGGTTCCACTGCACTCTCTGGACTCACTGCACTTCATCCCCAGTGGTGCCAGTGCACTCTCTGGTCTCACTGCACTGCATCCCCAGTGGTGCCAGTGCACTCTCTGGACTCACTGCACTGCATCCCCAGTGGTGCCATTGCACTCTCTAGAGTCACTGCAGTGCATCCACAGTGGTGCCAGTGCACTCTCTAGAGTCACTGCAGTGCATTCCGACTGGTGACCGTGCACTCTCTGGACTCACTGCACTGCATCCCCAGTGGTGCCAGTGCACTCTCTGGACTCACTGCAGTGCATCCCCAGTGGTCCCAGTGCACTCTCTGGACTCACTGCACTGCATCCCAAGTGGTTCAACTGCACTCTCTGGACTCACTGCAGTACATCCCTAGTGGTGCCAGTGCACTCTCCAGTCTCACTGCACTGCATCCTCAGTGGTGCCAGTGCACTCTCTGGACTCACAGCACTGCATCCCCAGTGGTGCTAGTGCACTCTCTGCACTCACTGCACTGCATCCCCAGTGGTGCCAGTGTACTCCCTGCACTCACTACACTGCATCCCCAGTGGTGCCAGTGCACTCTCTGGACTCACTGCACTGCATCCCCAGTGGTGCCAGTGCACTCTCTGGACTCACTGCACTGCATCCCCAGTGGTGCCAGTGCACTCTCTGGTCTCACTGCACTGCATCCCCACTCGTGCCAGTGCACTCTCTGGACTCACTGCAGTGCATCCCCAGTGGTGCCAGTGCACTCTCTGGACTCACTGCACTGCATCACCAGTGGTGCCAGTGCACTCTCTGGACTCACTGCAGTGCATCCCCAGTGGTGCCAGTGTACTCACTGCACTCACTGTACTGCATCCCCAGTGGTGCCAGTGTACTCTCTGCACTCACTGCAGTGCATCCGCAGTGGTGCCAGTGCACTCTCTGCACTCACTGCACTGCATCCCCAGTGGTGCCAGTGTACTCTCTGGACTCACTGCACTGCATCGCCAGTGGTGCCAGTGCACTCTCTGGACTCACTGCACTGCATCTCCAGTGGTGCCAGTGCAATCTCTGAAGTCACTGCAGTGCATCCCCAGTGGTGCCAGTGCACTCTCTGCACTCACTGCAGTGCATCCCCAGTGGTGCCAGTGCACTCTCTAGAGTCACTGCAGTTCATCCCCAGTGGTGCCAGTGCACTCTCTGGACTCACTGCACTGCATCCCCAGTGGTGCCAGTGCACTCCCTGGACTCACTGCAGTGCATCCCCAGTGGTGCCAGTGTACTCTCTGCACTCACTGCACTGCGTCCCCAGTGGTGCCAGTGCACTCTCTGGACTCACTGCACTGCATCCCCAGTGGTGCCAGTGCACTCTCTGAGTCACTGCACTGCATCCCCAGTGGTTCCACTGCACTCTCTGGACTCACTGAACTTCATCCCCAGTGGTGCCAGTGCACTCTCTGGTCTCACTGCACTGCATCCCCAGTGGTGCCAGTGCACTCTCTGGACTCACTGCACTGCATCCCCAGTGGTGCCATTGCACTCTCTAGAGTCACTGCAGTGCATCCACAGTGGTGCCAGTGCACTCTCTAGAGTCACTGCAGTGCATTCCGACTGGTGACCGTGCACTCTCTGGACTCACTGCTCTGCATCCCCAGTGGTGCCAGTGCACTCTCTGGACTCACTGCAGTGCATCCCCAGTGGTCCCAGTGCACTCTCTGGACTCATTGCACTGCATCCCAAGTGGTTCAACTGCACTCTCTGGACTCACTGCAGTACATCCCTAGTGGTGCCAGTGCACTCTCCAGTCTCACTGCACTGCATCCTCAGTGGTGCCAGTGCACTCTCTGGACTCACAGCACTGCATCCCCAGTGGTGCTAGTGCACTCTCTGCACTCACTGCACTGCATCCCCAGTGGTGCCAGTGCACTCTCTGGACTCACTGCACTGCATCACCAGTGGTGCCAGTGCACTCTCTGGACTCACTGCAGTGCATCCCCAGTGGTGCCAGTGCACTCTCCAGTCTCACTGCACTGCATCCTCAGTGGTGCCAGTGCACTCTCTGGACTCACAGCACTGCATCCCCAGTGGTGCTAGTGCACTCTCTGCACTCACTGCACTGCATCCCCAGTGGTGCCAGTGCACTCTCTGGACTCACTGCACTGCATCACCAGTGGTGCCAGTGCACTCTCTGGACTCACTGCAGTACATCCCTAGTGGTGCCAGTGCACTCTCCAGTCTCACTGCACTGCATCCTCAGTGGTGCCAGTGCACTCTCTGGACTCACAGCACTGCATCCCCAGTGGTGCTAGTGCACTCCCTGCACTCACTACACTGCATCCCCAGTGGTGCCAGTGCACTCTCTGGACTCACTGCACTGCATCACCAGTGGTGCCAGTGCACTCTCTGGACTCACTGCAGTGCATCCCCAGTGGTGCCAGTGTACTCTCTGCACTCACTGTACTGCATCCCCAGTGGTGCCAGTGTACTCTCTGCACTCACTGCAGTGCATCCCCACTGGTGCCAGTGCACTCTCTAGAGTCAGTGCATTGCATCACCACTGGTGACAGTGCACTCTCTGGACTCACTGCACTGCATCCCCAGTGGTGCCAGTGTACTCTCTGGACTCACAGCACTGCATCCCCAGTGGTGCCAGTGCACTCTCTGGACTCACTGCACTGCATCCCCAGTAGTGCCAGTGCACTCTCTGGACTCACTGCACTGCATCCCCAGTGGTGCCAGTGCACTCTCTGGAGGCACTGCACTGCATCCCCAAGGTGCCAGTGCACTCTCTGAACTCACTGCAGTGTATCCCCACTGGTGCCAGTGCACTCTCTGGACTCAGTGTACTGCATCCCCAGTGGTGCCAGTGCACTCTCTGGACTCACAGCACTGCATCCCCAGTGGTGCCAGTGCACTCTATGGACTCACTGCACTGCATCCCCAGTGGTGCCAGTGCACTCTCTGGACTCACTGCACTGCATCCCCAGTGGTGCCATTGCACTCTCTGGACTCACTGCAGTGCATCCCCAGTGGTGCCAGTGCACTCTCTGGACTCACTGCACTGCATCCCCAGTGGTGCCAGTGCACTCTCTGGACTCACTGTAGTGCATCCCCAGTGGTGCCAGTGCACTCTCTAGATTCACTGCAGTTCATCCCCACTGGTGCCAGTGCACTCTCCAGTCTCACTGAACTGCATCCTCAGTGGTGCCAGTGCACTCTCTGGACTCACTGCAGTGCATCCCCAGTGGTGCCAGTGCACTCTGTGGACTCACTGTACTGCATCCCCAGTGGTGCCAGTGTACTCTCTGGACTCACTGCAGTGCATCGCCAGTGGTGCCAGTGCACTCTCTGGTCTCACTGCACTGCATCCCCAGTGGTGCCAGTGCACTCTCTGGAAACACTGCACTGCATCCCCAGTGGTTCCACTGCACTCTCTGGACTCACTGCACTGCATCCCCAGTGGTGCCAGTGCACTCTCTAGAGTCACTGCACTGCATCCCCAGTGGTGCCAGTGCACTCTCTAGAGTCACTGCAGTGCATCCCCAGTGGTGCCAGTGCACTCTCTGGACTCACTGCACTGCATCCCCAGTGGTGCCAGTGCACTCTCTAGAGTCACTGCACTGCATCCCCAGTGGTGCCAGCGCACTCTCTGGACTCACTGCACTGCATCCCCAGTGGTGCCAGTGCACTCTCTGGACTCACTGCACTGCATCCCCAGTGGTGCCAGTGCACTCTCTGGACTCACAGCACTGCATCAACAGTGGTGCCAGTGCACTCTCTGGACTCACTGTGGTGCATCCCCAGTGGTGCCAGTGCACTCTCTGGACTCACTGCAGTGCATCCTCAGTGGTGCCAGTGCACTCTCTGGAGTCACTGCACTGCATCCCCAAGGTGCAAGTGCACTCTCTGGACTCACTGCACTGCATCGCCAGTGGTGCCACTGCACTCTCTGGACTCACTGCACTGCATCCCCAGTGGTGCCAGTGCACTCTCTGGACTCACTGCAGTGCATCCCCAGTGGTGCCAGTGCACTCTCTGAGTCACTGCACTGCATCCCCAGTGGTGCTAGTGCACTCTCTGCACTCACTGCACTGCATCCCCAGTGGTGACAGTGCACTCTCTGGACTCACTGCACTGCATCCCCAGTGGTGCCAGTGCACTCTCTGTACTCACTGCACTGCATCCCCAAGGTGCCAGTGCACTCTCTGGACTCACTGCACTGCATCCCCCTTGGTGCCAGTGCACTCTCTGGACTCACTGCAGTGCATCCCCAGTGGTGCCAGTGCACTCTCTGGACTCACTGCAGTGCATCACCAGTGGTGCCAGTGCACTCTCTGGACTCACTGCACTGCATCCCCAATGTTGCCAGTGCACTCTCTAGACTCACTGCACTGCATCCCCAGTGGTGCCAGTGCACTCTCTGGACTCACTGGACCGCATCCCCTGTGGTGCCAGTGCAGTCTTCGGACTCATTGCACTGCATCCCCAGTGGTGCCTGTGCAGTCTTCGGACTCACTGCACTGCATCCCCAGTGGTGCCTGTGCAGTCTTCGGACTCACTGCACTGCATCCCCAGTGGTGCCAGTGCAATCTCTGGACTCACTGCACTGCATCCCCAGTGGTGCCTGTGCAGTCTTCGGACTCATTGCACTGCATCCCCAGTGGTGCCTGTGCAGTCTTCGGACTCACTGCACTGCATCCCCAGTGGTGCCAGTGCAATCTCTGGACTCACTGCAGTGCATCTCCAGTGGTGCCCGTGCACTCTCTGGAGTCACTGCACTGCATCCTCAGTGGTGCCAGTGCAATCTATGGACTCACTGCACTGCATCCCCAGTGGTGCCAGTGCACTCTCTGGACTCACTGCAGTGCATCCCCAGTGGTGCCAGTGCACTCTCTGGACTCACTGGACCGCATCCCCTGTGGTGCCAGTGCACTCTCTGGACTCACTGTACTGCATCCCCAGTGGTGCCAGTGCACTCTCTGGAATCACTGCAGTGCATCCCCAGTGGTGCCAGTGCACTCTGTGGACTCACTGTACTGCATCACCAGTCTTGCCAGTGTACTCTCTGGACTCACTGCAGTGCATCGCCAGTGGTGCCAGTGCACTCTCTGGACTCACTGCACTGCATCTCCAGTGGTGCCAGTGCAATCTCTGAAGTCACTGCAGTGCATCCCCAGTGGTGCCAGTGCACTCTCTAGTCTCACTGCACTGCATCCCCAGTGGTGCCAGTGCACTCTCTGGACTCACTGCACTGCATCACCAGTGGTGCCAGTGCACTCTCTGGAGTCACTGCAGTGCATCCCCAGTGGTGCCAGTGCACTCTCTGGACTCACTGTACTGCATCCCCAGTGGTGCCAGTGTACTCTCTGGACTCACTGCAGTGCATCGCCAGTGGTGCCAGTGCACTCTCTGGACTCACTGCACTGCATCCCCAGTGGTGCCAGTGCAATCTCTGAAGTCACTGCAGTGCATCCCCAGTGGTGCCAGTGCACTCTCTGGACTCACTGCACCGCATCGCCAGTGGTGCCAGTGCACTCTCTAGAGTCACTGCAGTGCATCCCCAGTGGTGCCAGTGCACTCTCTAGAGTCACTGCAGTGCATCCGCAGTGGTGCCAGTGCACTCTCTGGACTCACTGCACTGCATCCCCAGTGGTGCCAGTGCACTCTCTGGACTCACAGCACTGCATCCCCAGTGGTGCCAGTGCACTCTCTGGACTCACTGCACTGCATCCCCAGTGGTGCCAGTGCACTCTCTGGACTCACTGCACTGCATCCCCAGTGGTGCCAGTGCACTCTCTGGAGTCACTGCACTGCATCCCCAAGGTGCAAGTGCACTCTCTGAACTCACTGCAGTGCATGCCCAGTGGTGCCAGTGTACTCTGTGGAGTCACTGTACTGCATCCCCAGTGGTGCCAGTGCACTCTCTGGAGTCACTGCACTGCATCCCCAGTGTTGCCAGTGCACTCTCTGAGTCACTGCACTGCATCCCCAGTGGTGCCAGTGCACTCTCTGGACTCACTGCACTGCATCCCCAGTGGTGACAGTGCACTCTCTGGACTCACTGCAGTGCATCCCCAGTGGTGCCAGTGCACTCTCTGGACTCACTGCACTGCATCCCCAGTGGTGCCAGTGCACTCTCTGGACTCACTGCACTGCATCCCCACTGGTGCCAGTGCACTCTCTGGACTCACTGCAGTGCATCCCCAGTGCTGCCAGTGCACTCTCTGGACTCACTGCAGTGCATCCCCAGTGGTGCCAATGCACTCTCTGGACTCACTGCACTGCATCCCCAGTGGTGCCAGTGCACTCTCTGGAATCACTGCACTGCATCCCCAATGTTGCCACTGCACTCTCTGGACTCACTGCACTGCATCCCCAGTGGTGCCAGTGCACTCTCTGGACTAACTGCAGTGCATCACCAGTGGTGAGAGTGCACTCTCTCTACTCAATGAATTGCATTCCCACTAATGCCAGTGCACTCTCAACACTAACTGCAGTGCAACCCCATTGGTGCCAGTGCACTCCTTGGACACACTGCAGTGTATCCCCTGTGGTGCCAGTGCACTCTCTGGACTCACTGCAGTGTATCCCCAGTGGTGCCAGTGCACTCTCTGGACTCACTGCAGTGCATCCCCAGTGGTGCCAGTGCACTCTCTGGAGTCACTGCACTGCATCCCCAGTGGTGCCAGTGTAATCTCTGGACTCACTACAGTACAGCTCCATTGGTGCCAGTGCACTCTCTGGACTCACTGCACTGCATCCCCAGTGGTGCCAGTGCACTCTCTGGACTCACTGCACTGCATCCCCAGTGGTGCCAGTGCACTCTCTGGTCTCACTGCACTAAAACTCCAGTGGTGCCAGTGCACTCTCTGGACTCACTGCACTGCATCCCCAGTGGTGCCAGTGCAATCTCTGGACTCACTACACTGCATCCCTAGTGGTGCCAGTGCACTCTCTGGACTCACTGCACTGCATCAACAGTAGTGCCAGTGCACTCTCTGGATTCACTGCACTGCATCCCCAGTGGTGCCAGTGTACTCTCTGGACTCACTGCACTGCATCCCCAGTGGTGCCAGTGCACTATCTGGACTCACTGCACTGCATCCCCAGTGGTGCAAGTGCACTCTCTGGAGTCACTGGACTGCATCCCCAGTGGTGCCAGTGCACTCTCTGGACTCACTGCAGTGCAGCGCCTGAGGTGCCAGTGCACTCTCTGGACTCACTGCAGTTCATCCCCAGTGGTGCCAGTGCACTCTCTGGACTCACTGCACTGCATCCCCGGTGGTGCCAGTGCACTCTCTGGACTCACTGCAGTGCATCCCCTGTGGTGCCAGTGTACTCTCTGGACTTACTGCACTGCATCCCCCGTGGTGCCAGTGCAGTCTCTGGACTCACTGTAGTGCATCCCCAGTGGTGCCAGTGCACTCTCTGGACTCACTGCAGTGCATCCCCAGTGGTGCCAGTGCACTCTCTGTAGTCACGGCGCTGCATCCCCGGTGGTGACAGTGCACTCTCTGGACTCACTGCACTGCATCCCCAGTGGTCCCAGTGCACTCTCTGGACTCACTGCAGTGTATCCCCTGTGGTGCCAGTGCACTCTCTGGACTCACTGCAGTGCATCCCCAGTGGTGCCAGTGCACTCTCTGGACTCACTGCAGTGCATCCCCAGTGGTGCCAGTGCACTGTCTGGAATCACTGCAGTGCATCCCCAGTGGTGCCAGTGCACTTTCTGGAGTCACTGCAGTGCATTCGCAGTGGTGCCAGTGCACTCTCTGGAGTCACTGCACTGCATCCCCAGTGGTGCCAGTGCACTTTCTGGACTCACTGCAGTGCATCCCCAGTGGTGCCAGTGCACTCTCTGGACTCACTGCAGTGCATTCGCAGTGGTGCCAGTGCACTCTCTGGAGTCACTGCACTGCATCCCCAGTGGTGCCAGTGCACTGTCTGGACTCACTGCAGTGCATCCCCAGTGGTGCGAGTGCACTCTCTGGACTCACTGCAGTGCATCGCCAGTGGTGCCAGTGCACTCTCTGGACTCACTGCAGTGCATTCCCAGTGGTGCCAGTGAACTCACTGGACTCACTGCACTGCATTCCCAGTGGTGCCAGTGCACTCTCTGGACTCACTGTAGTGCATCCCCAGTGGTGCCAGTGCACTCTCTGGACTGACTGCAGTGCATCCCCAGTGGTGCCAGTGCGCTCTCTGGACTCACTGCTCTAAAACCCCAGTGGTGCCAGTGCACTCTCTGGACTCACTGCTGTGCATCCCCAGTGGTGCCAGTGCACTCTCTGGACTCACTGAACTGCATCCCCAGTGGTGCCAGTGCACTCTCTGGACTCACTGCACTGCATCCCCAGTGGTGCCAGTGTACTCTCTGGACTCACTGCACTGCATCCCCAGTGGTGCCAGTGCACTCTCTGGACTCACTGCAGTACATCCGCAGTGGTGCCTGTGCTGTCTCTGGACTCACTGCAGTGCATCCCCAGTGGTGCCTGTGCTCTCTCTGGACTCACTGCACTGCATCCCCAGTGGTGCCAGTGCACTCTCTGTAGTCACTGCAGTGCATCCCCGGTGGTGACAGTGCACCCTCTGGACTCACTGCAGTGCATCCCCAGTGGTGCCAGTGCACTCTCTGGACTCACTGCAGTGTATCACCTGTGGTGCCAGTGCACTCTCTGGAGTCACCGCAGTGCATCCCCAGTGGTGCCAGTGCACTCTCTGGACTCACTGCACTGCATCCCCAGTGGTGCCAGTGCACTCTCTGGACTCACTGCACTACATCCCCAGTGGTGCCAGTGCACTCTCTGCACTCACTGCACTGCATCTCCAGTGGTGCCAGTGCACTCTCTGGACTCACTGCACTGCATCCCCAGTGGTGCCAGTGCACTCTCTGGACTCACTGCACTCCATCCCAAGTGGTGCCAGTGCACTCTCTGGACTCACTGCAGTGCATCTCCAGTGGTGCCACTGGACTCACTGTACTGCATCCCCAGTGGTGCCAGTGCGCTCTCTGGACTCACTTCAGTGCATCCCCAGCAGTGCCAGTGCACTCTCTGGACTCACTGCACTGCATCCCCAAGGGGCCAGTGCACTCTCTGGACTCACTGCACTGCATCCCCAAGGTGCCAGTGCACTCTCTGGACTCACTGCACTGCATCACCAGTGGTGCCAGTGCACTCTCTGGACTCACTGCAGTGCATCCCCATTGGTGTCAGTGCACTCTCTGGATTCACTGCACTGCATCCCCAGTGGTGCCAGTGTACTCTCTGGACTCACTGCACTGCATCCCCAGTGGTGCCAGTGCACTATCTGCACTCATTGCAGTGCATCCCCAGTGGTGCCAGTGCACTCTCTGGACTCACTGCACTGCATCCCCAGTCGTGCCAGTACATTCTCTGGACTCACTGCACTGCGTCCACAGTGGTGCCAGTGCACTCTCTGGACTCACTGCACTGCATTCCCAGTGGTGTCACTGCACTCTCTGGACTCACTGCACTGCATCCCGAGTGGTGCCAGTGCACTCTCTGGACTCACTGCACTGCATCCCCAGTGGTGCCAGTGCACTCTCTGGACTCACTGCAGTGCAGCCCCTGAGGTGTCAGTGCACTCTCTGGACTCACTGCAGTGCATTCCCAGTGGTGCCAGTGCACTCTCTGGACTCACTGCACTGCATCCCCAAGGTGCCAGTGCACTCTCTGGACTCACTGCACTGCATCCCCAGTGGTGCCAGTGCACTCTCTGGACTCACTGCACTGCATCCCCAGGGGTGCCAGTGTACTCCCTGCACTAACTACACTGCATCGCCAGTGGTGCCAGTGCACTCTCTGGACTCACTGCACTGCATCCCTGGTGGTGCCAGTGCACTCTCTGCACTCACTGCACTGCATGCCCAGGGGTGCCAGTGTACTCCCTGCACTCACTACACTGCATTGCCAGTGGTGCCAGTGCACTCTCTGGACTCACTGCAGTGCATCCCCAGTGGTGCCAGTGCACTCTCTGGACTCACTACAGTACAGCTCCATTGGTGCCAGTGCACTCTCTGGACTCACTGCACTGGACCCCCAGTGGTGCCAGTGCACTCTCTGGACTCACTGCAGTGCATCCCCAGTGGTGCCAGTGCACTCTCTGGTCTCACTGCACTAAAACTCCAGTGGTGCCAGTGCACTCTCTGGACTCACTGCAGTGCATCCCCAGTGGTGCCAGTGCACTCTCTGGACTCACTACACTGCATCCCCAGTGGTGCCAGTGCACTCTCTGGACTCACTGCACTGCATCAACAGTGGTGCCAGTGTACTCTCTGGACTCACTGCACTGCATGCCCAGTGGTGCCAGTGCACTATCTGGACTCACTGCAGTGCATCCCCAGTGGTGCCAGTGCACTCTCTGGAGTCACTGGACTGCATCCCCAGTGGTGCCAGTGCACTCTCTGGACTCACTGCACTGCATCCCCGGTGGTGCCAGTGCACTCTCTGGACTCACTGCAGTGCATCCCCTGTGGTGCCAGTGCACTATCTGGACTCACTGCACTGCATCGCCAGTGGTGCCAGTGCACTCTCTGGACTCACTGCACTGCATCCCCAGTGGTGCCAGTGCACTCTCTGGACTCACTGCACTGCATCCCCAGTGGTGCCAGTGCACTCTCTGGACTCACTGCACTGCATCCCCAGGGGTGCCAGTGTACTCCCTGCACTAACTACACTGCATGCCCAGTGGTGCCAGTGCACTATCTGGACTCACTGCACTGCATCCCCAGTGGTGCCAGTGCACTCTCTGGACTCACTGCACTGCATCCCTGGTGGTGCCAGTGCACTCTCTGCACTCACTGCACTGCATGCCCAGGGGTGCCAGTGTACTCCCTGCACTCACTACACTGCATTGCCAGTGGTGCCAGTGCACTCTCTGGACTCACTGCACTGCATCCCCAGTGGTGCCAGTGCACTCTCTGGACTCACTACAGTACAGCTCCATTGGTGCCAGTGCACTCTCTGGACTCACTGCACTGGATCCCCAGTGGTGCCAGTGCACTCTCTGGACTCACTGCAGTGCATCCCCAGTGGTGCCAGTGCACTCTCTGGTCTCACTGCACTAAAACTCCAGTGGTGCCAGTGCACTCTCTGGACTCACTGCAGTGCATCCCCAGTGGTGCCAGTGCACTCTCTAGACTCACTACACTGCATCCCCAGTGGTGCCAGTGCACTCTCTGGACTCACTGCACTGCATCAACAGTGGTGCCAGTGTACTCTCTGGACTCACTGCACTGCATGCCCAGTGGTGCCAGTGCACTATCTGGACTCACTGCAGTGCATCCCCAGTGGTGCCAGTGCACTCTCTGGAGTCACTGGACTGCATCCGCAGTTGTGCCAGTGCACTCTCTGGACTCACTGCAGTGCAGCGCCTGAGGTGCCAGTGCACTCTCTGGACTCACTGCAGTTCATCCCCAGTGGTGCCAGTGCACTCTCTGGACTCACTGCATTGCATCCCCGGTGGTGCCAGTGCACTCTCTGGACTCACTGCAGTGCATCCCCAGTGGTGCCAGTGCACTCTCTAGACTCACTGAACTGCATCCCCAGTGGTGCCAGTGCACTCTCTGGCCTCACTGCAGTGCAACCCCAGTGGTGCCAGTGTACTCACTGGACTCACTGCACTGCATCCCCAGTGGTGCCAGTGCACTTTCTGGACTCACTGCACTGCATCCCCAGTGGTGCCAGTGCACTCTCTGGACTCACTGCACTGCATCACCAGTGGTGCCAGTGCACTCTCTGGAGTCACTGCAGTGTATTCCCAGTGCTGCCATTGCACTCTCTGGACTCACTGAACTGCATCTCCAGTGGTGCCAGTGCACTCTCTGGACTCACTGCAGTGCATCCCCAGTGGTGCCAATGCACTCTCTGGACTCACTGCAGTGCATCCCCATTGGTGCCAGTGCACTCTCTGGTCTCACTGCACTAAAACTCCAGTGGTGCCAGTGCACTCTCTGGACTCACTGCAGTGCATCCCCAGTGGTGCCAGGGCACTCTCTAGACTCACGGCACTGCATCCCCAGTGGTGCCAGTGCAATCTTTGGACTCACGGCACTGCATCCCCAGTGTTGCTAGTGCACTCTCTGGACTCACTGCACTGCATCCCCAGTGGTGCCAGTGCACTCTCTGGACTCACTGCACTGCATCCCCAGTGGTCCCAGTGCACTCTGTGGACTCACTGAACTGCATCCCCAGTGGTGCCAGTGCACTCTCTGGAGTCACTGCAGTGCATTCGCAGTGGTGCCAGTACACTCTCTGGACTCACTGCACTGCATCCCCAGTGGTGCCAGTGCACTCTCTGGACTCACTGCACTGCATCCCCAGTGGTGCCAGTGCGGTCTCTACACTCACTGCAGTGCATCTCCAGTGGTGCCAGTGCACTCTCTGGAGTCACTGCAGTGCATCCCCTGTGGTGACAGTGCACTCTCTGGACTCACTGCAGTGCATCTCCAGTGCTGCCACTGCACTCTCTGTAGTCACTGCGCTGCAACCCCAGTGGTGACAGTGCACTCTCTGGACTCACTGCACTGCATCCCCAGTGGTGCCAGTGTAGTCTCTGGACTCACTGCACTCCATCCCCACTGGTGCCAGTACACTCTCTGGACTCACTGCAGTGCATCCCCAGTGGTGCCAGTGCACTCTGTGGACTCACTGCAGTGCATCCCCAGTGGTGCCAGTGCACTCTCTGGACTCACTGCACTGCATCCCCAGTGGTGCCAGTACACTATCTGGACTCATTGCAGTGCATACCCATTGGTGCCAGTGCAGTCTCTGAGTCACTGCACTAAAACGCCAGTGGTGCCAGTGCACTCTCTGGACTCACTGCACTGCATCCCCAGTGGTGCCAGTGCACTCTCTGGACTCACTGCACTGCATCCCCAGTGGTGCCAGTGTACTGTCTGGAGTCAATGCACTGCATCCCCAGTGGTGCCAGTGCACTCTCTGTAGTCAATGCACTGCATCCCCAGTGGTGCCAGTGCACTCTCTGGACTGACTGCACTGCATCCCCAGTGGTGCCAGTGCACTCTCTGGACTCACTGCAGTGCATCCGCAGTGGTGCCAGTGCACTCTCTGGATTCACCGCACTACAACCCCAGTGGTGCCAGTGCACTCTCTGGAGTCACTGCACTGCATCCCCAGTGGTGCCACTGCACTCTGTGGACTCACTGCACTGCACACCAGTGGTGCCAGTGCACTCTCTGGACTCACTGCAGTGCATCCCCAGTGGTGCCTTTGCACTCTCTGGTCTCACTGCACTAAAACTCCAGTGATGCCAGTGCACTCTCTGGACTCACTGCAGTGTATCCACAGTGGTGCCACTGCACTCTCTGGACTCACTGCAGTGCATCCCCAGTGGTGCCAGTGCACTCTCTGGACTCACTGCACTGCATCCCCAGTGGTGCCAGTGCACTCTCTGGACTCAGTGCACTGCATCCCCAGTGTGGCCAGGGCACTCTCTGGACTCACTGAAGTGCATCCCCAGTGTTGCCATGGCACTCTCTAGACTCACGGCACTGCATCCCCAGTGGTGCCAGTGCAATCTCTGGACTCACGGCACTGCATCCCCAGTGGTGCCAGTGCACTCTCTGGACTCACTGTACTGCATGCCCAGTGGTGCCAGTGCACTCTGTGGACTCACTGCACTGCATCACCAGTGGTGCCAGTGCACTCTCTGGAGTCACTGCAGTGCATTCGCAGTGGTGCCAGTACACTCTCTGGACTCACTGCACTGCATCCCCAGTAGTGCCAGTACACTCTCTGGACTCACTGCACTGCATCCCCAGCGGTGCCAGTGCACTCTCTGGACTCAGTGCTCTGCATCTCCAGTGGTGCCAGTGCACTCTCTGGACTCACTGCACTGCATCCCCAGTGGTGCCAGTGCACTCTCTGGAGACACTGCAGTGCATCTCCACTGGTGCCAGGGCACTCTCTGGACTCACTGCAGTGCATCCCCAGTGGTGCCAGGGCACTCTCTGCACTCACTGCATTGCATCCCCAAAGTTGACAGTGTACTCTCTGGACTCACTTCAGTGCATCCCCAGTGGTGCCAGTGCACTCTCTGGCCTCACTGCACTGCATCCCCAGTGGTGCCAGGGCACTCTCTGGACTCTCTGTAGTGCATCCCCAGTGTTGCCAGGGCACTCTCTGGACTCACTGCAGTGCATCCCCAGTGGTGCCAGTGCACTCTCTGGACTCACTGCAGTGCATCCCCAGTGGTGCCAGCTCACTCTCTGGACTCACTGCACTGCATCCCCAGTGGTGTCAGTGCACTCTCTGGACTCACTGCACTGCATCCCCAGTGGTGCCAGTGCACTCTCTGGACTCACTGCAGTGCATCCCCAGTGGTGCCAGTGCACTCTCTGGACTCACTGCACTGCATCCCCAGTGGTGTCAGTGCACTCTCTGGACTCACTGCAGTGCATCTGCAGTGGTGCCAGTGCACTCTCTGGACTCACTGCAGTGCATCCCCAGTGGTGCCAGTGCACTCTCTGGACTCACTGCAGTGCATCCCCAGTGGTGCCAGTGCACTCTCTGGACTCACTGCACTGCATCCCCAAAGTGCCAGTGCACTGTCTGGACTCACTGCACTGCCTCCCCAAAGTGCCAGTGCACTCTCTGGACTCACTGCACTGCATCTCCAGTGGTGCCAGTGCACTCTCTGGACTCACTGCACTGCATCCCCAGTGGTGCCAGTGCACTCTCTGGAGACACTGCAGTGCATCTCCACTGGTGCCAGGGCACTCTCTGGACTCACTGCAGTGCATCCCCAGTGGTGCCAGGGCACTCTCTGGACTCATTGCATTGCATCACCAAAGGTGACAGTGCACTCTCTGGACTCACTGCACTGCATCCCCATTGGTGCCACTGCACTCTCTGGACTCACGGCACTGCATCCCCAGTGGTGCCAGTGCACTCTCTGGACTCTCTGTAGTGCATCCCCAGTGTTGCCAGGGCACTCTCTAGACTCACTGCAGTGCATCCCCAGTGGTGCCAGTGCACTCTCTGGACTCACTGCACTGCATCACCAGTGGTGCCAGTGCACTCTCTGGACTCACTGCACTGCATCCCCAGTGGTGCCAGTACACTCTCTGGACTCACTGCACTGCATCCCCAGTGGTGCCAGTGCAGTCTCTGGACTCACTGCACTCCATCCCCACTGGTGCCAGTACACTCCTTGGACTCACTGCACTGCAGCCCCAGTGGTGCCAGTGCACTCTCTGGACTCACTGCACTGCATCCCCAGTGGTGCCAGTGCACTCTCTGGACTCACTGCACTGCATACCCAGTGGTGCCAGTGCAATATCTGGACTCATTGCAGTGCATCCCCAGTGGTGCCAGTGCACTATCTGAGTCACTGCAGTGCATCCCCAGTGGTGCCAGTGCACTCTCTGGACTCACTGCAGTGCATCCCCAGTGGTGCCAGTGCACTCTCTGGACTCACTGCACTGCATCCCCAGTGGTGCCAGTGCACTATCTGGACTCATTGCACTGCATTCCCAGTGGTGCCAGTACACTCTCTGAGTCACTGCACTGCATCCCCAGTGGTGCCAGTGCACTCTCTGGACTCACTGCACTGCATCCCCAGTGGTGCCAGTGCACTATCTGGACTCATTGCACTGCATCACCAGTGGTGCCAGTGCACTCTCTGGACTCACTACACTGCATCCCCAGTGGTGCCAGTGCACTCTCTGGACTCATTGCAGTGCATCCCCAGTGGTGCCAGTGCACTCTCTGGACTCACTGCAGTTCATCGCCAGTGGTGCCAGTGCACTCTCTGGACTCACTGCACTGCATTCCCCAATTGCGCCAGTGCACTCTCTGGACTCACTGCACTGCATCCCCAGTGGTGCCAGTGCACTCTCTGGACTCACTGCACTGCATCCACAAGGTGGCAGTGCACTCTCTGGACTCACTGCAGTGCATCCCCAGTGGTGCCAGTGCACTCTCTGGACTCACTGCAGTGCATCCCCAGTGGTGCCAGTACACTCTCTGGACTCATTGCAGTGCATTCCCATTGGTGCCAGTGCACTCTCTGAGTCACTGCACTGCATCCCCAGTGGTGCCAGTGCACTCTCTGGAGTCACTGAAGTGCATCCCCAGTGTTGCCATGGCACTCTCTAGACTCACGGCACTGCATCCCCAGTGGTGCCAGTGGAATCTCTGAACTCACGGCACTGCATCCCCAGTGGTGCCAGTACACTCTCTGGACTCACTGCACTGCATCCCCAGTAGTGCCAGTGCACTCTCTGGACTCACTGCACTGCATCCCCAAAGTGCCATTGCACTCTCTGGGCTCACTGCACTGCATCTCCAGTGGTGCCAGTGCACTCTCTGGACTCACTGCACTGCATCCCCAGTGGTGCCAGTGCACTCTCTGGAGACACTGCAGTGCATCTCCACTGGTGCCAGGGCACTCTCTGGACTCACTGCAGTGCATCCCCAGTGGTGCCAGGGCACTCTCTGCACTCACTGCATTGCATCCCCAGAGTTGACAGTGCACTCTCTGGACTCACTTCAGTGCATCCCCAGTGGTGCCAGTGCACTCTCTGGACTCACGGCACTGCATCCCCAGTGGTGCCAGTGCACTCTCTGGACTCTCTGTAGTGCATACCCAGTGTTGCCAGGGCACTCTCTGGACTCACTGCAGTGCATCCCCAGTGGTGCCAGTGCACTCTCTGGACTCACTGCACTGCATCCCCAGTGGTGCCAGTTCACTCTCTGGACTCACTGCACTGCATCCCCAGTGGTGTCAGTGCACTCTCTGGACTCACTGCACTGCATCCCCAGTGGTGCCACTGCACTCTCTGGACTCACTGCAGTGCATCCCCAGTGGTGCCAGTGCACTCTCTGGACTCACTGCACTGCATCCCCTGTGGTGCCAGTGCAGTCTTCGGACTCATTGCACTGCATCCCCAGTGGTGCCTGTGCAGTCTTCGGACTCACTGCACTGCATCCCCAGTGGTGCCTGTGCAGTCTTCGGACTCACTGCACTGCATCCCCAGTGGTGCCAGTGCAATCTCTGGACTCACTGCACTGCATCCCCAGTGGTGCCTGTGCAGTCTTCGGACTCATTGCACTGCATCCCCAGTGGTGCCTGTGCAGTCTTCGGACTCACTGCACTGCATCCCCAGTGGTGCCAGTGCAATCTCTGGACTCACTGCAGTGCATCTCCAGTGGTGCCCGTGCACTCTCTGGAGTCACTGCACTGCATCCTCAGTGGTGCCAGTGCAATCTATGGACTCACTGCACTGCATCCCCAGTGGTGCCAGTGCACTCTCTGGACTCACTGCAGTGCATCCCCAGTGGTGCCAGTGCACTCTCTGGACTCACTGGACCGCATCCCCTGTGGTGCCAGTGCACTCTCTGGACTCACTGTACTGCATCCCCAGTGGTGCCAGTGCACTCTCTGGAGTCACTGCAGTGCATCCCCAGTGGTGCCAGTGCACTCTGTGGACTCACTGTACTGCATCACCAGTCTTGCCAGTGTACTCTCTGGACTCACTGCACTGCATCGCCAGTGGTGCCAGTGCACTCTCTGGACTCACTGCACTGCATCTCCAGTGGTGCCAGTGCAATCTCTGAAGTCACTGCAGTGCATCCCCAGTGGTGCCAGTGCACTCTCTGCACTCACTGCAGTGCATCCCCAGTGGTGCCAGTGCACTCTCTGGACTCACTGCACTGCATCACCAGTGGTGCCAGTGCACTCTCTGGAGTCACTGCAGTGCATCCCCAGTGGTGCCAGTGCACTCTGTGGACTCACTGTACTGCATCCCCAGTGGTGCCAGTGTACTCTCTGGACTCACTGCAGTGCATCGCCAGTGGTGCCAGTGCACTCTCTGGACTCACTGCACTGCATCCCCAGTGGTGCCAGTGCAATCTCTGAAGTCACTGCAGTGCATCCCCAGTGGTGCCAGTGCACTCTCTGGACTCACTGCACCGCATCGCCAGTGGTGCCAGTGCACTCTCTAGAGTCACTGCAGTGCATCCCCAGTGGTGCCAGTGCACTCTCTAGAGTCACTGTAGTGCATCCGCAGTGGTGCCTGTGCTGTCTCTGGACTCACTGCACTGCATCCCCAGTGGTGCCAGTGCACTCTCTGGACTCACTGCACTGCATCCCCAGTGGTGCCAGTGCACTCTCTGGACTCACAGCACTGCATCCCCAGTGGTGCCAGTGCACTCTCTGGACTCACTGCGGTGCATCCCCAGTGGTGCCAGTGCACTCTCTGGACTCACTGCAGTGCATCCCCAGTGGTGCCAGTGCACTCTCTGGACTCACTGCACTGCATCCCCAAGGTGCAAGTGCACTCTCTGAACTCACTGCAGTGCATGCCCAGTGGTGCCAGTGTACTCTGTGGAGTCACTGTACTGCATCCCCAGTGGTGCCAGTGCACTCTCTGGAGTCACTGCACTGCATCCCCAGTGCTGCCAGTGCACTCTCTGAGTCACTGCACTGCATCCCCAGTGGTGCCAGTGCACTCTCTGGACTCACTGCACTGCATCCCCAGTGGTGACAGTGCACTCTCTGGACTCACTGCAGTGCATCCCCAGTGGTGCCAGTGCACTCTCTGGACTCACTGCACTGCATCCCCAGTGGTGCCAGTGCACTCTCTGGACTCACTGCACTGCATCCCCAGTGGTGCCAGTGCACTCTCTGGACTCACTGCAGTGCATCCCCAGTGCTGCCAGTGCACTCTCTGGACTCACTGCAGTGCATCCCCAGTGGTGCCAATGCACTCTCTGGACTCACTGCACTGCATCCCCAGTGGTGCCAGTGCACTCTCTGGAATCACTGCACTGCATCCCCAATGTTGCCACTGCACTCTCTGGACTCACTGCACTGCATCCCCAGTGGTGCCAGTGCACTCTCTGGACTAACTGCAGTGCATCACCAGTGGTGAGAGTGCACTCTCTCTACTCAATGAATTGCATTCCCACTAATGCCAGTGCACTCTCAACACTAACTGCAGTGCAACCCCATTGGTGCCAGTGCACTCCTTGGACACACTGCAGTGTATCCCCTGTGGTGCCAGTGCACTCTCTGGTCTCACTGCACTAAAACTCCAGTGGTGCCAGTGCACTCTCTGGACTCACTGCACTGCATCCCCAGTGGTGCCAGTGCAATCTCTGGACTCACTACACTGCATCCCTAGTGGTGCCAGTGCACTCTCTGGACTCACTGCACTGCATCAACAGTAGTGCCAGTGCACTCTCTGGATTCACTGCACTGCATCCCCAGTGGTGCCAGTGTACTCTCTGGACTCACTGCACTGCATCCCCAGTGGTGCCAGTGCACTATCTGGACTCACTGCAGTGCATCTCCAGTGGTGCAAGTGCACTCTCTGGAGTCACTGGACTGCATCCCCAGTGGTGCCAGTGCACTCTCTGGACTCACTGCAGTGCAGCGCCTGAGGTGCCAGTGCACTCTCTGGACTCACTGCAGTTCATCCCCAGTGGTGCCAGTGCACTCTCTGGACTCACTGCACTGCATCCCCGGTGGTGCCAGTGCACTCTCTGGACTCACTGCAGTGCATCCCCTGTGGTGCCAGTGTACTCTCTGGACTTACTGCACTGCATCCCCCGTGGTGCCAGTGCAGTCTCTGGACTCACTGTAGTGCATCCCCAGTGGTGCCAGTGCACTCTCTGGACTCACTGCAGTGCATCCCCAGTGGTGCCAGTGCACTCTCTGTAGTCACGGCGCTGCATCCCCGGTGGTGACAGTGCACTCTCTGGACTCACTGCACTGCATCCCCAGTGGTCCCAGTGCACTCTCTGGACTCACTGCAGTGTATCCCCTGTGGTGCCAGTGCACTCTCTGGACTCACTGCAGTGCATCCCCAGTGGTGCCAGTGCACTCTCTGGACTCACTGCAGTGCATCCCCAGTGGTGCCAGTGCACTGTCCGGAATCACTGCAGTGCATCCCCAGTGGTGCCAGTGCACTTTCTGGAGTCACTGCAGTGCATTCGCAGTGGTGCCAGTGCACTCTCTGGAGTCACTGCACTGCATCCCCAGTGGTGCCAGTGCACTTTCTGGACTCACTGCAGTGCATCCCCAGTGGTGCGAGTGCACTCTCTGGACTCACTGCAGTGCATTCGCAGTGGTGCCAGTGCACTCTCTGGAGTCACTGCACTGCATCCCCAGTGGTGCCAGTGCACTGTCTGGACTCACTGCAGTGCATCCCCAGTGGTGCGAGTGCACTCTCTGGACTCACTGCAGTGCATCGCCAGTGGTGCCAGTGCACTCTCTGGACTCACTGCACTGCATCCCCATTGGTGCCAGTGCTCTCTCTGGACTCACTGCAGTGCATCCCCAGTGGTGCCAGTGCACTCTCTGGACTCACTGCAGTGCATTCCCAGTGGTGCCAGTGAACTCACTGGACTCACTGCACTGCATCCCCAGTGGTGCCAGTGCACTCTCTGGACTCACTGTAGTGCATCCCCAGTGGTGCCAGTGCACTCTCTGGACTGACTGCAGTGCATCCCCAGTGGTGCCAGTGCGCTCTCTGGACTCACTGCACTAAAACCCCAGTGGTGCCAGTGCACTCTCTGGACTCACTGCTGTGCATCCCCAGTGGTGCCAGTGCACTCTCTGGACTCACTGAACTGCATCCCCAGTGGTGCCAGTGCACTCTCTGGACTCACTGCACTGCATCCCCAGTGGTGCCAGTGTACTCTCTGGACTCACTGCACTGCATCCCCAGTGGTGCCAGTGCACTCTCTGGACTCACTGCACTGCATCCGCAGTGGTGCCTGTGCTGTCTCTGGACTCACTGCAGTGCATCCCCAGTGGTGCCTGTGCTCTCTCTGGACTCACTGCACTGCATCCCCAGTGGTGCCAGTGCACTCTCTGTAGTCACTGCAGTGCATCCCCGGTGGTGACAGTGCACCCTCTGGACTCACTGCAGTGCATCCCCAGTGGTGCCAGTGCACTCTCTGGACTCACTGCAGTGTATCACCTGTGGTGCCAGTGCACTCTCTGGAGTCACCGCAGTGCATCCCCAGTGGTGCCAGTGCACTCTCTGGACTCACTGCACTGCATCCCCAGTGGTGCCAGTGCACTCTCTGGACTCACTGCACTACATCCCCAGTGGTGCCAGTGCACTCTCTGCACTCACTGCACTGCATCTCCAGTGGTGCCAGTGCACTCTCTGGACTCACTGCACTGCATCCCCAGTGGTGCCAGTGCACTCTCTGGACTCACTGCACTCCATCCCAAGTGGTGCCAGTGCACTCTCTGGACTCACTGCAGTGCATCTCCAGTGGTGCCACTGGACTCACTGTACTGCATCCCCAGTGGTGCCAGTGCGCTCTCTGGACTCACTTCAGTGCATCCCCAGCAGTGCCAGTGCACTCTCTGGACTCACTGCACTGCATCCCCAAGGGGCCAGTGCACTCTCTGGACTCACTGCACTGCATCCCCAAGGTGCCAGTGCACTCTCTGGACTCACTGCACTGCATCACCAGTGGTGCCAGTGCACTCTCTGGACTCACTGCAGTGCATCCCCATTGGTGTCAGTGCACTCTCTGGATTCACTGCACTGCATCCCCAGTGGTGCCAGTGTACTCTCTGGACTCACTGCACTGCATCCCCAGTGGTGCCAGTGCACTATCTGCACTCATTGCAGTGCATCCCCAGTGGTGCCAGTGCACTCTCTGGACTCACTGCACTGCATCCCCAGTCGTGACAGTACATTCTCTGGACTCACTGCACTGCGTCCACAGTGGTGCCAGTGCACTCTCTGGACTCACTGCAGTGCATTCCCAGTGGTGCCAGTGCACTCTCTGGACTCACTGCACTGCATCCCCAGTCGTGCCAGTACATTCTCTGGACTCACTGCACTGCGTCCACAGTGGTGCCAGTGCACTCTCTGCACTCATTGCAGTGCATCCCCAGTGGTGCCAGTGCACTCTCTGGACTCACTGCACTGCATCCCCAGTCGTGCCAGTACATTCTCTGGACTCACTGCACTGCGTCCACAGTGGTGCCAGTGCACTCTCTGGACTCACTGCACTGCATCCCGAGTGGTGCCAGTGCACTCTCTGGACTCACTGCACTGCATCCCCAGTGGTGCCAGTGCACTCTCTGGACTCACTGCAGTGCAGCCCCTGAGGTGTCAGTGCACTCTCTGGACTCACTGCAGTGCATCCCCAGTGGTGCCAGTGCACTCTCTGGACTCACTGCACTGCATCCCCAAGGTGCCAGTGCACTCTCTGGACTCACTGCACTGCATCCTCAGTGGTGCCAGTGCACTCTCTGGACTCACTGCACTGCATCCCCAGGGGTGCCAGTGTACTCCCTGCACTAACTACACTGCAACGCCAGTGGTGCCAGTGCACTCTCTGGACTCACTGCACTGCATCCCTGGTGGTGCCAGTGCACTCTCTGCACTCACTGCACTGCATGCCCAGGGGTGCCAGTGTACTCCCTGCACTCACTACACTGCATTGCCAGTGGTGCCAGTGCACTCTCTGGACTCACTGCAGTGCATCCCCAGTGGTGCCAGTGCACTCTCTGGACTCACTACAGTACAGCTCCATTGGTGCCAGTGCACTCTCTGGACTCACTGCACTGGATCCCCAGTGGTGCCAGTGCACTCTCTGGACTCACTGCACTGCATCCCCAGTGGTGCCAGTGCACTCTCTGGTCTCACTGCACTAAAACTCCAGTGGTGCCAGTGCACTCTCTGGACTCACTGCAGTGCATCCCCAGTGGTGCCAGTGCACTCTCTGGACTCACTACACTGCATCCCCAGTGGTGCCAGTGCACTCTCTGGACTCACTGCACTGCATCAACAGTGGTGCCAGTGTACTCTCTGGACTCACTGCACTGCATGCCCAGTGGTGCCAGTGCACTCTCTGGACTCACTACAGTACAGCTCCATTGGTGCCAGTGCACTCTCTGGACTCACTGCAGTGCATCCCCAGTGGTGCCAGTGCACTCTCTGGAGTCACTGGACTGCATCCCCAGTGGTGCCAGTGCACTCTCTGGACTCACTGCACTGCATCCCCGGTGGTGCCAGTGCACTCTCTGGACTCACTGCAGTGCATCCCCTGTGGTGCCAGTGCACTATCTGGACTCACTGCACTGCATCCCCAGTGGTGCCAGTGCACTCTCTGGACTCACTGCACTGCATCCCCAGTGGTGCCAGTGCACTCTCTGGACTCACTGCACTGCATCCCCAGTGGTGCCAGTGCACTCTCTGGACTCACTGCACTGCATCCCCAGGGGTGCCAGTGTACTCCCTGCACTAACTACACTGCATGCCCAGTGGTGCCAGTGCACTATCTGGACTCACTGCACTGCATCCCCAGTGGTGCCAGTGCACTCTCTGGACTCACTGCACTGCATCCCTGGTGGTGCCAGTGCACTCTCTGCACTCACTGCACTGCATGCCCAGGGGTGCCAGTGTACTCCCTGCACTCACTACACTGCATTGCCAGTGGTGCCAGTGCACTCTCTGGACTCACTGCACTGCATCCCCAGTGGTGCCAGTGCACTCTCTGGACTCACTACAGTACAGCTCCATTGGTGCCAGTGCACTCTCTGGACTCACTGCACTGGATCCCCAGTGGTGCCAGTGCACTCTCTGGACTCACTGCAGTGCATCCCCAGTGGTGCCAGTGCACTCTCTGGTCTCACTGCACTAAAACTCCAGTGGTGCCAGTGCACTCTCTGGACTCACTGCAGTGCATCCCCAGTGGTGCCAGTGCACTCTCTAGACTCACTACACTGCATCCCCAGTGGTGCCAGTGCACTCTCTGGACTCACTGCACTGCATCAACAGTGGTGCCAGTGTACTCTCTGGACTCACTGCACTGCATGCCCAGTGGTGCCAGTGCACTATCTGGACTCACTGAAGTGCATCCCCAGTGGTGCCAGTGCACTCTCTGGAGTCACTGGACTGCATCCGCAGTTGTGCCAGTGCACTCTGTGGACTCACTGCAGTGCAGCGCCTGAGGTGCCAGTGCACTCTCTGGACTCACTGCAGTTCATCCCCAGTGGTGCCAGTGCACTCTCTGGACTCACTGCAGTGCATCCCCGGTGGTGCCAGTGCACTCTCTGGACTCACTGCAGTGCATCCCCAGTGGTGCCAGTGCACTCTGTAGACTCCCTGAACTGCATCCCCAGTGGTGCCAGTGCACTCTCTGGCCTCACTGCATTGCAACCCCAGTGGTGCCAGTGTACTCACTGGACTCACTGCACTGCATCCCCAGTGGTGCCAGTGCACTTTCTGGACTCACTGCACTGCATCCCCAGTGGTGCCAGTGCACTCTCTGGACTCACTGCACTGCATCACCAGTGGTGCCAGTGCACTCTCTGGAGTCACTGCAGTGTATTCCCAGTGGTGCCATTGCACTCTCTGGACTCACTGAACTGCATCCCCAGTGGTGCCAGTGCACTCTCTGGACTCACTGCAGTGCATCCCCAGTGGTGCCAATGCACTCTCTGGACTCACTGCAGTGCATCCCCATTGGTGCCAGTGCACTCTCTGGTCTCACTGCACTAAAACTCCAGTGGTGCCAGTGCACTCTCTGGACTCACTGCAGTGCATCCCCAGTGGTGCCAGGGCACTCTCTAGACTCACGGCACTGCATCCCCAGTGGTGCCAGTGCAATCTTTGGACTCACGGCACTGCATCCCCAGTGGTGCTAGTGCACTCTCTGGACTCACTGCACTGCATCCCCAGTGGTGCCAGTGCACTCTCTGGACTCACTGCACTGCATCCCCAGTGGTCCCAGTGCACTCTGTGGACTCACTGAACTGCATCCCCAGTGGTGCCAGTGCACTCTCTGGAGTCACTGCAGTGCATTCGCAGTGGTGCCAGTACACTCTCTGGACTCACTGCACTGCATCCCCAGTGGTGCCAGTGCACTCTCTGGACTCACTGCACTGCATCCCAAAGGTGCCTGTGCACTCTCTGGACTCACTGCACTGCATCTCCAGTGGTGCCAGTGCACTCTCTGGACTCGCTGCACTGCATCCCCAGTGGTGCCAGTGCGGTCTCTACACTCACTGCAGTGCATCTCCAGTGGTGCCAGTGCACTCTCTGGAGTCACTGCAGTGCATCCCCTGTGGTGACAGTGCACTCTCTGGACTCACTGCAGTGCATCCCCAGTGGTGCCACTGCACTCTCTGTAGCCACTGCGCTGCAACCCCAGTGGTGACAGTGCACTCTCTGGACTCACTGCACTGCATCCCCAGTGGTGCCAGTGTAGTCTCTGGACTCACTGCACTCCATCCCCACTGGTGCCAGTACACTCTCTGGACTCACTGCAGTGCATCCCCAGTGGTGCCAGTGCACTCTGTGGACTCACTGCAGTGCATCCCCAGTGGTGCCAGTGCACTCTCTGGACTCACTGCACTGCATCCCCAGTGGTGCCAGTACACTATCTGGACTCATTGCAGTGCATACCCATTGGTGCCAGTGCAGTCTCTGAGTCACTGCACTAAAACGCCAGTGGTGCCAGTGCACTCTCTGGACTCACTGCAGTGCATCCCCAGTGGTGCCAGTGCACTCTCTGGACTCACTGCACTGCATCCCCAGTGGTGCCAGTGTACTGTCTGGAGTCAATGCACTGCATCCCCAGTGGTGCCAGTGCACTCTCTGGAGTCAATGCACTGCATCCCCAGTGGTGCCAGTGCACTCTCTGGACTGACTGCACTGCATCCCCAGTGGTGCCAGTGCACTCTCTGGACTCACTGCAGTGCATCCGCAGTGGTGCCAGTGCACTCTCTGGATTCACCGCACTACAACCCCAGTGGTGCCAGTGCACTCTCTGGAGTCACTGCACTGCATCCCCAGTGGTGCCACTGCACTCTGTGGACTCACTGCACTGCACACCAGTGGTGCCAGTGCACTCTCTGGACTCACTGCAGTGCATCCCCAGTGGTGCCTTTGCACTCTCTGGTCTCACTGCACTAAAACTCCAGTGATGCCAGTGCACTCTCTGGACTCACTGCAGTGTATCCACAGTGGTGCCACTGCACTCTCTGGACTCACTGCAGTGCATCCCCAGTGGTGCCAGTGCACTCTCTGGACTCACTGCACTGCATCCCCAGTGGTGCCAGTGCACTCTCTGGACTCAGTGCACTGCATCCCCAGTGTGGCCAGGGCACTCTCTGGACTCACTGAAGTGCATCCCCAGTGTTGCCATGGCACTCTCTAGACTCACGGCACTGCATCCCCAGTGGTGCCAGTGCAATCTCTGGACTCACGGCACTGCATCCCCAGTGGTGCCAGTGCACTCTCTGG
Source organism: Anser brachyrhynchus (assembly GCF_964034855.1). Classification (NCBI taxonomy): domain Eukaryota; kingdom Metazoa; phylum Chordata; class Aves; order Anseriformes; family Anatidae; genus Anser; species Anser brachyrhynchus. The sequence continues at coordinate 229,300 of NW_027664135.1, forward strand.
ACTCACTGTACTGCATGCCCAGTGGTGCCAGTGCACTCTGTGGACTCACTGCACTGCATCCCCAGTGGTGCCAGTGCACTCTCTGGAGTCACTGCAGTGCATTCGCAGTGGTGCCAGTACACTCTCTGGACTCACTGCACTGCATCCCCAGTAGTGCCAGTACACTCTCTGGACTCACTGCACTGCATCCCCAGCGGTGCCAGTGCACTCTCTGGACTCAGTGCTCTGCATCTCCAGTGGTGCCAGTGCACTCTCTGGACTCACTGCACTGCATCCCCAGTGGTGCCAGTGCACTCTCTGGAGACACTGCAGTGCATCTCCACTGGTGCCAGGGCACTCTCTGGACTCACTGCAGTGCATCCCCAGTGGTGCCAGGGCACTCTCTGCACTCACTGCATTGCATCCCCAAAGTTGACAGTGCACTCTCTGGACTCACTTCAGTGCATCCCCAGTGGTGCCAGTGCACTCTCTGGCCTCACTGCACTGCATCCCCAGTGGTGCCAGGGCACTCTCTGGACTCTCTGTAGTGCATCCCCAGTGTTGCCAGGGCACTCTCTGGACTCACTGCAGTGCATCCCCAGTGGTGCCAGTGCACTCTCTGGACTCACTGCAGTGCATCCCCAGTGGTGCCAGTTCACTCTCTGGACTCACTGCACTGCATCCCCAGTGGTGTCAGTGCACTCTCTGGACTCACTGCACTGCATCCCCAGTGGTGCCACTGCACTCTCTGGACTCACTGCAGTGCATCCCCAGTGGTGCCAGTGCACTCTCTGGACTCACTGCACTGCATCCCCAGTGGTGTCAGTGCACTCTCTGGACTCACTGCAGTGCATCTGCAGTGGTGCCAGTGCACTCTCTGGACTCACTGCAGTGCATCCCCAGTGGTGCCAGTGCACTCTCTGGACTCACTGCACCGCATCGCCAGTGGTGCCAGTGCACTCTCTGGACTCACTGCACTGCATCCCCAAAGTGCCTGTGCACTGTCTGGACTCACTGCACTGCCTCCCCAAAGTGCCAGTGCACTCTCTGGACTCACTGCACTGCATCTCCAGTGGTGCCAGTGCACTCTCTGGACTCACTGCACTGCATCCCCAGTGGTGCCAGTGCACTCTCTGGAGACACTGCAGTGCATCTCCACTGGTGCCAGGGCACTCTCTGGACTCACTGCAGTGCATCCCCAGTGGTGTCAGGGCACTCTCTGGACTCATTGCATTGCATCACCAAAGGTGACAGTGCACTCTCTGGACTCACTGCACTGCATCCCCATTGGTGCCACTGCACTCTCTGGACTCACGGCACTGCATCCCCAGTGGTGCCAGTGCACTCTCTGGACTCTCTGTAGTGCATCCCCAGTGTTGCCAGTGCACTCTCTGGACTCACTGCACTGCATCCCCAGTGGTGCCAGTGCACTCTCTGGACTCACTGCACTGCATCCCCAGTGGTGCCAGTACACTCTCTGGACTCACTGCACTGCATCCCCAGTGGTGCCAGTGCAGTCTCTGGACTCACTGCACTCCATCCCCACTGGTGCCAGTACACTCCTTGGACTCACTGCACTGCAGCCCCAGTGGTGCCAGTGCACTCTCTGGACTCACTGCACTGCATCCCCAGTGGTGCCAGTGCACTCTCTGGACTCACTGCACTGCATCCCCAGTGGTGCCAGTGCACTATCTGGACTCATTGCAGTGCATTCCCAGTGGTGCCAGTGCACTCTCTGAGTCACTGCAGTGCATCCCCAGTGGTGCCAGTGCACTCTCTGGACTCACTGCAGTGCATCCCCAGTGGTGCCAGTGCACTCTCTGGACTCACTGCACTGCATCCCCAGTGGTGCCAGTGCACTATCTGGACTCATTGCACTGCATCACCAGTGGTGCCAGTGCACTCTGTGGACTCACTACACTGCATCCCCAGTGGTGCCAGTGCACTCTCTGGACTCATTGCAGTGCATCCCCAGTGGTGCCAGTGCACTCTCTGGACTCACTGCAGTTCATCGCCAGTGGTGCCAGTGCACTCTCTGGACTCACTGCACTGCATCCCCAGTGGTCCCAGTGCACTCTCTGGACTCACTGCACTGCATCCCCAGTGGTGCCAGTGCACTCTCTGGACTCACTGCACTGCATCCACAAGGTGGCAGTGCACTCTCTGGACTCACTGCAGTGCATCCCCAGTGGTGCCAGTGCACTCTCTGGACTCACTGCAGTGCATCCCCAGTGGTGCCAGTACACTCTCTGGACTCATTGCAGTGCATTCCCATTGGTGCCAGTGCACTCTCTGAGTCACTGCACTGCATCCCCAGTGGTGCCAGTGCACTCTCTGGAGTCACTGAAGTGCATCCCCAGTGTTGCCATGGCACTCTCTAGACTCACGGCACTGCATCCCCACTGGTGCCAGTGGAATCTCTGGACTCACGGCACTGCATCCCCAGTGGTGCCAGTACACTCTCTGGACTCACTGCACTGCATCCCCAGTAGTGCCAGTGCACTCTCTGGACTCACTGCACTGCATCCCCAAAGTGCCATTGCACTCTCTGGGCTCACTGCACTGCATCTCCAGTGGTGCCAGTGCACTCTCTGGACTCACTGCACTGCATCCCCAGTGGTGCCAGTGCACTCTCTGGAGACACTGCAGTGCATCTCCACTGGTGCCAGGGCACTCTCTGGACTCACTGCAGTGCATCCCCAGTGGTGCCAGGGCACTCTCTGCACTCACTGCATTGCATCCCCAGAGTTGACAGTGCACTCTCTGGACTCACTTCAGTGCATCCCCAGTGGTGCCAGTGCACTCTCTGGACTCACGGCACTGCATCCCCAGTGGTGCCAGTGCACTCTCTGGACTCTCTGTAGTGCATACCCAGTGTTGCCAGGGCACTCTCTGGACTCACTGCAGTGCATCCCCAGTGGTGCCAGTGCACTCTCTGGACTCACTGCACTGCATCCCCAGTTGTGCCAGTTCACTCTCTGGACTCACTGCACTGCATCCCCAGTGGTGTCAGTGCACTCTCTGGACTCACTGCACTGCATCCCCAGTGGTGCCACTGCACTCTCTGGACTCACTGCAGTGCATCCCCAGTGGTGCCAGTGCACTCTCTGGACTCACTGCACTGCATCCCCAGTGGTGTCAGTGCACTCTCTGGACTCACTGCACTGCATCCCCAGTGGTGCCACTGCACTCTCTGGACTCACTGCAGTGCATCCCCAGTGGTGCCAGTGCACTCTCTGGACTCACAGCACTGCATCCCCATTGGTGCCAGTGCACTCTCTGGACTCACTGCACTGCATCCCCAGTGGTGCCAGTGCACTCTCTGCAGACACTGCAGTGCATCTCCACTGGTGCCAGGGCACTCTCTGGACTCACTGCAGTGCATCCCCAGTGGTGCCAGGGCACTCCCTGGACTCATTGCATTGCATCACCAAAGGTGACAGTGCACTCTCTGGACTCACTGCACTGCATCCCCATTGGTGCCACTGCACTCTCTGGACTCACGGCACTGCATCCCCAGTGGTGCCAGTGCACTCTCTGGAGACACTGCAGTGCATCTCCACTGGTGCCAGGGCACTCTCTGGACTCACTGCACTGCATCCCCAGTGGTGCCAGTGCACTCTCTGGAGACACTGCAGTGCATCTCCACTGGTGCCAGGGCACTCTCTGGACTCACTGCAGTGCATCCCCAGTGGTGCCAGGGCACTCTCTGCACTCACTGCATTGCATCCCCAAAGGTGACAGTGCACTCTCTGGACTCACTTCAGTGCATCCCCAGTGGTGCCACTGCACTCTCTGGACTCACTGCAGTGCATCCCCAGTGGTGCCAGTGCACTCTCTGGACTCACTGCACTGCATCCCCAGTGGTGTCAGTGCACTCTCTGGACTCACTGCACTGCATCCCCAGTGGTGCCACTGCACTCTCTGGACTCACTGCAGTGCATCCCCAGTGGTGCCAGTGCACTCTCTGGACTCACAGCACTGCATCCCCATTGGTGCCAGTGCACTCTCTGGACTCACTGCACTGCATCCCCAGTGGTGCCAGTGCACTTTCTGCAGACACTGCAGTGCATCTCCACTGGTGCCAGGGCACTCTCTGGACTCACTGCAGTGCATCCCCAGTGGTGCCAGGGCACTCCCTGGACTCATTGCATTGCATCACCAAAGGTGACAGTGCACTCTCTGGACTCACTGCACTGCATCCCCATTGGTGCCACTGCACTCTCTGGACTCACGGCACTGCATCCCCAGTGGTGCCAGTGCACTCTCTGGAGACACTGCAGTGCATCTCCACTGGTGCCAGGGCACTCTCTGGACTCACTGCACTGCATCCCCAGTGGTGCCAGTGCACTCTCTGGAGACACTGCAATGCATCTCCACTGGTGCCAGGGCACTCTCTGGACTCACTGTAGTGCATCCCCAGTGGTGCCAGGGCACTCTCTGCACTCACTGCATTGCATCCCCAAAGATGACAGTGCAGTCTCTGGACTCACTTCAGTGCATCCCCTGTGGAGCCAGTGCACTCTCTGGACTCACTGCACTGCATCCCCAGTGGTGCCAGTGCACTCTCTGGACTCTCTGTAGTGCATCCCCAGTGTTGCCAGGGCACTCTCTGGACTCACTGCAGTGCATCCCCAGTGGTGCCAGTGCACTCTCTGGACTCACTGCAGTGCATCCCCAGTGGTGCCAGTGCACTCTCTGGACTCACTGCACTGCATCCCCAGTGGTGCCAGTACACTCTCTGGACTCACTGCACTGCATCCCCAGTGGTGCCAGTGCACTCTCTGGAGTCACTGCACTGCATCCCCAGTGGTGCCAGTACACTCTCTGGACTCACTGCACTGCATCCCCAGTGGTGCCCGTGCACTCTCTGGACTCACTGCACTGCATACCCAGTGGTGCCAGTGCACTATCTGGACTAATTGCAGTGCATCCCCAGTGGTGCCAGTGCACTCTCTGAGTCACTGCACTGCATCCCCAGTGGTGCCAGTGCACTCTCTGGACTCACTGCACTGCATCCCCAGTGGTGCCAGTGTAGTCTCTGGACTCACTGCACTCCATCCCCAGTGGTGCCAGTACACTCTCTGGACTCACTGCAGTGCATCCCCAGTGGTGCCAGTGCACTCTCTGGACTCACAGCACTGCATCCCCAGTGGTGCCAGTGCACTCTCTGGACTCACTGCACTGCATCCCCAGTGGTGCCAGTGCACTTTCTGCAGACACTGCAGTGCATCTCCACTGGTGCCAGGGCACTCTCTGGACTCACTGCAGTGCATCCCCAGTGGTGCCAGGGCACTCCCTGGACTCATTGCATTGCATCACCAAAGGTGACAGTGCACTCTCTGGACTCACTGCACTGCATCCCCATTGGTGCCACTGCACTCTCTGGACTCACGGCACTGCATCCCCAGTGGTGCCAGTGCACTCTCTGGAGACACTGCAGTGCATCTCCACTGGTGCCAGGGCACTCTCTGGACTCACTGCACTGCATCCCCAGTGGTGCCAGTGCACTCTCTGGAGACACTGCAATGCATCTCCACTGGTGCCAGGGCACTCTCTGGACTCACTGTAGTGCATCCCCAGTGGTGCCAGGGCACTCTCTGCACTCACTGCATTGCATCCCCAAAGATGACAGTGCAGTCTCTGGACTCACTTCAGTGCATCCCCTGTGGAGCCAGTGCACTCTCTGGACTCACTGCACTGCATCCCCAGTGGTGCCAGTGCACTCTCTGGACTCTCTGTAGTGCATCCCCAGTGTTGCCAGGGCACTCTCTGGACTCACTGCAGTGCATCCCCAGTGGTGCCAGTGCACTCTCTGGACTCACTGCAGTGCATCCCCAGTGGTGCCAGTGCACTCTCTGGACTCACTGCACTGCATCCCCAGTGGTGCCAGTACACTCTCTGGACTCACTGCAGTGCATCCCCAGTGGTGCCAGTGCACTCTCTGGAGTCACTGCACTGCATCCCCAGTGGTGCCAGTACACTCTCTGGACTCACTGCACTGCATCCCCAGTGGTGCCCGTGCACTCTCTGGACTCACTGCACTGCATACCCAGTGGTGCCAGTGCACTATCTGGACTAATTGCAGTGCATCCCCAGTGGTGCCAGTGCACTCTCTGAGTCACTGCACTGCATCCCCAGTGGTGCCAGTGCACTCTCTGGACTCACTGCACTGCATCCCCAGTGGTGCCAGTGTAGTCTCTGGACTCACTGCACTCCATCCCCAGTGGTGCCAGTACACTCTCTGGACTCACTGCAGTGCATCCCCAGTGGTGCCAGTGCACTCTCTGGACTCACTGCACTGCATCCCCAGTGGTGCCAGTGCACTCTCTGGACTCACTGCACTGCATCCCCAGTGGTGCCAGTGCACTATCTGGAGTCATTGCAGTGCATCCCCAGTGGTGCCAGTGCACTCTCTGAGTCACTGCACTGCATGCCCAGTGGTGCCAGTGCACTCTCTGGACTCACTGCACTGCATTCCCAGTGGTGCCAGTGCACTATCTGGACTCACTACACTGCATCCCCAGTGGTGCCAGTGCACTCTCTGGACTCACTACAGTTCATCCCCTGTGGGGCCAGTGCACTCTCTGGAGTCACTGCACTGCATCCCCAGTGGTGCCAGTGCACTCTCTGGACTCACTGCACTGCATCCACAAGGTGCCAGTGCACTCTCTGGACTCACTGCAGTGCATCCCCAGTGGTGCCAGTACACTCTCTGGACTCACTGCAGTGCATCCCCAGTGGTGCCAGTGCACTCTCTGGACTCACTGCACTGCATCCCCAGCGGTGCCAGTGCACTCTCTGGACTCAGTGCTCTGCATCACCAGTGGTGCCAGTGTACTCTCTGGACTCACTGCACTGCATCCCCAGTGGTGCCAGTGCACTCTCTGGAGTCAATGCACTGCATCCCGAGTGGCGCCAGTGCACTCTCTGGACTGACTGCAGTGCATCCCCAGTGGTGCCAGTGCACTCTCTGGACTCACTGCAGTGCATCCCCTGTGCTGCCACTGCACTCTCTGGACTCACTGCAGTGCATCCCCAGTGGTGCCAGTGCACTCTCTGGACTCACAGCACTGAATCCCCAGTGGTGCCAGTGCACTCTCTGGACTCACTGCACTGCATCCCCAGTGGTGCCAGTGCACTCTCTGGACTCACTGCACTGCATCCCCAGTGGTGCCAGTGCACTCTCTGGAGACACTGCAGTGCATCTCCACTGGTGCCAGGGCACTCTCTGGAATCAGTGCAGTGCATCCCCAGTGGTGCCAGGGCACTCTCTGGACTCATTGCATTGCATCACCAAAGGTGACAGTGCACTCTCTGGACTCACTGCACTGCATCTCTGGTGGTGCCAGTGCACTCTCTGGACTCACTGCAGTGCATCCCCAGTGGTGCCAGTGCACTCTCTGGACTCACTGCAGTGCATCCCCAGTGGTGCCAGGGCACTCTCTGGAATCAGTGCAGTGCATCCCCAGTGGTGCCAGTGCACTCTCTGAGTCACTGCAGTGCATCCCCAGTGGTGCCAGTGCACTCTCTGGACTCACTGCACTGCATCCCCAGTGGTGCCAGTGCTCTCTCTGGACTCACTGCACTGCTTTCCCAGTGGTGCCAGTGCACTATCTGGACTCATTGCACTGCATTCCCAGTGGTGCCAGTACACTCTCTGAGTCACTGCACTGCATCCCCAGTGGTGCCAGTGCACTCTCTGGACTCACTGCACTGCATCCCCAGTGGTGCCAGTGCACTCTGTGGACTCACTACACTGCATCCCCAGTGGTGCCAGTGCACTCTCTGGACTCATTGCAGTGCATCCCCAGTGGTGCCAGTGCACTCTCTGGACTCACTGCAGTTCATCGCCAGTGGTGCCAGTGCACTCTCTGGACTCACTGCACTGCATTCCCCAATTGCGCCAGTGCACTCTCTGGACTCACTGCACTGCATCCCCAGTGGTGCCAGTGCACTCTCTGGACTCACTGCAGTGCATCCCCAGTGTTGCCAGTGCACTCTCTGGACTCACTGCACTGCATCCCCAGTGGTGCCAGTACACTCTCTGGACTCATTGCAGTGCATTCCCAGTGGTGCCAGTGCACTCTCTGAGTCACTGCACTGCATCCCCAGTGGTGCCAGTGCACTCTCTGGACTCACTGCACTAAAACGCCAGTGGTGCCAGTGCACTCTCTGGACTCACTGCACTAAAACGCCAGTGGTGCCAGTGCACTCTCTGGACTCACTGCAGTGCATCCCCAGTGGTGCCAGTGCACTCTCTGGACTGACTGCACTGCATCCCCAGTGGTGCCAGTGCACTCTCTGGACTCACTGCAGTGCATCCCCAGTGGTGCCAGTGCACTCTCTGTATTCACCGCACTACAACCCCAGTGGTGCCAGTGCACTCTCTGGAGTCACTGCACTGCATCCCCAGTGGTGCCACTGCACTCTCTGGTCTCACTGCACTAAAACTCCAGTGCTGCCAGTGCACTCTCTGGACTCACTGCAGTGCATCTCCAGTGGTGCACGTGCACTCTCTGGACTCACTGCAGTGCATCCCCAGTGGTGCCAGTGCACTCTCTGGACTCACTGCACTGCATCCCCAGTGTGGCCAGGGCACTCTCTGGACTCACTGAAGTGCATCCCCAGTGTTGCCAGGGCACTCTCTGGACTCACTGCACCGCATCGCCAGTGGTGCCAGTGCACTCTCTGGACTCACTGCACTGCATCCCCAGCGGTGCCAGTGCACTCTCTGGACTCATTGCACTGCATCCCCAGTGTTGCCAGTGCACTCTCTGTACTCACTGCACTGCATCCCCAGTGGTGCCAGTGCACTCTCTGGACTCACTGCAGTGCATCCCCAGGGGTGCCAGTGCACTCTCTGGACTCACTGCACTGCATCCCCACTGGTGCCAGTGCACTCTCTGGACTCACTGTAGTACATCCCCAGTGGTGCCAGTGCACTCTCTGGACTCAGTGCAGTGCATCCCCAGTGGTGCCAGTGCACTCTCTGGACTCACTGCAGTGCATCCCCAGTGGTGCCAGTGCATTCTCTGGACTAACTGCACTGCATCCCCAGTGGTGCCAGTGCACTCTCTGGACTCACTGCAGTGCATCCCCAGTGGTGCCAGTGCACTCTCTGGACTCACTGCACTGCATCACCAGTGGTGCCAGTGCACTATCTGGACTCACTGCAGTGCATCCCCAGTGGTGCCAGTGCATTCTCTGGACTCACTGCTCTGAACCCTGAGTGGTGCCAGTGCACTCTCTGGACTCACTGCACCGCATCGCCAGTGGTGCCAGTGCACTCTCTGGACTCACTGCACTGCATCCCCTGTGGTGCCAGTGCACTCTCTGGACTCACTGCACTGCATCCCCAGTGGTTCCACTGCACTCTCTGGACTCACTGCAGTGCATCCCCAGTGGTGCCAGTGCACTCTCTGGACTAACTGCACTGCATCCCCAGTGGTGCCAGTGCACTCTCTGGACTCACTGCAGTGCATCCCCAGTGGTGCCAGTGCACTCTCTGGACTCACTGCACTGCATCACCAGTGGTGCCAGTGCATTCTCTGGACTCACTGCAGTGCATCCCCAGTGGTGCCAGTGCATTCTCTGGACTCACTGCACTGCACCCTGATTGGTGCCAGTGCACTCTCTGCACTCACTGCACCGCATCCCCAGTGGTGCCAGTGCACTCTCTGGACTCACTGGACCGCATCCCCTGTGGTGCCAGTGCACTCTCTGGACTCACTGCACTGCATCCCCAGTGGTTCCACTGCACTCTCTGGACTCACTGCAGTGCATCCCCAGTGGTGCCAGTGCACTCTCTGGACTCACTGCACTGCATCCCCAGTGGTGCCAGTGCACTCTCTGGACTCACTGCACTGCATCCCCAGTGGTGCCAGTGCACTCTGTGGACTCACTGTACTGCACCCCCAGTGGTGCCAGTGCACTCTCTGGACTCACTGCACTGCATCCCCAGTGGTGCCAGTGCACTCTCTGGACTCACTGCAGTGCATCCCCGGTAGTGCCAGTGCACTCTCTGGACTCACTGCACTGCATCCCCAGTGGTGCCAGTGTACTCCCTGCACTCACTACACTGCATCCCCAGTGGTGCCAGTGCACTCTCTGGACTCACTGCACTGCATCCCCAGTGGTGCCAGTGCACTCTCTGCACTCACTGTACTGCATCCCCAGGGGTGCCAGTGTACTCCCTGCACTCACTACACTGCATTCCCAGTGGTGCCAGTGCACTCTCTGGACTCACTGCACTGCATCCCCAGTGGTGCCAGTGCACTCTCTGCACTCACTGCACTACATCCCCAGTGGTGCCAGTGCACTCTCTGGACTCACTACACTGCATCCCCAGTGGTGCCAGTGCACTCTCTGGACTCACTGCACTGCATCCCCAGTGGTGCCAGTGCACTCTCTGGACTCACTGCACTGCATCCCCAGTGGTGCCAGTGCACTCTCTGGACTCACTGCACTGCATCCTCAGTGGTGCCCGTGGACTCTCTGGACTCACTGCACTGCACCCCCTGTGGTGCCAGTGCACTCTCTGCACTCACTGCACTGCATCCCCAGGTGTGGCAGTGTACTCCCTGCACTCACTACACTGCATCGCCAGTGGTGCCAGTGCACTCTCTGGACTCACTGCACTGCATCCCCCGTGGTGCCAGTGCACTCTCTGGAGTCACTGTACTGCATCCCCAGTGGTGCCAGTGCACTCCCTGGACTCACTGCACTGCATCCCAAGTGGTGCCAGTGCCCTCCCTGGACTCACTGCAGTGCATACCCAGTGGTGCCAGTGTACTCTCTGCACTCACTGCAGTGCAGCCCCAGTGGTGCCAGTGCACTCTCTGCACTCACTGCAGTGCATCCCCACTGGTGCCAGTGCACTCTCTGGACTCACTGCACTGCATCCCCAGTGGTTCCACCGCACTCTCTGGACTCACTGCACTGCATCCCCAGTGGTGCCAGTGCACTCTCTAGAGTCACTGCAGTGCATCCCCAGTGGTGCCAGTGCACTCTCTGGACTCACTGCACTGCATCCCCAGTGGTGCCGGTGCACTCTTTGGACTCACTGCACTGCATCACCAGTGGTGCCAGTGCACTCTCTGGACTCACTGCAGTGCATCCCCAGTGGTTCCAGTGCACTCTCTGGACTCACTGCAGTGCATCCCCAGTGGTGCCAGTGCACTCTCTAGTCTCACTGCACTGCATCCCCAGTGGTGCCAGTGCACTCTCTGGACTCACTGCACTGCATCCCCAGTGGTGCCAGTGCACTCTCTAGAGTCACTGCAGTGCATCCCCAGTGGTGCCAGTGCACTCTCTAGAGTCACTGCAGTGCATCCCCAGTGGTGCCAGTGCACTCTCTGGACTCACTGCACTGCATCCTCAGTGGTGCCAGTGCACTCTCTGGACTCACAGCACTGCATCCCCAGTGGTGCCAGTACACTCTCTGGACTCACTGCACTGCATCCCCAGTGGTTCCACTGCACTCTCTGGACTCACTGCACTGCATCCCCAGTGGTGCCAGTGCACTCTCTGGACTCACTACACCGCATCCCCAGTGGTGCTAGTGCACTCCCTGGAGGAACTGCGCTGCACCCCCAGTGGTGCCAGTGCACTCTCTGGACTCACTGCAGTGCATCCCCAGTGATGCCAGTGCGCTCTCTGGAGTAACTGCACTGCATCCCCAGTGGTGCCAAAGCACTCTCTGGACTCCCGGCACCGCATCCCCAATGGTGCCAGTGCACTCTCTGGACTCCCGGCACCGCATCCCCAGTGGTGAGAGTGCACTCTCAGGACTCACTGCAATGCACACTGATTGGTGCCAGTCACTCTCTGGACTCACTGCACTGCATCCCCAGTGGTGCCAGTGCACTCTCTGGTCTCACTGCACTGCATCCCCAGTGGTGCCAGTGCACTCTCTGGACTCACTGCAGTGCATCCCCAGTGGTGCCAGTGCACTCTCTAGAGTCACTGCAGTGCATCCCCAGTGGTGCCAGTGCACTCTCTGGACTCACTGCAGTGCATCCCCAGTGGTGCCAGTGCACTCTCTGCACTCACTGCACTGCATCCCCAGTAGTGCCACTGTACTCTCTTCACTCACTACACTGCATCCCCAGTGGTGCCAGTGCACTCTCTGGACTCACTGCACTGCATCCCCAGTGGTGCCAGTGCACTCTCCGGACTCACTGCACTGCATCCCCAGTGGTGTAAGTGCACTCTCTGGACTCACTGCAGTGTATCCCCAGTGGTGCCAGTGCACTCTCTGGACTCACTTCACTGCATCCCCAGTGGTGCCAGTGCACTCTCTGGACTCACTGCACTGAATCCCCAGTGGTGCCAGTGCACTCTCTGGAGTAACTGCAGTGCATCCCCTGTGGTGCCAGTGCACTCTCTGGACTCACTGCAGTGCATCCCCATTGGTGTCAGTGCACTCTCTGAAGTCACTGCACTGCATCCCCAGTGGTGCCAGTGCACTCTCTGGACTCACTGCACTGCATCCCCAGTGGTGCCAGTGCACTCTCTGGAGTCACTGCAGTGCATCCCCAGTGGTGCCAGTGCATTCTCTGGACTCACTGCACTGCATCACCAGTGGTGCCAGTGCACTCTCTGGACTCACTGCACTGCATCACCACTGGTGCCAGTGCACTCTGTGGACTCACTGCACTGCATCCCCAGTGGTGCCAGTGCACTCTCTGGACTTACTGCACTGCATCCCCAGTGGTGCCAGTGCACTGTCTGGACTCACTTCAGTGCATCCCCAGTGGTGCCAGTGCACTCTCTGGACTCACTGCACTGCATCCCCAGTGGTGCCAGTGCACTCTCTGGAGTCACTGCAGTGCATCCCCAGTGGTGCCAGTGCACTCTGTGGACTCACTGTACTGCATCCCCAGTGGTGCCAGTGCACTCTCTGGACTCACTTCTGCATCGCCAGTGGTGCCAGTGCACTCTCTGGACTCACTGCAGTGCATCCCCAGTGGTGCCAGTGTACTCTCTGGACTCACTGCAGTGCATCGCCAGTGGTGCCAGTGCACTCACTGGACTCACTGCACTGCATCCCCAGTGGTGCCAGTGCACTCCATGGACTCACTGCACTGCATCCCCAGTGGTGCCAGTGCACTCTCTGGACTCACTGCAGTGCATCCCCAGTGGTGCCAGTGCACTCTCTGGACTCACTGCACTGCATCCCCAGTGGTGCCATTGCACTCTCTAGAGTCACTGCAGTGCATCCCCAGTGGTGCCAGTGCACTCTCTAGAGTCACTGCAGTGCATCCCCAGTGGTGACAGTGCACTCTCTGGACTCACTGCACTGCATCCCCAGTTGTGCCAGTGCACTCTTTGGACTCACAGCACTGCATCCCCACTGGTGCCAGTGCACTCTCTGGACTCACTGCACTGCATCCCCAGTGGTGCCAGTGCACTCTCTAGTCTCACTGCACTGCATCCCCAGTGGTGCCAGTGCACTCTCTGGACTCACTGCACTGCATCCCCAGTGGTGCCAGTGCACTCTCTAGAGTCACTGCAGTGCATCCCCAGTGGTGCCAGGGCACTCTCTAGAGTCACTGCAGTGCATCCCCAGTGGTGCCAGTGCACTCTCTGGACTCACTGCACTGCATCCTCAGTGGTGCCAGTGCACTCTCTGGACTCACTGCACTGCATCCCCAGTGGTGCCAGTGCACTCTCTGCACTCACTGCACTGCATCCCCAGGGGTGCCAGTGTACTCCCTGCACTCACTACACTGCATCCCCAGTGGTGCCAGTGCACTCTCTGGACTCACTGCACTGCATCCCCAGTGGTGCCAGTGCACTCTCTGCACTCACTGCACTGCATCCCCAGTGGTGCCAGTGCACTCTCTGGACTCACTGTACTGCATCCCCAGTGGTGCCAGTGCACTCTCTGGACTCACTGCACTGCATCCCCAGTGGTGCCAGTGCACTCCCTGAACTCACTGCAGTGCATACCCAGTGGTGCCAGTGTACTCTCTGCACTCACTGCAGTGCAGCCCCAGTGGTGCCAGTGTACTCTCTGCACTCACTGCAGTGCATCCCCAGAGGTGCCAGTGCACTCTCTGGACTCACTGCACTGCATCCCCAGTGGTTCCACTGCACTCTCTGGACTCACTGCACTTCATCCCCAGTGGTGCCAGTGCACTCTCTGGTCTCACTGCACTGCATCCCCAGTGGTGCCAGTGCACTCTCTGGACTCACTGCACTGCATCCCCAGTGGTGCCATTGCACTCTCTAGAGTCACTGCAGTGCATCCCCAGTGGTGCCAGTGCACTCCCTAGAGTCACTGCAGTGCATCCCCAGTGGTGACAGTGCACTCTCTGGACTCACTGCACTGCATCCCCAGTGGTGCCAGTGCACTCTCTGGACTCACTGCAGTGCATCCCCAGTGGTCCCAGTGCACTCTCTGGACTCACTGCACTGCATCCCAAGTGGTTCAACTGCACTCTCTGGACTCACTGCAGTACATCCCTAGTGGTGCTAGTGCACTCTCTGCACTCACTGCACTGCATCCCCAGTGGTGCCAGTGTACTCCCTGCACTCACTACACTGCATCCCCAGTGGTGCCAGTGCACTCTCTGGACTCACTGCACTGCATCCCCAGTGGTGCCAGTGCACTCTCTGGACTCACTGCACTGCATCCCCAGTGGTGCCAGTGCACTCTCTGGTCTCACTGCACTGCATCCCCACTGGTGCCAGTGCACTCTCTGGACTCACTGCAGTGCATCCCCAGTGGTGCCAGTGCACTCTCTGGACTCACTGCACTGCATCACCAGTGGTGCCAGTGCACTCTCTGGACTCACTGCAGTGCATCCCCAGTGGTGCCAGTGTACTCTCTGCACTCACTGTACTGCATCCCCAGTGGTGCCAGTGTACTCTCTGCACTCACTGCAGTGCATCCGCAGTGGTGCCAGTGCACTCTCTGCACTCACTGCACTGCATCCCCAGTGGTGCCAGTGTACTCTCTGGACTCACTGCATTGCATCGCCAGTGGTGCCAGTGCACTCTCTGGACTCACTGCACTGCATCCCCAGTGGTGCCAGTGCACTCCATGGACTCACTGCACTGCATCATCAGTGGTGCCAGTGCACTCTCTGGACTCACTGCACTGCACCCCCAGTGGTTCCAGTGCACTCTCTGGAGTCACTGCACTGCATCCCCAGTGGTGCCAGTGCACTCTCTGGACTCACTGCACTGCATCCCCAGTGGTGCCAGTGCACTCCCTGGACTCACTGCAGTGCATCCCCAGTGGTGCCAGTGTACTCTCTGCACTCACTGCACTGCATCCCCAGTGGTGCCAGTGCACTCTCTGGACTCACTGCACTGCATCCCCAGTGGTGCCAGTGCACTCTCTGAGTCACTGCACTGCATCCCCAGTGGTGCCAGTGCACTCTCTGGACTCACTGCACTGCATCCCCAGTGGTGCCAGTGCACTCTCTGGACTCACTGCACTGCATCCCCAGTGGTGCCAGTGCACTCTCTAGAGTCACTGCAGTGCATCCCCAGTGGTGCCAGTGCACTCTCTAGAGTCAGTGCATTGCATCACCACTGGTGACAGTGCACTCTCTGGACTCACTGCACTGCATCCCCAATGGTGCCAGTGCACTCTCTGGACTCAGTGTACTGCATCCCCAGTGGTGCCAGTGCACTCTCTGGACTCACAGCACTGCATCCCCAGTGGTGCCAGTGCACTCTATGGACTCACTGCACTGCATCCCCAGTGGTGCCAGTGCACTCTCTGGACTCACTGCACTGCATCCCCAGTGGTGCCAGTGTACTCTCTGGACTCACTGCAGTGCATCCCCAGTGGTGCCAGTGCACTCTCTGGACTCACTGCACTGCATCCCCAGTGGTGCCAGTGCACTCTCTGGAGTCACTGCACTGCATCCCCAGTGGTGCCAGTGCACTCTCTAGATTCACTGCAGTTCATCCCCAGTGGTGCCAGTGCACTCTCTGGACTCACTGCACTGCATCACCAGTGGTGCCAGTGCACTCTCTGGACTCACTGCAGTGCATCCCCAGTGGTGCCAGTGCACTCTGTGGACTCACTGTACTGCATCCCCAGTGGTGCCAGTGTACTCTCTGGACTCACTGCAGTGCATCGCCAGTGGTGCCAGTACACTCTCTGGTCTCACTGCACTGCATCCCCAGTGGTGCCAGTGCACTCTCTGGACTCACTGCACTAAAACGCCAGTGGTGCCAGTGCACTCTCTGGACTCACTGCAGTGCATCCCCAGTGGTGCCAGTGCACTCTCTGGACTCACTGCACTGCATCCCCAGTGGTGCCAGTGCACTCTCTAGAGTCACTGCACTGCATCCCCAGTGGTGCCAAAGCACTCTCTAGAGTCACTGCAGTGCATCCCCAGTGGTGCCAGTGCACTCTCTGGACTCACTGCACTGCATCCCCAGTGGTGCCAGTGCACTCTCTGGACTCACTGCACTGCATCTCCAGTGGTGCCAGTGCACTCTCTGGACTCACTGCAGTGCATCCCCAGTGGTGCCAGTGCACTCTCTGGAGTCACTGCACTGCATCCCCAAGGTGCAAGTGCACTCTCTGGACTCACTGCACTGCATCGCCAGTGGTGCCACTGCACTCTCTGGACTCACTGCACTGCATCCCCAGTGGTGCCAGTGCACTCTCTGGACTCACTGCAGTGCATCCCCAGTGGTGCCAGTGCACTCTCTGAGTCACTGCACTGCATCCCCAGTGGTGCTAGTGCACTCTCTGCACTCACTGCAGTGCATCCCCAGTGGTGCCAGTGCACTCTCTGGACTCACTGCACTGCATCCCCAGTGGTGCCAGTGCACTCTCTGTACTCACTGCACTGCATCCCCAAGGTGCCAGTGCACTCTCTGGACTCACTGCAGTGCATCCCCAGTGGTGCCAGTGCACTCTCTGGACTCACTGCACTGCATCCCCAGTGGTGCCTGTGCAGTCTTCGGACTCATTGCACTGCATCCGCAGTGGTGCCTGTGCAGTCTTCGGACTCACTGCACTGCATCCCCAGTGGTGCCAGTGCAATCTCTGGACTCACTGCAGTGCATCTCCAGTGGTGCCAGTGCACTCTCTGGAGTCACTGCACTGCATCCTCAGTGGTGCCAGTGCAATCTATGGACTCACTGCACTGCATCCCCAGTGGTGCCAGTGCACTCTCTGGACTCACTGCAGTGCATCCCCAGTGGTGCCAGTGCACTCTCTGGACTCACTGGACCGCATCCCCTGTGGTGCCAGTGCACTCTCTGGACTCACTGTACTGCATCCCCAGTGGTGCCAGTGCACTCTCTGGAGTCACTGCAGTGCATCCCCAGTGGTGCCAGTGCACTCTGTGGACTCACTGTACTGCATCACCAGTGGTGCCAGTGTACTCTCTGGACTCACTGCAGTGCATCGCCAGTGGTGCCAGTGCACTCTCTGGACTCACTGCACTGCATCTCCAGTGGTGCCAGTGCAATCTCTGAAGTCAGTGCAGTGCATCCCCAGTGGTGCCAGTGCACTCTCTGCACTCACTGCAGTGCATTCCCAGTGGTGCCAGTGCACTCTCTGGTCTCACTGCACTGCATCCCCAGTGGTTCCACTGCACTCTCTGGTCTCACTGCACTGCATCCCCAGTGGTGCCAGTGCACTCTCTGGACTCACTGCAGTGCATCCCCAGTGGTGCCAGTGCACTCTCTAGAGTCACTGCAGTGCATCCCCAGTGGTGCCAGTGCACTCTCTAGAGTCACTGCAGTGCATCCGCAGTGGTGCCAGTGCACTCTCTGGACTCACTGCACTGCATCCCCAGTGGTGCCAGTGCACTCTCTGGACTCACTGCACTGCATCCCCAGTGGTGCCAGTGCACTCTCTGGACTCACAGCACTGCATCCCCAGTGGTGCCAGTGCACTCTCTGGACTCACTGCGGTGCATCCCCAGTGGTGCCAGTACACTCTCTGAACTCACTGCAGTGCATCCCCAGTGGTGCCAGTGCACTCTGTGGAGTCACTGTACTGCATCCCCAGTGGTGCCAGTGCACTCTCTGGACTCACTGCACTGCATCCCCAGTGCTGCCAGTGCACTCTCTGAGTCACTGCACTGCATCCCCAGTGGTGCCTGTGCACTCTCTGGACTCACTGCACTGCATCCCCACTGGTGACAGTGCACTCTCTGGACTCACTGCAGTGCATCCCCAGTGGTGCCAGTGCACTCTCTGGACTCACTGCACTGCATCGCCAGTGGTGCCAGTGCACTCTCTGGACTCACTGCACTGCATCCCCACTGGTGCCAGTGCACTCTCTGGACTCACTGCAGTGCATCCCCAGTGGTGCCAGTGCACTCTCTGGACTCACTGCAGTTCATCCCCAGTGGTGCCAGTGCACTCTCTGGACTCACTGCACTGCATCTCCAGAGGTGCCAGTGCACTCTCTGGAATCACTGCACTGCATCCCCAATGTTGCCACTGCACTCTCTGGACTCACTGCACTGCATCCCCAGTGGTGCCAGTGCACTCTCTGGACTAACTGCAGTGCATCACCAGTGGTGAGAGTGCACTCTCTCTACTCAATGAATTGCATTCCCACTAATGCCAGTGCACTCTCAACACTAACTGCAGTGCAACCCCATTGGTGCCAGTGCACTCTCTGGACTCACTGCAGTGTATCCCCTGTGGTGCCAGTGCACTCTCTGGACTCACTGCAGTGTATCCCCTGTGGTGCCAGTGCACTCTCTGGACTCACTGCACTGCATCCCCAGTGGTGCCAGTGCACTCTCTGGACTCACTGCAGTGCATCCCCAGTGGTGCCAGTGCACTCTCTGGAGTCACTGCACTGCATCCCCAGTGGTGCCAGTGCAATCTCTGGACTCACTACAGTACAGCTCCATTGGTGCCAGTGCACTCTCTGGACTCACTGCACTGCATCCCCAGTGGTGCCAGTGCACTCTCTGGACTCACTGCAGTGCATCCCCAGTGGTGCCAGTGCACTCTCTGGTCTCACTGCACTAAAACTCCAGTGGTGCCAGTGCACTCTCTGGACTCACTGCAGTGCATCCCCAGTGGTGCCAGTGCAATCTCTGGACTCACTACACTGCATCCCCAGTGGTGCCAGTGCACTCTCTGGACTCACTGCACTGCATCAACACTAGTGCCAGTGCACTCTCTGGATTCACTGCACTGCATCCCCAGTGGTGCCAGTGTACTCTCTGGACTCACTGCACTGCATCCCCAGTGGTGCCAGTGCACTATCTGGACTCACTGCAGTGCATCCCCAGTGGTGCCAGTGCACTCTCTGGAGTCACTGGACTGCATCCCCAGTGGTGCCACTGCACTCTCTGGACTCACTGCACTGCATCCCCAAGGTGCCAGTGCACTCTCTGGACTCACTGCAGTGCATCCCCTGTGGTGCCAGTGTACTCTCTGGACTTACTGCACTGCATCCCCCGTGGTGCCAGTGCAGTCTCTGGACTCACTGTAGTGCATCCCCAGTGGTGCCAGTGCACTCTCTGGACTCACTGCAGTGCATCCCCAGTGGTGCCAGTGCACTCTCTGTAGTCACGGCGCTGCATCCCCGGTGGTGACAGTGCACTCTCTGGACTCACTGCACTGCATCCCCAGTGGTCCCAGTGCACTCTCTGGACTCACTGCACTGCATCCCCAGTGGTGCCAGTGCACTCTCTGGACTCACTGCAGTGCATCCCCAGTGGTGCCAGTGCACTGTCTGGAATCACTGCAGTGCATCCCCAGTGGTGCCAGTGCACTTTCTGGAGTCACTGCAGTGCATTCGCAGTGGTGCCAGTGCACTCTCTGGAGTCACTGCACTGCATCCCCAGTGGTGCCAGTGCACTCTCTGGACTCACTGCAGTGCATCTCCAGTGGTGCGAGTGCACTCTCTGGAATCACTGCAGTGCATTCGCAGTGGTGCCAGTGCACTCTCTGGAGTCACTGCACTGCATCCCCAGTGGTGCCAGTGCACTCTCTGGACTCACTGCAGTGCATCGCCAGTGGTGCCAGTGCACTCTCTGGACTCACTGCACTGCATCCCCAGTGGTGCCAGTGCTCTCTCTGGACTCACTGCAGTGCATCCCCAGTGGTGCCAGTGCACTCTCTGGACTCACTGCAGTGCATTCCCAGTGGTGCCAGTGAACTCACTGGACTCACTGCACTGCATCTCCAGTGGTGCCAGTGCACTCTCTGGACTCACTGTAGTGCATCCCCAGTGGTGCCAGTGCACTCTCTGGACTCACTGCACTGCATCCCCAGTGGTGCCAGTGCACTCTCTGGACTCACTGCAGTGCATCCCCAGTGGTGCCAGTGCACTCTCTGGAGTCACTGCACTGCATCCCCAGTGGTGCCAGTGCAATCTCTGGACTCACTACAGTACAGCTCCATTGGTGCCAGTGCACTCTCTGGACTCACTGCACTGCATCCCCAGTGGTGCCAGTGCACTCTCTGGTCTCACTGCACTAAAACTCCAGTGGTGCCAGTGCACTCTCTGGACTCACTGCAGTGCATCCCCAGTGGTGCCAGTGCAATCTCTGGACTCACTACACTGCATCCCCAGTGGTGCCCGTGCACTCTCTGGACTCACTGCACTGCATCAACAGTAGTGCCAGTGCACTCTCTGGATTCACTGCACTGCATCCCCAGTGGTGCCAGTGTACTCTCTGGACTCACTGCACTGCATCCCCAGTGGTGCCAGTGCACTCTCTGGACTCACTGCAGTGCATCCCCAGTGGTGCAAGTGCACTCTCTGGAGTCACTGGACTGCATCCCCAGTGGTGCCAGTGCACTCTCTGGACTCACTGCACTGCATCCCCGGTGGTGCCAGTGCACTCTCTGGACTCACTGCAGTGCATCCCCTGTGGTGCCAGTGTACTCTCTGGACTTACTGCACTGCATCCCCCGTGGTGCCAGTGCAGTCTCTGGACTCACTGCACTGCATCCCCAGTGGTGCCAGTGCACTCTCTGGACTCACTGCAGTGCATCCCCAGTGGTGCCAGTGCACTCTCTGTAGTCACGGCGCTGCATCCCCGGTGGTGACAGTGCACTCTCTGGACTCACTGCACTATATCCCCAGTGGTCCCAGTGCACTCTCTGGACTCACTGCAGTGTATCCCCTGTGGTGCCAGTGCACTCTCTGGACTCACTGCACTGCATCCCCAGTGGTGCCAGTGCACTCTCTGGACTCACTGCACTGCATCCCCAGTGGTGCCAGTGCACTGTCTGGAATCACTGCAGTGCATCCCCAGTGGTGCCAGTGCACTTTCTGGAGTCACTGCAGTGCATTCGCAGTGGTGCCAGTGCACTCTCTGGAGTCACTGCACTGCATCCCCAGTGGTGCCAGTGCACTCTCTGGACTCACTGCAGTGCATCCCCAGTGGTGCGAGTGCACTCTCTGGAATCACTGCAGTGCATTCGCAGTGGTGCCAGTGCACTCTCTGGACTCACTGCACTGCATCCCCAGTGGTGCCAGTGCACTCTCTGGACTCACTGCAGTGCATCCCCAGTGGTGCGAGTGCACTCTCTGGACTCACTGCGGTGCATCGCCAGTGGTGCCAGTGCACTCTCTGGACTCACTGCACTGCATCCCCATTGGTGCCAGTGCTCTCTCTGGACTCACTGCAGTGCATCCCCAGTGGTGCCAGTGCACTCTCTGGACTCACTGCAGTGCATTCCCAGTGGTGCCAGTGAACTCACTGGACTCACTGCACTGCATCCCCAGTGGTGCCAGTGCACTCTCTGGACTCACTGTAGTGCATCCCCAGTGGTGCCACTGCACTCTCTGGACTGACTGCAGTGCATCCCCAGTGGTGCCAGTGCACTCTCTGGACTCACTGCACTAAAACCCCAGTGGTGCCAGTGCACTCTCTGGACTCACTGCTGTGCATCCCCAGTGGTGCCAGTGCACTCTCTGGACTCACTGAACTGCATCCCCAGTATTGTCAGTGCACTCTCTGGACTCACTGCACTGCATCCCCAGTGGTGCCAGTGTACTCTCTGGACTCACTGCACTGCATCCCCAGTGGTGCCAGTGCACTCTCTGGACTCACTGCAGTGCATCCGCAGTGGTGCCTGTGCAGTCTGTGGACTAAATGCAGTGCATCCCCAGTGGTGCCTGTGCTCTCTCTGGACTCACTGCACTGCATCCCCAGTGGTGCCAGTGCACTCTCTGTAGTCACTGCAGTGCATCCCCGGTGGTGACAGTGCACCCTCTGGACTCACTGCAGTGCATCCCCAGTGGTGCCAGTGCACTCTCTGGACTCACTGCAGTGTATCACCTGTGGTGCCAGTGCACTCTCTGGAGTCACCGCAGTGCATCCCCAGTGGTGCCAGTGCACTCTCTGGACTCACTGCACTGCATCCCCAGTGGTGCCAGTGCACTCTCTGGACTCACTGCACTACATCCCCAGTGGTGCCAGTGCACTCTCTGCACTCACTGCAGTGCATCCCCAGTGGTGCCAGTGCACTCTCTGGACTCACTGCACTGCATCCCCACTGGTGCCAGTGCACTCTCTGGACTCACTGCACTCCATCCCAAGTGGTGCCAGTGCACTCTCTGGACTCACTGCACTGCATCCCCAGTGGTGCCAGTGCACTCTCTGGACTCACTGCAGTGCATCCCCGGTAGTGCCAGTGCACTCTCTGGACTCACTGCACTGCATCCCCAGTGGTGCCAGTGTACTCCCTGCACTCACTACACTGCATCCCCAGTGGTGCCAGTGCACTCTCTGGACTCACTGCACTGCATCCCCAGTGGTGCCAGTGCACTCTCTGCACTCACTGTACTGCATCCCCAGGGGTGCCAGTGTACTCCCTGCACTCACTACACTGCATTCCCAGTGGTGCCAGTGCACTCTCTGGACTCACTGCAGTGCATCCCCAGTGGTGCCAGTGCACTCTCTGCACTCACTGCACTACATCCCCAGTGGTGCCAGTGCACTCTCTGGACTCACTACACTGCATCCCCAGTGGTGCCAGTGCACTCTCTGGACTCACTGCACTGCATCCCCAGTGGTGCCAGTGCACTCTCTGGACTCACTGCACTGCATCCCCAGTGGTGCCAGTGCACTCTCTGGACTCACTGCACTGCATCCTCAGTGGTGCCCGTGGACTCTCTGGACTCACTGCACTGCACCCCCTGTGGTGCCAGTGCACTCTCTGCACTCACTGCACTGCATCCCCAGGCGTGGCAGTGTACTCCCTGCACTCACTACACTGCATCGCCAGTGGTGCCAGTGCACTCTCTGGACTCACTGCACTGCATCCCCAGTGGTGCCAGTGCACTCTCTGGAGTCACTGCACTGCATCCCCAGTGGTGCCAGTGCACTCTCTGGACTCACTGCACTGCATCCCAAGTGGTGTCAGTGCCCTCCCTGGACTCACTGCAGTGCATACCCAGTGGTGCCAGTGTACTCTCTGCACTCACTGCAGTGCAGCCCCAGTGGTGCCAGTGCACTCTCTGCACTCACTGCAGTGCATCCCCACTGGTGCCAGTGCACTCTCTGGACTCACTGCACTGCATCCCCAGTGGTTCCACTGCACTCTCTGGACTCACTGCACTGCATCCCCAGTGGTGCCAGTGCACTCTCTAGAGTCACTGCAGTGCATCCCCAGTGGTGCCAGTGCACTCTCTGGACTCACTGCACTGCATCCCCAGTGGTGCCAGTGCACTCTCTGGAGTCACTGCAGTGCATCCCCAGTGGTGCCAGTGCACTCTGTGGACTCACTGTACTGCATCCCCAGTGGTGCCAGTGCACTCTCTGGACTCACTTCTGCATCGCCAGTGGTGCCAGTGCACTCTCTGGACTCACTGCAGTGCATCCCCAGTGGTGCCAGTGTACTCTCTGGACTCACTGCAGTGCATCGCCAGTGGTGCCAGTGCACTCACTGGACTCACTGCACTGCATCCCCAGTGGTGCCAGTGCACTCCATGGACTCACTGCACTGCATCCCCAGTGGTGCCAGTGCACTCTCTGGACTCACTGCAGTGCATCCCCAGTGGTGCCAGTGCACTCTCTGGACTCACTGCACTGCATCCCCAGTGGTGCTATTGCACTCTCTAGAGTCACTGCAGTGCATCCCCAGTGGTGCCAGTGCACTCTCTAGAGTCACTGCAGTGCATCCCCAGTGGTGACAGTGCACTCTCTGGACTCACTGCACTGCATCCCCAGTTGTGCCAGTGCACTCTTTGGACTCACAGCACTGCATCCCCACTGGTGCCAGTGCACTCTCTGGACTCACTGCACTGCATCCCCAGTGGTGCCAGTGCACTCTCTAGTCTCACTGCACTGCATCCCCAGTGGTGCCAGTGCACTCTCTGGACTCACTGCACTGCATCCCCAGTGGTGCCAGTGCACTCTCTAGAGTCACTGCAGTGCATCCCCAGTGGTGCCAGGGCACTCTCTAGAGTCACTGCAGTGCATCCCCAGTGGTGCCAGTGCACTCTCTGGACTCACTGCACTGCATCCTCAGTGGTGCCAGTGCACTCTCTGGACTCACTGCACTGCATCCCCAGTGGTGCCAGTGCACTCTCTGCACTCACTGCACTGCATCCCCAGGGGTGCCAGTGTACTCCCTGCACTCACTACACTGCATCCCCAGTGGTGCCAGTGCACTCTCTGGACTCACTGCACTGCATCCCCAGTGGTGCCAGTGCACTCTCTGGACTCACTGCACTGCATCCCCAGTGGTGCCAGTGCACTCTCTGGACTCACTGTACTGCATCCCCAGTGGTGCCAGTGCACTCTCTGGACTCACTGCACTGCATCCCCAGTGGTGCCAGTGCACTCCCTGAACTCACTGCAGTGCATACCCAGTGGTGCCAGTGTACTCTCTGCACTCACTGCAGTGCAGCCCCAGTGGTGCCAGTGTACTCTCTGCACTCACTGCAGTGCATCCCCACAGGTGCCAGTGCACTCTCTGGACTCACTGCACTGCATCCCCAGTGGTTCCACTGCACTCTCTGGACTCACTGCACTTCATCCCCAGTGGTGCCAGTGCACTCTCTGGTCTCACTGCACTGCATCCCCAGTGGTGCCAGTGCACTCTCTGGACTCACTGCACTGCATCCCCAGTGGTGCCATTGCACTCTCTAGAGTCACTGCAGTGCATCCCCAGTGGTGCCAGTGCACTCCCTAGAGTCACTGCAGTGCATCCCCAGTGGTGACAGTGCACTCTCTGGACTCACTGCACTGCATCCCCAGTGGTGCCAGTGCACTCTCTGGACTCACTGCAGTGCATCCCCAGTGGTCCCAGTGCACTCTCTGGACTCACTGCACTGCATCCCAAGTGGTTCAACTGTACTCTCTGGACTCACTGCAGTACATCCCTAGTGGTGCCAGTGCACTCTCCAGTCTCACTGCACTGCATCCTCAGTGGTGCCAGTGCACTCTCTGGACTCACAGCACTGCATCCCCAGTGGTGCTAGTGCACTCTCTGCACTCACTGCACTGCATCCCCAGTGGTGCCAGTGTACTCCCTGCACTCACTACACTGCATCCCCAGTGGTGCCAGTGCACTCTCTGGACTCACTGCACTGCATCCCCAGTGGTGCCAGTGCACTCTCTGGACTCACTGCACTGCATCCCCAGTGGTGCCAGTGCACTCTCTGGTCTCACTGCACTGCATCCCCACTGGTGCCAGTGCACTCTCTGGACTCACTGCAGTGCATCCCCAGTGGTGCCAGTGCACTCTCTGGACTCACTGCACTGCATCACCAGTGGTGCCAGTGCACTCTCTGGACTCACTGCAGTGCATCCCCAGTGGTGCCAGTGTACTCTCTGCACTCACTGTACTGCATCCCCAGTGGTGCCAGTGTACTCTCTGCACTCACTGCAGTGCATCCGCAGTGGTGCCAGTGCACTCTCTGCACTCACTGCACTGCATCCCCAGTGGTGCCAGTGTACTCTCTGGACTCACTGCATTGCATCGCCAGTGGTGCCAGTGCACTCTCTGGACTCACTGCACTGCATCCCCAGTGGTGCCAGTGCACTCCATGGACTCACTGCACTGCATCATCAGTGGTGCCAGTGCACTCTCTGGACTCACTGCACTGCACCCCCAGTGGTTCCAGTGCACTCTCTGGAGTCACTGCACTGCATCCCCAGTGGTGCCAGTGCACTCTGCGGACTCACTGCACTGCATCCCCAGTGGTGCCAGTGCACTCCCTGGACTCACTGCAGTGCATCCCCAGTGGTGCCAGTGTACTCTCTGCACTCACTGCACTGCATCCCCAGTGGTGCCAGTGCAGTCTCTGGACTCACTGCACTGCATCCCCAGTGGTGCCAGTGCACTCTCTGAGTCACTGCACTGCATCCCCAGTGGTGCCAGTGCACTCTCTGGACTCACTGCACTGCATCCCCAGTGGTGCCAGTGCACTCTCTGGACTCACTGCACTGCATCCCCAGTGGTGCCAGTGCACTCTCTAGAGTCACTGCAGTGCATCCCCAGTGGTGCCAGTGCACTCTCTAGAGTCAGTGCATTGCATCACCACTGGTGACAGTGCACTCTCTGGACTCACTGCACTGCATCCCCAATGGTGCCAGTGCACTCTCTGGACTCAGTGTACTGCATCCCCAGTGGTGCCAGTGCACTCTCTGGACTCACAGCACTGCATCCCCAGTGTTGCCAGTGCACTCTATGGACTCACTGCACTGCATCCCCAGTGGTGCCAGTGCACTCTCTGGACTCACTGCACTGCATCCCCAGTGGTGCCAGTGCACTCTCTGGACTCACTGCAGTGCATCCCCAGTGGTGCCAGTGCACTCTCTGGACTCACTGCACTGCATCCCCAGTGGTGCCAGTGCACTCTCTGGAGTCACTGCACTGCATCCCCAGTGGTGCCAGTGCACTCTCTAGATTCACTGCAGTTCATCCCCAGTGGTGCCAGTGCACTCTCTGGACTCACTGCACTGCATCACCAGTGGTGCCAGTGCACTCTCTGGACTCACTGCAGTGCATCCCCAGTGGTGCCAGTGCACTCTGTGGACTCACTGTACTGCATCACCAGTGGTGCCAGTGTACTCTCTGGACTCACTGCAGTGCATCGCCAGTGGTGCCAGTGCACTCTCTGGACTCACTGCACTGCATCTCCAGTGGTGCCAGTGCAATCTCTGAAGTCATTGCAGTGCATCCCCAGTGGTGCCAGTGCACTCTCTGCACTCACTGCAGTGCATTCCCAGTGGTGCCAGTGCACTCTCTGGTCTCACTGCACTGCATCCCCAGTGGTGCCAGTGCACTCTCTGGAAACACTGCACTGCATCCCCAGTGGTTCCACTGCACTCTCTGGTCTCACTGCACTGCATCCCCAGTGGTGCCAGTGCACTCTCTGGACTCACTGCAGTGCATCCCCAGTGGTGCCAGTGCACTCTCTAGAGTCACTGCAGTGCATCCCCAGTGGTGCCAGTGCACTCTCTAGAGTCACTGCAGTGCATCCGCAGTGGTGCCAGTGCACTCTCTGGACTCACTGCACTGCATCCCCAGTGGTGCCAGTGCACTCTCTGGACTCACTGCACTGCATCCCCAGTGGTGCCAGTGCACTCTCTGGACTCACAGCACTGCATCCCCAGTGGTGCCAGTGCACTCTCTGGACTCACTGCGGTGCATCCCCAGTGGTGCCAGTACACTCTCTGAACTCACTGCAGTGCATCCCCAGTGGTGCCAGTGCACTCTGTGGAGTCACTGTACTGCATCCCCAGTGGTGCCAGTGCACTCTCTGGACTCACTGCACTGCATCCCCAGTGCTGCCAGTGCACTCTCTGAGTCACTGCACTGCATCCCCAGTGGTGCCAGTGCACTCTCTGGACTCACTGCACTGCATCCCCACTGGTGACAGTGCACTCTCTGGACTCACTGCAGTGCATCCCCAGTGGTGCCAGTGCACTCTCTGGACTCACTGCACTGCATCGCCAGTGGTGCCAGTGCACTCTCTGGACTCACTGCACTGCATCCCCACTGGTGCCAGTGCACTCTCTGGACTCACTGCAGTGCATCCCCAGTGGTGCCAGTGCACTCTCTGGACTCACTGCAGTTCATCCCCAGTGGTGCCAGTGCACTCTCTGGACTCACTGCACTGCATCTCCAGAGGTGCCAGTGCACTCTCTGGAATCACTGCACTGCATCCCCAATGTTGCCACTGCACTCTCTGGACTCACTGCACTGCATCCCCAGTGGTGCCAGTGCACTCTCTGGACTAACTGCAGTGCATCACCAGTGGTGATAGTGCACTCTCTCTACTCAATGAATTGCATTCCCACTAATGCCAGTGCACTCTCAACACTAACTGCAGTGCAACCCCATTGGTGCCAGTGCACTCTCTGGACTCACTGCAGTGTATCCCCTGTGGTGCCAGTGCACTCTCTGGACTCACTGCAGTGTATCCCCTGTGGTGCCAGTGCACTCTCTGGACTCACTGCACTGCATCCCCAGTGGTGCCAGTGCACTCTCTGGACTCACTGCAGTGCATCCCCAGTGGTGCCAGTGCACTCTCTGGAGTCACTGCACTGCATCCCCAGTGGTGCCAGTGCAATCTCTGGACTCACTACAGTACAGCTCCATTGGTGCCAGTGCACTCTCTGGACTCACTGCACTGCATCCCCAGTGGTGCCAGTGCACTCTCTGGACTCACTGCAGTGCATCCCCAGTGGTGCCAGTGCACTCTCTGGTCTCACTGCACTAAAACTCCAGTGGTGCCAGTGCACTCTCTGGACTCACTGCAGTGCATCCCCAGTGGTGCCAGTGCAATCTCTGGACTCACTACACTGCATCCCCAGTGGTGCCAGTGCACTCTCTGGACTCACTGCACTGCATCAACACTAGTGCCAGTGCACTCTCTGGATTCACTGCACTGCATCCCCAGTGGTGCCAGTGTACTCTCTGGACTCACTGCACTGCATCCCCAGTGGTGCCAGTGCACTATCTGGACTCACTGCAGTGCATCCCCAGTGGTGCCAGTGCACTCTCTGGAGTCACTGGACTGCATCCCCAGTGGTGCCACTGCACTCTCTGGACTCACTGCACTGCATCCCCAAGGTGCCAGTGCACTCTCTGGACTCACTGCAGTGCATCCCCTGTGGTGCCAGTGTACTCTCTGGACTTACTGCACTGCATCCCCCGTGGTGCCAGTGCAGTCTCTGGACTCACTGTAGTGCATCCCCAGTGGTGCCAGTGCACTCTCTGGACTCACTGCAGTGCATCCCCAGTGGTGCCAGTGCACTCTCTGTAGTCACGGCGCTGCATCCCCGGTGGTGACAGTGCACTCTCTGGACTCACTGCACTGCATCCCCAGTGGTCCCAGTGCACTCTCTGGACTCACTGCACTGCATCCCCAGTGGTGCCAGTGCACTCTCTGGACTCACTGCAGTGCATCCCCAGTGGTGCCAGTGCACTGTCTGGAATCACTGCAGTGCATCCCCAGTGGTGCCAGTGCACTTTCTGGAGTCACTGCAGTGCATTCGCAGTGGTGCCAGTGCACTCTCTGGAGTCACTGCACTGCATCCCCAGTGGTGCCAGTGCACTCTCTGGACTCACTGCAGTGCATCCCCAGTGGTGCGAGTGCACTCTCTGGAATCACTGCAGTGCATTCGCAGTGGTGCCAGTGCACTCTCTGGAGTCACTGCACTGCATCCCCAGTGGTGCCAGTGCACTCTCTGGACTCACTGCAGTGCATCGCCAGTGGTGCCAGTGCACTCTCTGGACTCACTGCACTGCATCCCCAGTGGTGCCAGTGCTCTCTCTGGACTCACTGCAGTGCATCCCCAGTGGTGCCAGTGCACTCTCTGGACTCACTGCAGTGCATTCCCAGTGGTGCCAGTGAACTCACTGGACTCACTGCACTGCATCTCCAGTGGTGCCAGTGCACTCTCTGGACTCACTGTAGTGCATCCCCAGTGGTGCCAGTGCACTCTCTGGACTCACTGCACTGCATCCCCAGTGGTGCCAGTGCACTCTCTGGACTCACTGCACTGCATCCCCAGTGGTGCCAGTGCACTCTCTGGAGTCACTGCACTGCATCCCCAGTGGTGCCAGTGCAATCTCTGGACTCACTACAGTACAGCTCCATTGGTGCCAGTGCACTCTCTGGACTCACTGCACTGCATCCCCAGTGGTGCCAGTGCACTCTCTGGTCTCACTGCACTAAAACTCCAGTGGTGCCAGTGCACTCTCTGGACTCACTGCAGTGCATCCCCAGTGGTGCCAGTGCAATCTCTGGACTCACTACACTGCATCCCCAGTGGTGCCAGTGCACTCTCTGGACTCACTGCACTGCATCAACAGTAGTGCCAGTGCACTCTCTGGATTCACTGCACTGCATCCCCAGTGGTGCCAGTGTACTCTCTGGACTCACTGCACTGCATCCCCAGTGGTGCCAGTGCACTCTCTGGACTCACTGCAGTGCATCCCCAGTGGTGCAAGTGCACTCTCTGGAGTCACTGGACTGCATCCCCAGTGGTGCCAGTGCACTCTCTGGACTCACTGCACTGCATCCCCGGTGGTGCCAGTGCACTCTCTGGACTCACTGCAGTGCATCGCCAGTGGTGCCAGTGTACTCTCTGGACTTACTGCACTGCATCCCCCGTGGTGCCAGTGCAGTCTCTGGACTCACTGCACTGCATCCCCAGTGGTGCCAGTGCACTCTCTGGACTCACTGCAGTGCATCCCCAGTGGTGCCAGTGCACTCTCTGTAGTCACGGCGCTGCATCCCCGGTGGTGACAGTGCACTCTCTGGACTCACTGCACTGCATCCCCAGTGGTCCCAGTGCACTCTCTGGACTCACTGCAGTGTATCCCCTGTGGTGCCAGTGCACTCTCTGGACTCACTGCACTGCATCCCCAGTGGTGCCAGTGCACTCTCTGGACTCACTGCACTGCATCCCCAGTGGTGCCAGTGCACTGTCTGGAATCACTGCAGTGCATCCCCAGTGGTGCCAGTGCACTTTCTGGAGTCACTGCAGTGCATTCGCAGTGGTGCCAGTGCACTCTCTGGAGTCACTGCACTGCATCCCCAGTGGTGCCAGTGCACTCTCTGGACTCACTGCAGTGCATCCCCAGTGGTGCGAGTGCACTCTCTGGAATCACTGCAGTGCATTCGCAGTGGTGCCAGTGCACTCTCTGGACTCACTGCACTGCATCCCCAGTGGTGCCAGTGCACTCTCTGGACTCACTGCAGTGCATCCCCAGTGGTGCGAGTGCACTCTCTGGACTCACTGCGGTGCATCGCCAGTGGTGCCAGTGCACTCTCTGGACTCACTGCACTGCATCCCCATTGGTGCCAGTGCTCTCTCTGGACTCACTGCAGTGCATCCCCAGTGGTGCCAGTGCACTCTCTGGACTCACTGCAGTGCATTCCCAGTGGTGCCAGTGAACTCACTGGACTCACTGCACTGCATCCCCAGTGGTGCCAGTGCACTCTCTGGACTCACTGTAGTGCATCCCCAGTGGTGCCACTGCACTCTCTGGACTGACTGCAGTGCATCCCCAGTGGTGCCAGTGCACTCTCTGGACTCACTGCACTAAAACCCCAGTGGTGCTAGTGCACTCTCTGGACTCACTGCTGTGCATCCCCAGTGGTGCCAGTGCACTCTCTGGACTCACTGAACTGCATCCCCAGTATTGTCAGTGCACTCTCTGGACTCACTGCACTGCATCCCCAGTGGTGCCAGTGTACTCTCTGGACTCACTGCACTGCATCCCCAGTGGTGCCAGTGCACTCTCTGGACTCACTGCAGTGCATCCGCAGTGGTGCCTGTGCAGTCTGTGGACTAAATGCAGTGCATCCCCAGTGGTGCCTGTGCTCTCTCTGGACTCACTGCACTGCATCCCCAGTGGTGCCAGTGCACTCTGTGTAGTCACTGCAGTGCATCCCCGGTGGTGACAGTGCACCCTCTGGACTCACTGCAGTGCATCCCCAGTGGTGCCAGTGCACTCTCTGGACTCACTGCAGTGTATCACCTGTGGTGCCAGTGCACTCTCTGGAGTCACCGCAGTGCATCCCCAGTGCTGACAGTGCACTCTCTGGACTCACTGCACTGCATCCCCAGTGGTGCCAGTGCACTCTCTGGACTCACTGCACTACATCCCCAGTGGTGCCAGTGCACTCTCTGCACTCACTGCAGTGCATCCCCAGTGGTGCCAGTGCACTCTCTGGACTCACTGCACTGCATCCCCACTGGTGCCAGTGCACTCTCTGGACTCACTGCACTCCATCCCAAGTGGTGCCAGTGCACTCTCTGGACTCACTGCACTGCATCCCCAGTGGTGCCAGTGCACTCTCTGGACTCACTGCAGTGCATCCCCGGTAGTGCCAGTGCACTCTCTGGACTCACTGCACTGCATCCCCAGTGGTGCCAGTGTACTCCCTGCACTCACTACACTGCATCCCCAGTGGTGCCAGTGCACTCTCTGGACTCACTGCACTGCATCCCCAGTGGTGCCAGTGCACTCTCTGCACTCACTGTACTGCATCCCCAGGGGTGCCAGTGTACTCCCTGCACTCACTACACTGCATTCCCAGTGGTGCCAGTGCACTCTCTGGACTCACTGCACTGCATCCCCAGTGGTGCCAGTGCACTCTCTGCACTCACTGCACTACATCCCCAGTGGTGCCAGTGCACTCTCTGGACTCACTACACTGCATCCCCAGTGGTGCCAGTGCACTCTCTGGACTCACTGCACTGCATCCCCAGTGGTGCCAGTGCACTCTCTGGACTCACTGCACTGCATCCCCAGTGGTGCCAGTGCACTCTCTGGACTCACTGCACTGCATCCTCAGTGGTGCCCGTGGACTCTCTGGACTCACTGCACTGCACCCCCTGTGGTGCCAGTGCACTCTCTGCACTCACTGCACTGCATCCCCAGGCGTGGCAGTGTACTCCCTGCACTCACTACACTGCATCCCCAGTGGTGCCAGTGCACTCTCTGGACTCACTGCACTGCATCCCCAGTGGTGCCAGTGCACTCTCTGGAGTCACTGTACTGCATCCCCAGTGGTGCCAGTGCACTCTCTGGACTCACTGCACTGCATCCCAAGTGGTGCCAGTGCCCTCCCTGGACTCACTGCAGTGCATACCCAGTGGTGCCAGTGTACTCTCTGCACTCACTGCAGTGCAGCCCCAGTGGTGCCAGTGCACTCTCTGCACTCACTGCAGTGCATCCCCACTGGTGCCAGTGCACTCTCTGGACTCACTGCACTGCATCCCCAGTGGTTCCACTGCACTCTCTGGACTCACTGCACTGCATCCCCAGTGGTGCCAGTGCACTCTCTAGAGTCACTGCAGTGCATCCCCAGTGGTGCCAGTGCACTCTCTGGACTCACTCCACTGCATCCCCAGTGGTGCCGGTGCACTCTTTGGACTCACTGCACTGCATCACCAGTGGTGCCAGTGCACTCTCTGGACTCACTGCAGTGCATCGCCAGTGGTTCCAGTGCACTCTCTGGACTCACTGCAGTGCATCCCCAGTGGTGCCAGTGCACTCTCTAGTCTCACTGCACTGCATCCCCAGTGGTGCCAGTGCACTCTCTGGACTCACTGCACTGCATCCCCAGTGGTGCCAGTGCAATCTCTAGAGTCACTGCAGTGCATCCCCAGTGGTGCCAGTGCACTCTCTAGAGTCACTGCAGTGCATCCCCAGTGGTGCCAGTGCACTCTCTGGACTCACTGCACTGCATCCTCAGTGGTGCCAGTGCACTCTCTGGACTCACAGCACTGCATCCCCAGTGGTGCCAGTACACTCTCTGGACTCACTGCACTGCATCCCCAGTGGTTCCACTGCACTCTCTGGACTCACTGCACTGCATCCCCAGTGGTGCCAGTGCACTCTCTGGACTCACTACACCGCATCCCCAGTGGTGCTAGTGCACTCCCTGGAGGCACTGCGCTGCACCCCCAGTGGTGCCAGTGCACTCTCTGGACTCACTGCAGTGCATCCCCAGTGATGCCAGTGCGCTCTCTGGAGTAACTGCAGTGCATCCCCAGTGGTGCCAAAGCACTCTCTGGACTCCCGGCACCGCATCCCCAGTGGTGCCAGTGCACTCTCTGGACTCCCGGCACCGCATCCCCAGTGGTGAGAGTGCACTCTCAGGACTCACTGCAATGCACACTGATTGGTGCCAGTCACTCTCTGGACTCACTGCACTGCATCCCCAGTGGTGCCAGTGCACTCTCTGGTCTCACTGCACTGCATCCCCAGTGGTGCCAGTGCACTCTCTGGACTCACTGCAGTGCATCCCCAGTGGTGCCAGTGCACTCTCTAGAGTCACTGCAGTGCATCCCCAGTGGTGCCAGTGCACTCTCTGGACTCACTGCAGTGCATCCCCAGTGGTGCCAGTGCACTCTCTGCACTCACTGCACTGCATCCCCAGTAGTGCCACTGTACTCTCTTCACTCACTACACTGCATCCCCAGTGGTGCCAGTGCACTCTCTGGACTCACTGCACTGCATCCCCAGTGGTGCCAGTGCACTCTCTGCACTCACTGCACTGCATCCCCATTGGTTCCAGTGCACTCTCTGGACTCACTGCACTGCATCCCCAGTGGTGCCAGTGCACTCTCTGGACTCACTGCACTGCATCCCCAGTGGTGCCAGTGCACTCTATGGACTCACTGCACTGCATCCCCAAGGTGCCAGTGCACTCTCTGGACTCACTGCACTGCATCCCCGTGGTGCCAGTGCACTCTGTGGACTCACTGCACTGCATCCCCAGTGGTGCCAGTGCACTCTCTGGACTCACTGCACTGCATCCCCAGTGGTGTAAGTGCACTCTCTGGACTCACTGCAGTGTATCCCCAGTGGTGCCAGTGCACTCTCTGGACTCACTTCACTGCATCCCCAGTGGTGCCAGTGCACTCTCTGGACTCACTGCAGTGCATCCCCAGTGGTGCCAGTGCACTCTCTGGAGTAACTGCAATGCATCCCCTGTGGTGCCAGTGCACTCTCTGGACTCACTGCAGTGCATCCCCATTGGTGTCAGTGCACTCTCTGAAGTCACTGCACTGCATCCCCAGTGGTGCCAGTGCACTCTCTGGACTCACTGCACTGCATCCCCAGTGGTGCCAGTGCACTCTCTGGAGTCACTGCAGTGCATCCCCAGTGGTGCCAGTGCATTCTCTGGACTCACTGCACTGCATCACCAGTGGTGCCAGTGCACTCTCTGGACTCACTGCACTGCATCACCACTGGTGACAGTGCACTCTGTGGACTCACTGCACTGCATCCCCAGTGGTGCCAGTGCACTCTCTGGACTTACTGCACTGCATCCCCAGTGGTGCCAGTGCACTGTCTGGACTCACTTCAGTGCATCCCCAGTGGTGCCAGTGCACTCTCTGGACTCACTGCACTGCATCCCCAGTGGTGCCAGTGCACTCTCTGGAGTCACTGCAGTGCATCCCCAGTGGTGCCAGTGCACTCTGTGGACTCACTGTACTGCATCCCCAGTGGTGCCAGTGCACTCTCTGGACTCACTTCTGCATCGCCAGTGGTGCCAGTGCACTCTCTGGACTCACTGCAGTGCATCCCCAGTGGTGCCAGTGTACTCTCTGGACTCACTGCAGTGCATCGCCAGTGGTGCCAGTGCACTCACTGGACTCACTGCACTGCATCCCCAGTGGTGCCAGTGCACTCCATGGACTCACTGCACTGCATCCCCAGTGGTGCCAGTGCACTCTCTGGACTCACTGCAGTGCATCCCCAGTGGTGCCAGTGCACTCTCTGGACTCACTGCACTGCATCCCCAGTGGTGCCATTGCACTCTCTAGAGTCACTGCAGTGCATCCCCAGTGGTGCCAGTGCACTCTCTAGAGTCACTGCAGTGCATCCCCAGTGGTGCCAGTGCACTCTCTGGACTCACTGCACTGCATCCCCAGTTGTGCCAGTGCACTCTTTGGACTCACAGCACTGCATCCCCACTGGTGCCAGTGCACTCTCTGGACTCACTGCACTGCATCCCCAGTGGTGCCAGTGCACTCTCTAGTCTCACTGCACTGCATCCCCAGTGGTGCCAGTGCACTCTCTGGACTCACTGTACTGCATCCCCAGTGGTGCCAGTGCACTCTCTGGACTCACTGCACTGCATCCCCAGTGGTGCCAGTGCACTCCCTGAACTCACTGCAGTGCATCCCCAGTGGTGCCAGTGTACTCTCTGCACTCACTGCAGTGCAGCCCCAGTGGTGCCAGTGTACTCTCTGCACTCACTGCAGTGCATCCCCACTGGTGCCAGTGCACTCTCTGGACTCACTGCACTGCATCCCCAGTGGTTCCACTGCACTCTCTGGACTCACTGCACTTCATCCCCAGTGGTGCCAGTGCACTCTCTGGTCTCACTGCACTGCATCCCCAGTGGTGCCAGTGCACTCTCTGGACTCACTGCACTGCATCCCCAGTGGTGCCATTGCACTCTCTAGAGTCACTGCAGTGCATCCCCAGTGGTGCCAGTGCACTCCCTAGAGTCACTGCAGTGCATCCCCAGTGGTGACAGTGCACTCTCTGGACTCACTGCACTGCATCCCCAGTGGTGCCAGTGCACTCTCTGGACTCACTGCAGTGCATCCCCAGTGGTCCCAGTGCACTCTCTGGACTCACTGCACTGCATCCCAAGTGGTTCAACTGCACTCTCTGGACTCACTGCAGTACATCCCTAGTGGTGCCAGTGCACTCTCCAGTCTCACTGCACTGCATCCTCAGTGGTGCCAGTGCACTCTCTGGACTCACAGCACTGCATCCCCAGTGGTGCTAGTGCACTCTCTGCACTCACTGCACTGCATCCCCAGTGGTGCCAGTGTACTCCCTGCACTCACTACACTGCATCCCCAGTGGTGCCAGTGCACTCTCTGGACTCACTGCACTGCATCCCCAGTGGTGCCAGTGCACTCTCTGGACTCACTGCACTGCATCCCCAGTGGTGCCAGTGCACTCTCTGGTCTCACTGCACTGCATCCCCACTGGTGCCAGTGCACTCTCTGGACTCACTGCAGTGCATCCCCAGTGGTGCCAGTGCACTCTCTGGACTCACTGCACTGCATCACCAGTGGTGCCAGTGCACTCTCTGGAGTCACTGCAGTGCATCCCCAGTGGTGCCAGTGTACTCTCTGCACTCACTGTACTGCATCCCCAGTGGTGCCAGTGTACTCTCTGCACTCACTGCAGTGCATCCGCAGTGGTGCCAGTGCACTCTCTGCACTCACTGCACTGCATCCCCAGTGGTGCCAGTGTACTCTCTGGACTCACTGCACTGCATCCCCAGTGGTTCCACTGCACTCTCTGGACTCACTGCACTGCATCCCCAGTGGTGCCAGTGCACTCTCTAGAGTCACTGCAGTGCATCCCCAGTGGTGCCAGTGCACTCTCTGGACTCACTGCACTGCACCCCCAGTGGTTCCAGTGCACTCT
This sequence comes from Anser brachyrhynchus, assembly GCF_964034855.1. NCBI lineage: Eukaryota > Metazoa > Chordata > Aves > Anseriformes > Anatidae > Anser > Anser brachyrhynchus. Next base: position 266,632 of record NW_027664135.1, read on the forward strand.
CTGGAGTCACTGCACTGCATCCCCAGTGGTGCCAGTGCACTCTCTGGACTCACTGCACTGCATCCCCAGTGGTGCCAGTGCACTCCCTGGACTCACTGCAGTGCATCCCCAGTGGTGCCAGTGTACTCTCTGCACTCACTGCACTGCATCCCCAGTGGTGCCAGTGCACTCTCTGGACTCACTGCACTGCATCCCCAGTGGTGCCAGTGCACTCTCTGAGTCACTGCACTGCATCCCCAGTGGTGCCAGTGCACTCTCTGGACTCACTGCACTGCATCCCCAGTGGTGCCAGTGCACTCTCTGGACTCACTGCACTGCATCCCCAGTGGTGCCAGTGCACTCTCTAGAGTCACTGCAGTGCATCCCCAGTGGTGCCAGTGCACTCTCTAGAGTCAGTGCATTGCATCACCACTGGTGACAGTGCACTCTCTGGACTCACTGCACTGCATCCCCAGTGGTGCCAGTGCACTCTCTGGACTCACTGCAGTGCATCCCCAGTGGTGCCAGTGCACTCTCTGGACTCACAGCACTGCATCCCCAGTGGTGCCAGTGCACTCTCTGGACTCACTGCACTGCATCCCCAGTGGTGCCAGTGCACTCTCTGGACTCACTGCACTGCATCCCCAGTGGTGCCAGTGCACTCTCTGGACTCACTGCACTGCATCCCCAGTGGTGCCAGTGCACTCTCTGGAGTCACTGCACTGCATCCCCAGTGGTGCCAGTGCACTCTCTAGATTCACTGCAGTTCATCCCCAGTGGTGCCAGTGCACTCTCTGGACTCACTGCACTGCATCACCAGTGGTGCCAGTGCACTCTCTGGACTCACTGCAGTGCATCCCCAGTGGTGCCAGTGCACTCTCTAGATACACTGCAGTTCATCCCCAGTGGTGCCAGTGCACTCTCTGGACTCACTGCACTGCATCCCCAGTGGTGCCAGTGCACTATCTGGACTCACTGCAGTGCATCCCCAGTGGTGCCAGTGCACTCTCTGGAGTCACTGGACTGCATCCCCAGTGGTGCCACTGCACTCTCTGGACTCACTGCACTGCATCCCCAAGGTGCCAGTGCACTCTCTGGACTCACTGCAGTGCATCCCCTGTGGTGCCAGTGTACTCTCTGGACTTACTGCACTGCATCCCCCGTGGTGCCAGTGCAGTCTCTGGACTCACTGTAGTGCATCCCCAGTGGTGCCAGTGCACTCTCTGGACTCACTGCAGTGCATCCCCAGTGGTGCCAGTGCACTCTCTGTAGTCACGGCGCTGCATCCCCGGTGGTGACAGTGCACTCTCTGGACTCACTGCACTGCATCCCCAGTGGTCCCAGTGCACTCTCTGGACTCACTGCACTGCATCCCCAGTGGTGCCAGTGCACTCTCTGGACTCACTGCAGTGCATCCCCAGTGGTGCCAGTGCACTGTCTGGAATCACTGCAGTGCATCCCCAGTGGTGCCAGTGCACTTTCTGGAGTCACTGCAGTGCATTCGCAGTGGTGCCAGTGCACTCTCTGGAGTCACTGCACTGCATCCCCAGTGGTGCCAGTGCACTCTCTGGACTCACTGCAGTGCATCCCCAGTGGTGCGAGTGCACTCTCTGGAATCACTGCAGTGCATCGCCAGTGGTGCCAGTGCACTCTCTGGACTCACTGCACTGCATCCCCAGTGGTGCCAGTGCTCTCTCTGGACTCACTGCAGTGCATCCCCAGTGGTGCCAGTGCACTCTCTGGACTCACTGCAGTGCATTCCCAGTGGTGCCAGTGAACTCACTGGACTCACTGCACTGCATCTCCAGTGGTGCCAGTGCACTCTCTGGACTCACTGTAGTGCATCCCCAGTGGTGCCAGTGCACTCTCTGGACTCACTGCACTGCATCCCCAGTGGTGCCAGTGCACTCTCTGGACTCACTGCAGTGCATCCCCAGTGGTGCCAGTGCACTCTCTGGAGTCACTGCACTGCATCCCCAGTGGTGCCAGTGCAATCTCTGGACTCACTACAGTACAGCTCCATTGGTGCCAGTGCACTCTCTGGACTCACTGCACTGCATCCCCAGTGGTGCCAGTGCACTCTCTGGTCTCACTGCACTAAAACTCCAGTGGTGCCAGTGCACTCTCTGGACTCACTGCAGTGCATCCCCAGTGGTGCCAGTGCAATCTCTGGACTCACTACACTGCATCCCCAGTGGTGCCAGTGCACTCTCTGGACTCACTGCACTGCATCAACAGTAGTGCCAGTGCACTCTCTGGATTCACTGCACTGCATCCCCAGTGGTGCCAGTGTACTCTCTGGACTCACTGCACTGCATCCCCAGTGGTGCCAGTGCACTCTCTGGACTCACTGCAGTGCATCCCCAGTGGTGCAAGTGCACTCTCTGGAGTCACTGGACTGCATCCCCAGTGGTGCCAGTGCACTCTCTGGACTCACTGCACTGCATCCCCGGTGGTGCCAGTGCACTCTCTGGACTCACTGCAGTGCATCCCCTGTGGTGCCAGTGTACTCTCTGGACTTACTGCACTGCATCCCCCGTGGTGCCAGTGCAGTCTCTGGACTCACTGCACTGCATCCCCAGTGGTGCCAGTGCACTCTCTGGACTCACTGCAGTGCATCCCCAGTGGTGCCAGTGCACTCTCTGTAGTCACGGCGCTGCATCCCCGGTGGTGACAGTGCACTCTCTGGACTCACTGCACTGCATCCCCAGTGGTCCCAGTGCACTCTCTGGACTCACTGCAGTGTATCCCCTGTGGTGCCAGTGCACTCTCTGGACTCACTGCACTGCATCCCCAGTGGTGCCAGTGCACTCTCTGGACTCACTGCACTGCATCCCCAGTGGTGCCAGTGCACTGTCTGGAATCACTGCAGTGCATCCCCAGTGGTGCCAGTGCACTTTCTGGAGTCACTGCAGTGCATTCGCAGTGGTGCCAGTGCACTCTCTGGAGTCACTGCACTGCATCCCCAGTGGTGCCAGTGCACTCTCTGGACTCACTGCAGTGCATCCCCAGTGGTGCGAGTGCACTCTCTGGAATCACTGCAGTGCATTCGCAGTGGTGCCAGTGCACTCTCTGGAGTCACTGCACTGCATCCCCAGTGGTGCCAGTGCACTCTCTGGACTCACTGCAGTGCATCCCCAGTGGTGCGAGTGCACTCTCTGGACTCACTGCGGTGCATCGCCAGTGGTGCCAGTGCACTCTCTGGACTCACTGCACTGCATCCCCATTGGTGCCAGTGCTCTCTCTGGACTCACTGCAGTGCATCCCCAGTGGTGCCAGTGCACTCTCTGGACTCACTGCAGTGCATTCCCAGTGGTGCCAGTGAACTCACTGGACTCACTGCACTGCATCCCCAGTGGTGCCAGTGCACTCTCTGGACTCACTGTAGTGCATCACCAGTGGTGCCACTGCACTCTCTGGACTGACTGCAGTGCATCCCCAGTGGTGCCAGTGCACTCTCTGGACTCACTGCACTAAAACCCCAGTGGTGCCAGTGCACTCTCTGGACTCACTGCTGTGCATCCCCAGTGGTGCCAGTGCACTCTCTGGACTCACTGAACTGCATCCCCAGTATTGTCAGTGCACTCTCTGGACTCACTGCACTGCATCCCCAGTGGTGCCAGTGTACTCTCTGGACTCACTGCACTGCATCCCCAGTGGTGCCAGTGCACTCTCTGGACTCACTGCAGTGCATCCGCAGTGGTGCCTGTGCAGTCTGTGGACTAAATGCAGTGCATCCCCAGTGGTGCCTGTGCTCTCTCTGGACTCACTGCACTGCATCCCCAGTGGTGCCAGTGCACTCTCTGTAGTCACTGCAGTGCATCCCCGGTGGTGACAGTGCACCCTCTGGACTCACTGCAGTGCATCCCCAGTGGTGCCAGTGCACTCTCTGGACTCACTGCAGTGTATCACCTGTGGTGCCAGTGCACTCTCTGGAGTCACCGCAGTGCATCCCCAGTGGTGCCAGTGCACTCTCTGGACTCACTGCACTGCATCCCCAGTGGTGCCAGTGCACTCTCTGGACTCACTGCACTACATCCCCAGTGGTGCCAGTGCACTCTCTGCACTCACTGCAGTGCATCCCCAGTGGTGCCAGTGCACTCTCTGGACTCACTGCACTGCATCCCCAGTGGTGCCAGTGCACTCTCTGGACTCACTGCACTCCATCCCAAGTGGTGCCAGTGCACTCTCTGGACTCACTGCACTGCATCCCCAGTGGTGCCAGTGCACTCTCTGGACTCACTGCAGTGCATCCCCGGTAGTGCCAGTGCACTCTCTGGACTCACTGCACTGCATCCCCAGTGGTGCCAGTGTACTCCCTGCACTCACTACACTGCATCCCCAGTGGTGCCAGTGCACTCTCTGGACTCACTGCACTGCATCCCCAGTGGTGCCAGTGCACTCTCTGCACTCACTGTACTGCATCCCCAGGGGTGCCAGTGTACTCCCTGCACTCACTACACTGCATTCCCAGTGGTGCCAGTGCACTCTCTGGACTCACTGCACTGCATCCCCAGTGGTGCCAGTGCACTCTCTGCACTCACTGCACTACATCCCCAGTGGTGCCAGTGCACTCTCTGGACTCACTACACTGCATCCCCAGTGGTGCCAGTGCACTCTCTGGACTCACTGCACTGCATCCCCAGTGGTGCCAGTGCACTCTCTGGACTCACTGCACTGCATCCCCAGTGGTGCCAGTGCACTCTCTGGACTCACTGCACTGCATCCTCAGTGGTGCCCGTGGACTCTCTGGACTCACTGCACTGCACCCCCTGTGGTGCCAGTGCACTCTCTGCACTCACTGCACTGCATCCCCAGGCGTGGCAGTGTACTCCCTGCACTCACTACACTGCATCGCCAGTGGTGCCAGTGCACTCTCTGGACTCACTGCACTGCATCCCCAGTGGTGCCAGTGCACTCTCTGGAGTCACTGTACTGCATCCCCAGTGGTGCCAGTGCACTCTCTGGACTCACTGCACTGCATCCCAAGTGGTGCCAGTGCCCTCCCTGGACTCACTGCAGTGCATACCCAGTGGTGCCAGTGTACTCTCTGCACTCACTGCAGTGCAGCCCCAGTGGTGCCAGTGCACTCTCTGCACTCACTGCAGTGCATCCCCACTGGTGCCAGTGCACTCTCTGGACTCACTGCACTGCATCCCCAGTGGTTCCACTGCACTCTCTGGACTCACTGCACTGCATCCCCAGCGGTGCCAGTGCACTCTCTAGAGTCACTGCAGTGCATCCCCAGTGGTGCCAGTGCACTCTCTGGACTCACTGCAGTGCATCCCCAGTGGTGCCGGTGCACTCTTTGGACTCACTGCACTGCATCACCAGTGGTGCCAGTGCACTCTCTGGACTCACTGCAGTGCATCGCCAGTGGTTCCAGTGCACTCTCTGGACTCACTGCAGTGCATCCCCAGTGGTGCCAGTGCACTCTCTAGTCTCACTGCACTGCATCCCCAGTGGTGCCAGTGCACTCTCTGGACTCACTGCACTGCATCCCCAGTGGTGCCAGTGCAATCTCTAGAGTCACTGCAGTGCATCCCCAGTGGTGCCAGTGCACTCTCTAGAGTCACTGCAGTGCATCCCCAGTGGTGCCAGTGCACTCTCTGGACTCACTGCACTGCATCCTCAGTGGTGCCAGTGCACTCTCTGGACTCACAGCACTGCATCCCCAGTGGTGCCAGTACACTCTCTGGACTCACTGCACTGCATCCCCAGTGGTTCCACTGCACTCTCTGGACTCACTGCACTGCATCCCCAGTGGTGCCAGTGCACTCTCTGGACTCACTACACCGCATCCCCAGTGGTGCTAGTGCACTCCCTGGAGGCACTGCGCTGCACCCCCAGTGGTGCCAGTGCACTCTCTGGACTCACTGCAGTGCATCCCCAGTGATGCCAGTGCGCTCTCTGGAGTAACTGCAGTGCATCCCCAGTGGTGCCAAAGCACTCTCTGGACTCCCAGCACCGCATCCCCAGTGGTGCCAGTGCACTCTCTGGACTCCCGGCACCGCATCCCCAGTGGTGCCAGTGCACTCTCTGGACTCACTGCACTGCATCCCCAGTGGTGCCAGTGCACTCTCTAGTCTCACTGCACTGCATCCCCAGTGGTGCCAGTGCACTCTCTGGACTCACTGCACTGCATCCCCAGTGGTGCCAGTGCACTCTCTAGAGTCACTGCAGTGCATCCCCAGTGGTGCCAGGGCACTCTCTAGAGTCACTGCAGTGCATCCCCAGTGGTGCCAGTGCACTCTCTGGACTCACTGCACTGCATCCCCAGTGGTGCCAGTGCACTCTCTGGACTCACTGCACTGCATCCCCAGTGGTGCCAGTGCACTCTCTGGACTCACTGTACTGCATCCCCAGTGGTGCCAGTGCACTCTCTGGACTCACTGCACTGCATCCCCAGTGGTGCCAGTGCACTCCCTGAACTCACTGCAGTGCATCCCCAGTGGTGCCAGTGTACTCTCTGCACTCACTGCAGTGCAGCCCCAGTGGTGCCAGTGTACTCTCTGCACTCACTGCAGTGCATCCCCACTGGTGCCAGTGCACTCTCTGGACTCACTGCACTGCATCCCCAGTGGTTCCACTGCACTCTCTGGACTCACTGCACTTCATCCCCAGTGGTGCCAGTGCACTCTCTGGTCTCACTGCACTGCATCCCCAGTGGTGCCAGTGCACTCTCTGGACTCACTGCACTGCATACCCAGTGGTGCCATTGCACTCTCTAGAGTCACTGCAGTGCATCCCCAGTGGTGCCAGTGCACTCCCTAGAGTCACTGCAGTGCATCCCCAGTGGTGACAGTGCACTCTCTGGACTCACTGCACTGCATCCCCAGTGGTGCCAGTGCACTCTCTGGACTCACTGCAGTGCATCCCCAGTGGTCCCAGTGCACTCTCTGGACTCACTGCACTGCATCCCAAGTGGTTCAACTGCACTCTCTGGACTCACTGCAGTACATCCCTAGTGGTGCCAGTGCACTCTCCAGTCTCACTGCACTGCATCCTCAGTGGTGCCAGTGCACTCTCTGGACTCACAGCACTGCATCCCCAGTGGTGCTAGTGCACTCTCTGCACTCACTGCACTGCATCCCCAGTGGTGCCAGTGTACTCCCTGCACTCACTACACTGCATCCCCAGTGGTGCCAGTGCACTCTCTGGACTCACTGCACTGCATCCCCAGTGGTGCCAGTGCACTCTCTGGACTCACTGCACTGCATCCCCAGTGGTGCCAGTGCACTCTCTGGTCTCACTGCACTGCATCCCCAGTGGTGCCAGTGCACTCTCTGGACTCACTGCAGTGCATCCCCAGTGGTGCCAGTGCACTCTCTGGACTCACTGCACTGCATCACCAGTGGTGCCAGTGCACTCTCTGGAGTCACTGCAGTGCATCCCCAGTGGTGCCAGTGTACTCTCTGCACTCACTGTACTGCATCCCCAGTGGTGCCAGTGTACTCTCTGCACTCACTGCAGTGCATCCGCAGTGGTGCCAGTGCACTCTCTGCACTCACTGCACTGCATCCCCAGTGGTGCCAGTGTACTCTCTGGACTCACTGCATTGCATCGCCAGTGGTGCCAGTGCACTCTCTGGACTCACTGCACTGCATCCCCAGTGGTGCCAGTGCACTCCATGGACTCACTGCACTGCATCATCAGTGGTGCCAGTGCACTCTCTGGACTCACTGCACTGCACCCCCAGTGGTTCCAGTGCACTCTCTGGAGTCACTGCACTGCATCCCCAGTGGTGCCAGTGCACTCTCTGGACTCACTGCACTGCATCCCCAGTGGTGCCAGTGCACTCTCTGGACTCACTGCACTGCATCCCCAGTGGTGCCAGTGCACTCTCTGAGTCACTGCACTGCATCCCCAGTGGTGCCAGTGCACTCTCTGGACTCACTGCACTGCATCCCCAGTGGTGCCAGTGCACTCTCTGGACTCACTGCACTGCATCCCCAGTGGTGCCAGTGCACTCTCTAGAGTCACTGCAGTGCATCCCCAGTGGTGCCAGTGCACTCTCTAGAGTCAGTGCATTGCATCACCACTGGTGACAGTGCACTCTCTGGACTCACTGCACTGCATCCCCAGTGGTGCCAGTGCACTCTCTGGACTCACTGCAGTGCATCCCCAGTGGTGCCAGTGCACTCTCTGGACTCACAGCACTGCATCCCCAGTGGTGCCAGTGCACTCTATGGACTCACTGCACTGCATCCCCAGTGGTGCCAGTGCACTCTCTGGACTCACTGCACTGCATCCCCAGTGGTGCCAGTGCACTCTCTGGACTCACTGCACTGCATCCCCAGTGGTGCCAGTGCACTCTCTGGACTCACTGCACTGCATCCCCAGTGGTGCCAGTGCACTCTCTGGAGTCACTGCACTGCATCCCCAGTGGTGCCAGTGCACTCTCTAGATTCACTGCAGTTCATCCCCAGTGGTGCCAGTGCACTCTCTGGACTCACTGCACTGCATCACCAGTGGTGCCAGTGCACTCTCTGGACTCACTGCAGTGCATCCCCAGTGGTGCCAGTGCACTCTGTGGACTCACTGTACTGCATCCCCAGTGGTGCCAGTGTACTCTCTGGACTCACTGCAGTGCATCGCCAGTGGTGCCAGTGCACTCTCTGGTCTCACTGCACTGCATCCCCAGTGGTGCCAGTGCACTCTCTGGACTCACTGCACTAAAACGCCAGTGGTGCCAGTGCACTCTCTGGACTCACTGCAGTGCATCCCCAGTGGTGCCAGTGCACTCTCTGGACTCACTGCACTGCATCCCCAATGGTGCCAGTGTACTCTCTAGAGTCACTGCACTGCATCCCCAGTGGTGCCAAAGCACTCTCTAGAGTCACTGCAGTGCATCCCCAGTGGTGCCAGTGCACTCTCTGGACTCACTGCACTGCATCCCCAGTGGTGCCAGTGCACTCTCTGGAGTCACTGCACTGCATCCCCAAGGTGCAAGTGCACTCTCTAGACTCACTGCAGTGCATCGCCAGTGGTGCCACTGCACTCTCTGGACTCACTGCACTGCATCCCCAGTGGTGCCAGTGCACTCTCTGGACTCACTGCACTGCATCCCCAGTGGTGCCAGTGCACTCTCTGAGTCACTGCACTGCATCCCCAGTGGTGCTAGTGCACTCTCTGCACTCACTGCAGTGCATCCCCAGTGGTGCCAGTGCACTCTCTGGACTCACTGCACTGCATCCCCAGTGGTGCCAGTGCACTCTCTGTACTCACTGCACTGCACGCCCAAGGTGCAAGTGCACTCTTTGGACTCACTGCAGTGCATCCCCAGTGGTGCCAGTGCACTCTCTGGACTCACTGCACTGCATCCCCAGTGGTGCCTGTGCAGTCTTCGGACTCATTGCACTGCATCCGCAGTGGTGCCTGTGCAGTCTTCGGACTCACTGCACTGCATCCCCAGTGGTGCCAGTGCAATCTCTGGACTCACTGCAGTGCATCTCCAGTGGTGCCAGTGCACTCTCTGGAGTCACTGCACTGCATCCTCAGTGGTGCCAGTGCAATCTATGGACTCACTGCACTGCATCCCCAGTGGTGCCAGTGCACTCTCTTGACTCACTGCAGTGCATCCCCAGTGGTGCCAGTGCACTCTCTGGACTCACTGGACCGCATCCCCTGTGGTGCCAGTGCACTCTCTGGACTCACTGTACTGCATCCCCAGTGGTGCCAGTGCACTCTCTGGAGTCACTGCAGTGCATCCCCAGTGGTGCCAGTGCACTCTGTGGACTCACTGTACTGCATCACCAGTGGTGCCAGTGTACTCTCTGGACTCACTGCAGTGCATCGGCAGTGGTGCCAGTGCACTCTCTGGACTCACTGCACTGCATCTCCAGTGGTGCCAGTGCAATCTCTGAAGTCACTGCAGTGCATCCCCAGTGGTGCCAGTGCACTCTCTGCACTCACTGCAGTGCATTCCCAGTGGTGCCAGTGCACTCTCTGGTCTCACTGCACTGCATCTCCAGTGGCGCCAGTGCACTCTCTGGAAACACTGCACTGCATCCCCAGTGGTTCCACTGCACTCTCTGGTCTCACTGCACTGCATCCCCAGTGGTGCCAGTGCACTCTCTGGACTCACTGCAGTGCATCCCCAGTGGTGCCAGTGCACTCTCTAGAGTCACTGCAGTGCATCTCCAGTGGTGCCAGTGCACTCTCTAGAGTCACTGCAGTGCATCCGCAGTGGTGCCAGTGCACTCTCTGGACTCACTGCACTGCATCCCCAGTGGTGCCTGTGCACTCTCTGGACTCACTGCACTGCATCCCCAGTGGTGCCAGTGCACTCTCTGGACTCACAGCACTGCATCCCCAGTGGTGCCAGTGCACTCTCTGGACTCACTGCGGTGCATCCCCAGTGGTGCCAGTGCACTCTCTGAACTCACTGCAGTGCATCCCCAGTGGTGCCAGTGCACTCTGTGGAGTCACTGTACTGCATCCCCAGTGGTGCCAGTGCACTCTCTGGACTCACTGCACTGCATCCCCAGTGCTGCCAGTGCACTCTCTGAGTCACTGCACTGCATCCCCAGTGGTGCCAGTGCACTCTCTGGACTCACTGCACTGCATCCCCACTGGTGACAGTGCACTCTCTGGACTCACTGCAGTGCATCCCCAGTGGTGCCAGTGCACTCTCTGGACTCACTGCACTGCATCGCCAGTGGTGCCAGTGCACTCTCTGGACTCACTGCACTGCATCCCCACTGGTGCCAGTGCACTCTCTGGACTCACTGCAGTGCATCCCCAGTGGTGCCAGTGCACTCTCTGGACTCACTGCAGTTCATCCCCAGTGGTGCCAGTGCACTCTCTGGACTCACTGCACTGCATCCCCAGAGGTGCCAGTGCACTCTCTGGAATCACTGCACTGCATCCCCAATGTTGCCACTGCACTCTCTGGACTCACTGCACTGCATCCCCAGTGGTGCCAGTGCACTCTCTGGACTAACTGCAGTGCATCACCAGTGGTGAGAGTGCACTCTCTCTACTCAATGAATTGCATTCCCACTAATGCCAGTGCACTCTCAACACTAACTGCAGTGCAACCCCATTGGTGCCAGTGCACTCTCTGGACTCACTGCAGTGTATCCCCTGTGGTGCCAGTGCACTCTCTGGACTCACTGCAGTGTATCCCCTGTGGTGCCAGTGCACTCTCTGGACTCACTGCACTGCATCCCCAGTGGTGCCAGTGCACTCTCTGGACTCACTGCAGTGCATCCCCAGTGGTGCCAGTGCACTCTCTGGAGTCACTGCACTGCATCCCCAGTGGTGCCAGTGCAATCTCTGGACTCACTACAGTACAGCTCCATTGGTGCCAGTGCACTCTCTGGACTCACTGCACTGCACCCCCAGTGGTGCCAGTGCACTCTCTGGACTCACTGCAGTGCATCCCCAGTGGTGCCAGTGCACTCTCTGGTCTCACTGCACTAAAACTCCAGTGGTGCCAGTGCACTCTCTGGACTCACTGCAGTGCATCCCCAGTGGTGCCAGTGCAATCTCTGGACTCACTACACTGCATCCCCAGTGGTGCCAGTGCACTCTCTGGACTCACTGCAGTGCATCCCCAGTGGTGCCAGTGCACTGTTTGGAATCACTGCAGTGCATCCCCAGTGGTGCCAGTGCACTTTCTGGAGTCACTGCAGTGCATTCGCAGTGGTGCCAGTGCACTCTCTGGAGTCACTGCACTGCATCCCCAGTGGTGCCAGTGCACTCTCTGGACTCACTGCAGTGCATCCCCAGTGGTGCGAGTGCACTCTCAGGAATCACTGCAGTGCATTCGCAGTGGTGCCAGTGCACTCTCTGGAGTCACTGCACTGCATCCCCAGTTGTGCCAGTGCACTCTCTGGACTCACTGCAGTGCATCGCCAGTGGTGCCAGTGCACTCTCTGGACTCACTGCACTGCATCCCCAGTGGTGCCAGTGCTCTCTCTGGACTCACTGCAGTGCATCCCCAGTGGTGCCAGTGCACTCTCTGGACTCACTGCAGTGCATTCCCAGTGGTGCCAGTGAACTCACTGGACTCACTGCACTGCATCTCCAGTGGTGCCAGTGCACTCTCTGGACTCACTGTAGTGCATCCCCAGTGGTGCCAGTGCACTCTCTGGACTCACTGCACTGCATCCCCAGTGGTGCCAGTGCACTCTCTGGACTCACTGCAGTGCATCCCCAGTGGTGCCAGTGCACTCTCTGGAGTCACTGCACTGCATCCCCAGTGGTGCCAGTGCAATCTCTGGACTCACTACAGTACAGCTCCATTGGTGCCAGTGCACTCTCTGGACTCACTGCACTGCATCCCCAGTGGTGCCAGTGCACTCTCTGGTCTCACTGCACTAAAACTCCAGTGGTGCCAGTGCACTCTCTGGACTCACTGCAGTGCATCCCCAGTGGTGCCAGTGCAATCTCTGGACTCACTACACTGCATCCCCAGTGGTGCCAGTGCACTCTCTGGACTCACTGCACTGCATCAACAGTAGTGCCAGTGCACTCTCTGGATTCACTGCACTGCATCCCCAGTGGTGCCAGTGTACTCTCTGGACTCACTGCACTGCATCCCCAGTGGTGCCAGTGCACTATCTGGACTCACTGCAGTGCATCCCCAGTGGTGCAAGTGCACTCTCTGGAGTCACTGGACTGCATCCCCAGTGGTGCCAGTGCACTCTCTGGACTCACTGCACTGCATCCCCAGTGGTGCCAGTGCACTCTCTGGACTCACTGCAGTGCATCCCCTGTGGTACCAGTGTACTCTCTGGACTTACTGCACTGCATCCCCCGTGGTGCCAGTGCAGTCTCTGGACTCACTGCACTGCATCCCCAGTGGTGCCAGTGCACTCTCTGGACTCACTGCAGTGCATCCCCAGTGGTGCCAGTGCACTCTCTGTAGTCACGACGCTGCATCCCCGGTGGTGACAGTGCACTCTCTGGACTCACTGCACTGCATCCCCAGTGGTCCCAGTGCACTCTCTGGACTCACTGCAGTGTATCCCCTGTGGTGCCAGTGCACTCTCTGGACTCACTGCACTGCATCCCCAGTGGTGCCAGTGCACTCTCTGGACTCACTGCAGTGCATCCCCAGTGGTGCCAGTGTACTGTCTGGAATCACTGCAGTGCATCCCCAGTGGTGCCAGTGCACTTTCTGGAGTCACTGCAGTGCATTCGCAGTGGTGCCAGTGCACTCTCTGGAGTCACTGCACTGCATCCCCAGTGGTGCCAGTGCACTCTCTGGACTCACTGCAGTGCATCCCCAGTGGTGCGAGTGCACTCTCTGGAATCACTGCAGTGCATTCGCAGTGGTGCCAGTGCACTCTCTGGAGTCACTGCACTGCATCCCCAGTGGTGCCAGTGCACTCTCTGGAGTCACTGCAGTGCATCCCCAGTGGTGCGAGTGCACTCTCTGGACTCACTGCAGTGCATCGCCAGTGGTGCCAGTGCACTCTCTGGACTCACTGCACTGCATCCCCATTGGTGCCAGTGCTCTCTCTGGACTCACTGCAGTGCATCCCCAGTGGTGCCAGTGCACTCTCTGGACTCACTGCAGTGCATTCCCAGTGGTGCCAGTGAACTCACTGGACTCACTGCACTGCATCCCCAGTGGTGCCAGTGCACTCTCTGGACTCACTGTAGTGCATCCCCAGTGGTGCCACTGCACTCTCTGGACTGACTGCAGTGCATACCCAGTGGTGCCAGTGCACTCTCTGGACTCACTGCACTAAAACCCCAGTGGTGCCAGTGCACTCTCTGGACTCAGTGCTGTGCATCCCCAGTGGTGCCAGTGCACTCTCTGGACTCACTGAACTGCATCCCCAGTATTGTCAGTGCACTCTCTGGACTCACTGCACTGCATCCCCAGTGGTGCCAGTGTACTCTCTGGACTCACTGCACTGCATCCCCAGTGGTGCCAGTGCACTCTCTGGACTCACTGCAGTGCATCCGCAGTGGTGCCTGTGCAGTCTGTGGACTAAATGCAGTGCATCACCAGTGGTGCCTGTGCTCTCTCTGGACTCACTGCACTGCATCCCCAGTGGTGCCAGTGCACTCTCTGCACTCACTGCAGTGCATCCCCAGTGGTGCCAGTGCACTCTCTGGACTCACTGCACTGCATCCCCAGTGGTGCCAGTGCACTCTCTGGACTCACTGCACTCCATCCCAAGTGGTGCCAGTGCACTCTCTGGACTCACTGCAGTGCATCTCCAGTGGTGCCACTCGACTCACTGTACTGCATCACCAGTGGTGCCAGTGCACTCTCTGCACTCACTGCACTGCATCCCCAGTGGTGCCACTGAACTCTCTGGACTCACTGCACTGCATCCCCAGTGGTGCCAGTGCACTCTCTGGAGTCAATGCACTGCATCCCCAGTGGCGCCAGTGCACTCTCTGGACTGACTGCAGTGCATCCCCGGTGGTGCCAGTGCACTCTCTGGACTCACTGCAGTGCATCCCCTGTGCTGCCACTGCACTCTCTGGACTCACTGCAGTGCATCCCCAGTGGTGCCAGTGCACTCTCTGGACTCACAGCACTGAATCCCCAGTGGTGCCAGTGCACTCTCTGGACTCACTGCACTGCATCCCCAGTGGTGCCAGTGCACTCTCTGGACTCACTGAAGTGCTTCCCCACTGGTGCCAGGGCACTCTCTGGGCTCACTGCAGTGCATCTCCAGTGGTGCCAGTGCACTCTCTGGACTCACTGCACTGCATCCCCAGTGGTGCCAGTGTACTCTCTGGACTCACTGCACTGCATCCCCAGTGGTGCCAGTGCACTATCTGGACTCACTGCAGTGCATCCCCAGTGGTGCAAGTGCACTGTCTGGAGTCACTGGACTGCATCCCCAGTGGTGCCAGTGCACTCTCTGGACTCACTGCACTGCATCCCCGGTGGTGCCAGTGCACTCTCTGGACTCACTGCAGTGCATCCCCTGTGGTGCCAGTGTACTCTCTGGACTTACTGCACTGCATCCCCCGTGGTGCCAGTGCAGTCTCTGGACTCACTGCACTGCATCCCCAGTGGTGCCAGTGCACTCTCTGGACTCACTGCAGTGCATCCCCAGTGGTGCCAGTGCACTCTCTGTAGTCACGGCGCTGCATCCCCGGTGGTGACAGTGCACTCTCTGGACTCACTGCACTGCATCCCCAGTGGTCCCAGTGCACTCTCTGGACTCACTGCAGTGTATCCCCTGTGGTGCCAGTGCACTCTCTGGACTCACTGCACTGCATCCCCAGTGGTGCCAGTGCACTCTCTGGACTCACTGCAGTGCATCCCCAGTGGTGCCAGTGCACTGTCTGGAATCACTGCAGTGCATCCCCAGTGGTGCCAGTGCACTTTCTGGAGTCACTGCAGTGCATTCGCAGTGGTGCCAGTGCACTCTCTGGAGTCACTGCACTGCATCCCCAGTGGTGCCAGTGCACTCTCTGGACTCACTGCAGTGCATCCCCAGTGGTGCCAGTGCACTCTCTGGAATCACTGCAGTGCATTCGCAGTGGTGCCAGTGCACTCTCTGGAGTCACTGCACTGCATCCCCAGTGGTGCCAGTGCACTCTCTGGACTCACTGCAGTGCATCCCCAGTGGTGCGAGTGCACTCTCTGGACTCACTGCAGTGCATCGCCAGTGGTGCCAGTGCACTCTCTGGACTCACTGCACTGCATCCCCATTGGTGCCAGTGCTCTCTCTGGACTCACTGCAGTGCATCCCCAGTGGTGCCAGTGCACTCTCTGGACTCACTGCAGTGCATTCCCAGTGGTGCCAGTGAACTCACTGGACTCACTGCACTGCATCCCCAGTGGTGCCAGTGCACTCTCTGGACTCACTGTAGTGCATCCCCAGTGGTGCCACTGCACTCTCTGGACTGACTGCAGTGCATACCCAGTGGTGCCAGTGCACTCTCTGGACTCACTGCACTAAAACCCCAGTGGTGCCAGTGCACTCTCTGGACTCACTGCAGTGCATCCCCAGTGGTGCCAGTGCACTCTCTGGACTCACTGAACTGCATCCCCAGTATTGTCAGTGCACTCTCTGGACTCACTGCACTGCATCCCCAGTGGTGCCAGTGTACTCTCTGGACTCACTGCACTGCATCCCCAGTGGTGCCAGTGCACTCTCTGGACTCACTGCAGTGCATCCGCAGTGGTGCCTGTGCAGTCTGTGGACTAAATGCAGTGCATCCCCAGTGGTGCCTGTGCTCTCTCTGGACTCACTGCACTGCATCCCCAGTGGTGCCAGTGCACTCTCTGCACTCACTGCAGTGCATCCCCAGTGGTGCCAGTGCACTCTCTGGACTCACTGCACTGCATCCCCAGTGGTGCCAGTGCACTCTCTGGACTCACTGCACTCCATCCCAAGTGGTGCCAGTGCACTCTCTGGACTCACTGCAGTGCATCTCCAGTGGTGCCAATCGACTCACTGTACTGCATCACCAGTGGTGCCAGTGCACTCTCTGCACTCACTGCACTGCATCCCCAGTGGTGCCACTGAACTCTCTGGACTCACTGCACTGCATCCCCAGTGGTGCCAGTGCACTCTCTGGAGTCAATGCACTGCATCCCCAGTGGCGCCAGTGCACTCTCTGGACTGACTGCAGTGCATCCCCGGTGGTGCCAGTGCACTCTCTGGACTCACTGCAGTGCATCCCCTGTGCTGCCACTGCACTCTCTGGACTCACTGCAGTGCATCCCCAGTGGTGCCAGTGCACTCTCTGGACTCACAGCACTGAATCCCCAGTGGTGCCAGTGCACTCTCTGGACTCACTGCACTGCATCCCCAGTGGTGCCAGTGCACTCTCTGGACTCACTGAAGTGCTTCCCCACTGGTGCCAGGGCACTCTCTGGGCTCACTGCAGTGCATCTCCAGTGGTGCCAGTGCACTCTCTGGACTCACTGCACTGCATCCCCAGTAGTGCCAGTGCACTCTCTGGACTCACTGCACTGCATCCCCAAAGTGCCAGTGCACTCTCTGGGCTCACTGCACTGCATCTCCAGTGGTGCCAGTGCACTCTCTGGACTCACTGCACTGCATCCCCAGTGGTGCCAGTGCACTCTCTGGAGACACTGCAGTGCATCTCCACTGGTGCCAGGGCACTCTCTGGACTCACTGCAGTGCATCCCCAGTGGTGCCAGGGCACTCTCTGCACTCACTGCATTGCATCCCCAAAGTTGACAGTGCACTCTCTGGACTCACTTCAGTGCATCCCCAGTGGTGCCAGTGCACTCCCTGGACTCACGGCACTGCATCCCCAGTGGTGCCAGTGCAATCTCTGGACTCTCTGTAGTGCATCCCCAGTGTTGCCAGGGCACTCTCTGGACTCACTGCAGTGCATCCCCAGTGGTGCCAGTGCACTCTCTGGACTCACTGCACAGCATCCCCAGTGGTGCCAGTTCACTCTCTGGACTCACTGCACTGCATCCCCAGTGGTGTCAGTGCACTCTCTGGACTCACTGCACTGCATCCCCAGTGGTGCCACTGCACTCTCTGGACTCACTGCACTGCATCCCCAGTGGTGCCAGTGCACTCTCTGGACGCACTGCAGTGCATCCCCAGTGGTGCCAGTGCACTCTCTGAATCACTGCACTGCATCCCCAGTGGTGCCAGTGCACTCTCTGGACTCACTGCACTGCATCACCAGTGGTGCCAGTGTAGTCTCTGGATTCACTGCACTCCATCCCCAGTGGTGCCAGTACACTCTCTGGACTCACTGCAGTGCATCCGCAGTGGTGCCAGTGCACTCTCTGGACTCACTGCAGTGCATCCCCAGTGGTGCCAGTGCACTCTCTGGACTCACTGCACTGCATCCCCAGTGGTGCCAGTGCACTCTCTGGATTCACCGCACTACAACCCCAGTGGTGCCAGTGCACTCTCTGGAGTCACTGCAGTGCATCCCCAGTGGTGCCAGTGCACTCTCTGGACTCACTGCAGTGCATCCCCATTGGTGCCAATGCACTCTCTGGACTCACTGCACTGCATCCCCAGTGGTGCCATTGCACTCTCTGGAGTCACTGCAGTGCATTCGCAGTGGTGCCAGTACACTCTCTGGACTCACTGCACTGCATCCCCAGTGGTGCCAGTGCACTCTCTGGACTCACTGCACTGCATCCCCAAGGAGCCAGTGCACTCTCTGGGCTCACTGCACAGCATCTCCAGTGGTGCCAGTGCACTCTCTGCACTCACTGCAGTGCATCCCCAGTGGTGCCAGTGCACTCTCTGGAGTCACTGCACTGCATCCCCAGTAGTTCCACTGCACTCTCTGGACTCACTGCAGTGCATCCCCAATGGTGCCAGTGCACTCTCTGGACTCACTGCACTGCATCCCCAGTGGTGCCAGTGCACTCTCTAGAGTCACTGCAGTGCATCCCCACTGGTGACAGTGCACTCTCTGGTCTCACTGCACTGCATCCCCAGTGGTGCCAGTGCACTCTCTGGACTCACTGGACCGCATCCCCAGTGGTTCCACTGCACTCTCTGGTCTCACTGCACTGCATCCCCAGTGGTGCCTGTGCAGTCTCTGGACTCACTGCACTGCATCCCCAGTGGTGCCAGTGCACTCTCTAGAGTCACTGCAGTGCATCCCCAGTGGTGCAAGTGCACTCTCTAGAGTCACTGCAGTGCATCCCCACTGGTGACAGTGCACTCTCTGGACTCACTGCACTGCATCCCCAGTGGTGCCAGTGCACTCTCTGGACTCACTGCAGTGCATCCCCAGTGGTGCCAGTGCACTCTCTGGAGTCACTGCACTGCATCCCCCTTGGTGCCAGTGCACTCTCTGGACTCACTGCAGTGCATCCCCAGTAGTGCCAGTGCACTCTCTGAGTCACTGCACTGCATCCCCAGTGGTGCCAGTGCACTCTCTGGACTCACGGCACTGCATCACCACTGGTGCCAGTGCACTCTCTGGACTCACGGCAGTGCATCCCCAGTGTTGCCAGTGCACTCTCTGGACTCACTGCAGTGCATCCCCAGTGGTGCCAGTGCACTCTCTGCACTCACTGCACTGCATTCCCAAGGTGCCAGTGCACTCTCTGGACTCACTGCAGTGCATCCCCAGTGGTGCCACTGCACTCTCTGGACTCACGGCACTGCATCCCCAGTGGTGCCAGTGCACTCTCTGGACTCACTGCACTGCATCCCCAATGTTGCCACTGCACTCTCTGGACTCACTGCACTGCATCCCCAGTGGTGCCAGTGCACTCTCTGGACTCACTGCACTGCATCCCCAGTGGTGCCTGTGCAGTCTTCGGACTCATTGCACTGCGTTCCCAGTGGTGCCAGTGCACTCTCTGGACTCACTGCAGTGCATCTCCTCTGGTGCCAGTGCACTCTCTGGACTCACTGCACTGCATCAACAGTGGTGCCAATGCACTCTCTGGACTCACTGCAGTGCATCCCCAGTGGTGCCAGTGCACTCTCTGGACTCACTGCACTGCATCCCCAGTGGTGCCTGTGCAGTCTTCGGACTCACTGCACTGCATCCCCGGTGGTGCCAGAGCAATCTCTTGACTCACTGCAGTGCATCTCCAGTGGTGCCAGTGCACTCTCTGGACTCACTGCACTGCATCCCCAGTAGTGCCAGTGCACTCTCTGGACTCACTGCACTGCATCCCCAAAGTGCCAGTGTACTCTCTGGGCTCACTGCACTGCATCTCCAGTGGTGCCAGTGCACTCTCTGGACTCACTGCACTGCATCCTCAGTGGTGCCAGTGCACTCTCTGGAGACACTGCAGTGCATCTCCACTGGTGCCAGGGCACTCTCTGGACTCACTGCAGTGCATCCCCAGTGGTGCCAGGGCACTCTCTGCACTCACTGCATTGCATCCCCAAAGTTGATAGTGCACTCTCTGGACTCACTTCAGTGCATCCCCAGTGGTGCCAGTGCACTCCCTGGACTCACGGCACTGCATCCCCAGTGGTGCCAGTGCACTCTCTGGACTCTCTGTAGTGCATCCCCAGTGTTGCCAGGGCACTCTCTGGCCTCACTGCAGTGCATCCCCAGTGGTGCCAGTGCACTCTCTGGACTCACTGCACTGCATCCCCAGTGGTGCCAGTTCACTCTCTGGACTCACTGCACTGCATCCCCAGTGGTGTCAGTGCACTCTCTGGACTCACTGCACTGCATCCCCAGTGGTGCCACTGCACTCTCTGGACTCACTGCAGTGCATCCCCAGTGGTGCCAGTGCACTCTCTGGACTCACAGCACTGCATCCCCATTGGTGCCAGTGCACTCTCTGGACTCACTGCACTGCATCCCCAGTGGTGCCAGTGCACTCTGTGGACTCACTGCACTGCATCCCCAGTGGTGCCAGTGCACTCTCTGGACTCACTGCACTGCATCCCCAAAGTGCCAGTGCACTCTCTGGGCTCACTGCACTGCATCTCCAGTGGTGCCAGTGCACTCTCTGGACTCACTGCACTGCATCCCCAGTGGTGCCAGTGCACTCTCTGGAGACCCTGCAGTGCATCTCCACTGGTGCCAGGGCACTCTCTGGACTCACTGCAGTGCATCCCCAGTGGTGCCAGGGCACTCTCTGGACTCATTGCATTGCATCACCAAAGGTGACAGTGCACTCTCTGGACTCACTGCAGTGCATCCCCAGTGGTGCCAGTGCACTCTCTGGAGTCACTGCACTGCATCCCCAGTGGTGCCAGTACACTCTCTGGAGTCACTGCAGTTCATCCCCTGTGGGGCCAGTGCCTCTCTGGCCTCACTGCACTGCATCCCCAGTGCTGACAGTGCACTCTCTGGACTCACTGCACTGCATCCCCAGTGGTGCCAGTGCAGTCTCTGGACTCACTGCACTCCATCCCCACTGGTGCCAGTTCACTCTCTGGACTCACTGCACTGCAGCCCCAGTGGTGCCAGTGCACTCTCTGAGTCACTGCAGTGCATCCCCAGTGGTGCCAGTGCACTCTCTGGACTCACTGCAGTGCATCCCCAGTGGTGCCAGTGCACTCTCTAGAGTCACTGCACTGCATCCCCAGTGGTGCCAGTGCACTATCTGGACTCATTGCACTGCATTCCCAGAGGTGCCAGTACACTCTCTGAGTCACTGCACTGCATCCCCAGTGGTGCCAGTGCACTCTCTGGACTCACTGCACTGCATCCCCAGTGGTGCCAGTGCACTATCTGGACTCACTGCAGTGCATCACCAGTGGTGCCAGTGAACTCTGTGGACTCACTACACTGCATCCCCAGTGGTGCCAGTGCACTCTCTGGACTCACTGCAGTTCATCGCCAGTGGTGCCAGTGCACTCTCTGGACTCATTGCACTGCATTCCCAGAGGTGCCAGTACACTCTCTGAGTCACTGCACTGCATCCCCAGTGGTGCCAGTGCACTCTCTGGACTCACTGCACTGCATCCCCAGTGGTGCCAGTGCACTATCTGGACTCACTGCAGTGCATCACCAGTGGTGCCAGTGGACTCTGTGGACTCACTACACTGCATCCCCAGTGGTGCCAGTGCACTCTCTGGACTCACTGCAGTTCATCGCCAGTGGTGCCAGTGCACTCTCTGGACTCACTGCACTGCATTACCCAATTGCGCCAGTGCACTCTCTGGACTCACTGCACTGCATCCCCAGTGGTGCCAGTGCACTCTCTGGACTCACTGCACTGCATCCACAAGGTGGCAGTGCACTCTCTGGACTCACTGCAGTGCATCCCCAGTGGTGCCAGTGCACTCTCTGGACTCACTGCACTGCATCCCCAGTGGTGCCAGTGCACTCTCTGGACTCACTGCACTGCATCCCCAGTGGTGCCAGTACACTATCTGGACTCATTGCAGTGCATTCCCATTGGTGCCAGTGCACTCTCTGAGTCACTGCACTGCATCCCCAGTGGTGCCAGTGCACTCTCTGGAGTCACTGAAGTGCATCCCCAGTGTTGCCATGGCACTCTCTAGACTCACGGCACTGCATCCCCAGTGGTGCCAGTGCAATCTCTGGACTCACGGCACTGCATCCCCAGTGGTGCCAGTGCACTCTCTGGACTCACTGCACTGCATCCCCAGTAGTGCCAGTGCACTCTCTGGACTCACTGCAGTGCATCCCCAGTGGTGCCAGTGCACTCTCTGGACTCACTGCACTGCATCCCCAGTGGTGCCAGTGCACTCTCTGGACTCACTG